>NC_053158.1:133451674-134051674 GCF_016835505.1 Polypterus senegalus | reverse complement strand
GTCGTCCTCGGGGCTGGGACCGGAAGTGATGTCGTCATCAGGGCTGGGGCCGGAAGTGATGTTGTCCTCGGGCCCAGGACCGGAAGTGATGTTGTCCTCGGGCCCTGGGCCGGAAGTGATGTCGTCCTTGGTGCCGGGACCGAAAGTGATGTTGTCCTCGGGGCTGGGACTGGGTGTGAGGCAGCGGTTCCTGGTGGGATTTCACGGGAAAGGTCTGCGGGCGACTTAGAGAGTTAGTGCATTCCGCCAGCTCCTGGGCAGATGTGTTACCATTAGTATATTAAGCCCTTCAGCTGCCCCCTATTGACATGTGTGTGACACTGTAAATAAAAAAAAATATATATCATGCAGTATTACAAAACACCCAGAACAAAACACTGCATGTCTGCTATTCCAAGACCACCTGTAAAAAGCAAGAGTCTGTCAAGGTATAGGACTGAGTGTAAGACAGAATGTCACTGGGTCTTCTCTGTTTCTGGCAATGAATATGTTTGCCATCAAGCTTTTTCAGTTGCCTATGAAGGAATTTCTGACCTGAAGCAACACACTGCAGGTGCTACCCATGTCTGAGCAGCTAAAGTGCAGATGACACAGAGTAGAATCACTTGATTTCTTACACCTCACTCACACTTCCCCAAAAGCAGAAGTGGTATATTGCTGTTGTTGTTTAGTTGTATGTTACCTGCTTCAGCATGTATTAGCCTATGTTATACTGTAACCAATAAAATTAAGTAATAATCAAAGCAAATCGATCATACTAATACAGTGCATCCGGAAAGTATTCACAGTGCATCACTTTTTCCACATTTTGTTATGTTACAGTCTTATTCCAAAATGGATTAAATTAATTTTTTTCCTCAGAATTCTATACACAACACCCCATAATGATAACATGAAAAAAGTTTACTTGAGGTTTTTGCAAATATATTAAAAATAAAAAAACTGAGAAATCACATGTACATACCGGTAAGTATTCACAGCCTTTGCTCAATACTTTGTCGATGCACCTTTGGCAGCAATTACAGCCTCAAGTCTTTTTGAATATGATGCCACAAGCTTGGCACACCTATCCTTGGCCAGTTTCGCCCATTCCTCTTTGCAGCACCTTTCAAGCTCTATCAGGTTGGATGGGAAGCGCCGGTGCACAGCCATTTTCAGATCTCTCCAGAGATGTTCAATTGGATTCAAGTCTGGGCTCTGGCTGGGCCACTCAAGGACATTTACAGAGTTGTCCTGAAACCACTCCTTTGATATCTTGGCTGTATGCTTAGGGTCGTTGTCCTGCTGAAAGATGAACCGTCACCCCAGTTTGAGGTCAAGAGCACTCTGGAGCAGGTTTTCATCCAAGATGTCTCTGTACATTGCTGCAGTCACCTTTATCCTGACTAGTCTCCCAGTTCCTGCCGCTGAAAAACATCCCCACAGCATGATGCTGCCACCACCATGCTTCACTGTAGGGATGGTATTGGCCTGGTGATGAGCGGTGCCTAGTTTCCTCCAAACGTGATGCCTGGCATTCACACCAAAGAGTTCAATCTTTGTCTCATCAGACCAGAGAATTTTGCTTCTCATGGTCTGAGAGTCCTTCAGGTGCCTTTTGGCAAACTCCAGGCAGGCTGCCATGTGCCTTTTACTAAGGAGTGGCTTCTGTCTGGCCACTCTACCATACAGGCCTGATTGGTGGATTGCTGCAGAGATGGTTGTCCTTCTGAAAGGTTCTCCTCTCTCCACAGAGGACCTCTGGAGCTGTGACAGAGTGATCCATCGGGTTCTTGGTCACCTCCCTGACTAAGGCCCTTCTCCCCCGATTGCTCAGTTTAGATGGCCGGCCAGCTCTAGGAAGAGTCCTGGTGGTTTCAAACTTCTTCCAACTTACAGATGATGGAGGCCACTGTGCTCATTGGGACCTTCAAAGCAGCAGAAATTTTTCTGTAACCTTCCCCAGATTTGTGCCTCGAGACAATCCTGTCTCGGAGGTCTACAGACAATTCCTTTGACTTCATGCTTGGTTTGTGCTCTGACATGAATTGTCAGCTGTGGGACCTTATATAGACAGGTGTGTGCCTTTCCAAATCATTTTCAATCAATGGAATTTACCACAGGTGGACTCCATTTAAGCTGCAGAAATATCTTAAGGATGATCAGGGGAAACAGGATGCACCTGAGCTCAATTTTGAGCTTCATGGCAAAGGCTGTGAATACTTATGTACATGTGCTTTCTCAGTATTTTTATTTTTAATAAATTTGCAAAAATCTCAAGTAAACTTTTTTCATGTTGTCATTATGGGGTGTTGTGTGTAGAATTCTGAGGAAAAAAATGAATTTAATCCATTTTGGAATAAGGCTGTAACGTAACAAAATGTGGAAAAAGTGATGCTCTATGAATACTTTCCGGATGCACTGTATTTCCATCCATCTGGGCTGAAAGTTAAGATAGTTATGTTATGCTTAACAACTGACATATCATGTGGCAATTTATCTAAATAATTAATCCTATTAGATACATATTTACACCTTTTTTGCAGTTTATTCTTTGCTATATAAAAGCCAAACCTATACATTTTTCCAATCTAATGAATGCCTCCTCCTCTCCAAGTAACAGCTGCAGTGTTGAATTGTTTGTATCAAGCAGTTAAGCACACTGCTTTTGGCACACTGTCTTGTAACACACCAGTCTAAACAATATGTATTAGTTTTCTCATTATAGCATTGGTGGTCATTGAAAGTTGCTTCTTTTACACAAAGCAGGTCAATAAAGTAACAGGTATAATTTAATATGCATAGGCAAGCAATTATTAAAACTGCTTTTATTAGAATTTAATCACTGACTTATTTCTGCTTTATAGAAATATATTAATATCCTTGAAGGAAATTTGTTAGGTCGGGTCAGGTCAGGTTGGGGAGCATGCACTGGTACAGCACGTTGTCGCACCAACCACACGTTCAAACAGCTCGGGATCCTGGTTGACAACCCCCCAGGCAGACACACAGTCCAGTCCCACCCTCTGGAAATGACCATCTGTCTGCCACAGCCTGGTGTTATGTGGGAATCCCCTTGGCCTGGTCCAGCCCCTTGATCCTCAGGGAATCACGTCACATGGCCGTACTACTGTAACTGACTAACCCTGACAATGCAGGTAATGTGCCTCATTCGGGACTCCCTGAGCAACCACTCATTACACACAAACTCAAACCAGCTGTACCCAAGGATTCTCTGAAGAGACATAGTACCAAAAGAATCCAGTCTTCGTCTCAGGTCACTGGATAGCATCCATGTCTCACAACCTCATAGCAAGACAGGAAGCATCAGGACTCTAAAGACTCTGATCTTCGTCCTTTTGCATAGATATCGTGAGTGCCACACAGCCCTTTCCAGCAACTTTATGACCCCCCTCTCTCACCAGAGACATGAATGACACTGCCAAGGTAAGTAAACCTCATGATCGACACTGTCTTTGCAGACTGACACATTGCTGATGGCTGTGCCCAAGAGATCATTAAAGGCCTGGATTTTGGTTTTTATCCAGGACACTCACAAGCCCAGACACTCAGACTCCTTGCTCAGTCCCTCAAGAGCCCTGATCAGAGACTAGATTGACTCCACCAAGATCACATCGTCAGCAAAGTCAAAATCAGTGAATCTTTTTTCACCAACAGATGCCCCACAGCCTCTGGACCCCACAACCTTCTCCAACACCCAAACATTGAACAGAGTTGGAATAAGAACACACCCCAACAAACCTCTAAATCAACTGGGAAAAACACAGAGATTCTGCCTCCACTCTGTATAGTACTCACATGGCCATGATATCCAGCAACCTTGAGGGAATACCGCAAAGTCTCAGGATGTCCCACAGGGCAGCTCGATCAACTGAGTCAAATGCTTTACAAAATTCTACAAAGGCTGCAAAAAAACTCTGCTGATATTCACGTTTGCGCTCCATAAGAACCCTCAGTGCCAGGATGCGCTCAATGGTAGACTTCTTTGGAATAAATCCATACTGCTTTGGTCGCTGGTAAATGAACAAGTGATCATGGATCCTATTGAGGATGACCCTAGCAAGGACCTTACCTGGCACTGAGTGTTATTCCCCCTGTAGTGGCTGCAATCCAGACGATCACCCTTCCTTTTCCAGTAGGGATGACAAGTCCTGTTTTTCAGTCAGTTGGGATGATGTCAGTCTCCCAAATGGAAGCAAAGATTGCTTGCAATGCCAGGAGGACAGCCTTACCATCAGCCTGGAGAAGTTCACCCCAGAAACTACACATCCCTGCAGCCTTCCCAAATGTGTGATATCAGTGAGATTGGGTGGTTCACAGCTAATTGGAGGATCAGCCTCAAGGACAGTGGACCCAGAGATATCCAACATCCTAGCCGGAGATCAGCTTTAAACAGCTGCTCAAAATATCCAGCTCAGCAGGACACAACAGCAGTGTCATCCATAAGAACCGTTCCATCAGCCGCCCTGACTGTGAGGACTCAGAGGAATATTGTAAATTGTGATTGATATGCAGTTAATTTCTACTAAAAATTTCAATTGTGAGATTAATCTTAAAGAATTTTTTTAATCGAATGGTAGCTCTTTGTATGCATTGTTGTACAGTAATACAAATTTAAACAAAAATACAAAACACACTGAGTAACACAAATTATTATGATTCAGCCAAGGAATTATTGTCCTACGTCATTTCAAATTAACTAGTAGCATTAAGTAAAAGAACTTGTCTTTTCTATTTCTGTAATATACTGTAGGTGTTGGCTTCAGGTTAGGACAATGATTATTTACGTCTAGATGTATACAGTACATGGCTTTAGAGTAAAGGCATTTCTATGTGTGCAGTGTAGCCTAGTGGCTAGTCTATACATTTCACTGAAAACCACATAGTTATTTTATTGATTCAATCACCTACAGTGACCCAACTGTATCTTAATAATTTAAATATATGTATCTGTATAAGCCTCTTCGATGTTCACATTGGAAAGGTGCTATATAAAAGAGTTAATAAACCTTTATAAAAGTAGCTATAAGTACATAAAAATGAAAACATCAAGCAAATGTTAAAATAATTCAGGTAAAGTATAATCATTTAAAAACTATAAGTTCAGGAAATTAAAACATATAGATATGTGACTAGAATGCTAAATGAGAAAAAAATAAACAAATGAAATAAACAGTATTAATGTTAAATTAGTTAAGGGAAGGTGAAAGAGGAATTCATCTCTCTGGTATTAAAACAAAAAAAAAGTATTTAGTTTTTGTCTTTCTACAAGAGAGTCATTCATGTCATTTTAAAGCTAATTAAGGTTACTTTAAACAGAACTTTCATCTTTCGACCGCTCCCGTTAGGGGTTGCCACAGTGGATCATCTTCTTCCATATCTTTCTGTCCTCTGCATCTTGTTGTTATATACTGCATCTTGTTCTGTAAGGTTACTTTAAACAGATACATCAAAGAAAACCACCAATTGGTTGGTCATTAATTAGACTTGGTCTAATTGAAAATGAAGATATTCTTTTGAAAGGAACACTTTGAAAACATATCAGATATCAATGGGGAAAAAATCATGCTGTATATCTATACTGATATGAACTGGGTAATGTGTTATGAACAAAAGGATGCCACATCATTTGATGGAAATGAAAATTATCAACCTACAGAGGGCTGAATTCAAAGACACCCCAAAATTCAAAGTGAAAAAATGATGTGGCAGGCTAGTCCAATTTGCTGAAATTTTATTGCAGCAACTCCAAATCATACTCAGTTTGTTTGGCCCCCATGGGCTTGTATGCATGCCTGACAATGTTGGGGCCTACTCCTAATGAGACGATGGATGTGTCCTGGGGGATCTCCTCCCAGGCCTGGACCTGGGAATCACTGAGCTCCTGGACAGTCTGAAGTGTAACCTGCAAGTGTCGGATGGACCAAAGCATAATGTCCCAGAGGTGTTCTATTGGATTTAGGTCAGGCGAGCATGGGGGCCAGCCAATGGTATCAATTCCTTCATCCTCCAGGAACTGCCTGCATACTCTTGCTACATGAGCCTGGGCATTGTCGTGCACCAAGAGGAACCCAGGATCCACTGCACCAGCATAGGGTCTGACAATGGGTCCAAGGATTTCATCCCGATACCTAATGGCAGTCAAGGCGCCGTTGTCTAGCTTGTAGAGGTCTGTGTGTCCCTCCATGGATATGCCTCCCCACTGACTCACCACCAAACCGGTCATGCTGAACAATGTTACAGGCAGCATAACATTCTTCATGTCTTCTCCAGACACTTTCACGTCTGTCACATGTGTTCAGGATGAACCTGCTCTCATCTGTGAAAAGCACAGGGAGCCAGTGGTGGACCTGCAAATTCTGGTATTCTATGGCAAATGCCAATCGAGCTCCATGGTGCCGGGCAGTGAGCACAGAGCCCACTAAAGGATGTTGGGCCTTCAGGCCAACCTTATGAAGTCTGTTTCTGATTGTTTGGTTAGAGACATTCACACCAGTGGTCTGCTCCTTGCCCAAAGGAGCAGATACCGGTGCTTCTGATGGGTTAAGGACCTCCTGCAGCCCGGTCCAGCTCTCCTAGAGTAACTGCCTGCATCACTGTATCTCTTCCATGCCCTTGAGACTGTGCTGACCACCTTAGTCCACAGGGTCTGCCATGCCCTCGACCCTCTGCAGTTCGCATACCAGGAGAAGGTGGGAGTGGAGGATGCCATCATCTGTATGCTACACTGATCCCTCTCCCACTTGGACAGAGGCAGTGGTGCAGTAAGAATTATGTTTCTGGACTTCTCTAGCGTCTTCAACACCATCCAACCTCTGCTCCTCAGGAACAAGCTGACAGAAATGAGAGTAGATTCATATCTGGGGGCATGGATCGTGGACTATCTTACAGACAGACCTCAGTATATGCATCTCGGGAACTACAGGTCTGACATTGTGGTCAGCAGCACAGGAGCACCGCAAGGAGACTGTACTTTCTCTGGTCCTGTTCAGCCTATATACATTGGACTTCCAATACAACTCAGAGTCCTGCCACGTGCAAAAGTTCGCTGATGACACTGCTATCATGGGCTGCACCAGTAGTGGGCAGGAGGAGGAGTATAGGAACCTAATCAAGGACTTTGTTAAATGGTGCGACTCAAACCACCTACAACTGAACACCAGCAAAACCAAGGAGCTGGTGGTGGATTATAGGAGGCCTAGGCCCCTCATGGACCCCATGATCATCAGAGGTGACTGTGTGAAGAGGGTGCAGACCTATAAATACCTGGGGGTGCAGCTGGATGATAAATTGGACTGGACTGCCAATACTGATGCTCTGTGCAAGAAACAACAGAGCCGACTACACTTTCTTAGAAGGCCAATGTCCTTCAACATCTGCAATAAGATGCTTCGGATGTTCTATCAGATGATTGTGGCGAGTGCCCTCTTCTACGCGGTGGTGTGCTGGGGAAGCAGTATAAAGAAGAGGGACGCCTCATGCCTGGACAAACTGGTGAGGAAGGCAGGCTCTATTTTAGACACGGAGCTGGACAGTTAGACATCCGTGACAGAGCAATGGGCGCTGAGCAGGCTCCTGTCAATCATGAAGAATCCAATGCATCCACTGAACAGTATCATCACCAGACAGAGGAGCAGCTTCAGCGACAGACTGCTGTTACTGCCCTGCTCCACTGACAGACTGAGGAGATCGTTCCTCCCCCACACTATGTGACTCTTCAATTCCACCCAAACGTTAACATTATACAAAGTTATTGTCTGTTTTACCTGCCTTGTACTCTCCACCTTGCATTTTTTAACTTGCACTGCATTTTTATCACTCTTTAATTAATATTGTTTTTATCAGTATGGTTTACAAACAAAAGAGGAAATGTGCATACGCACAAAAAAATCCAGATGCATAAATTCGCCAACTTCCACGTTCTTCTGCTACATAAATCCTGGTCATTGTGAAAAGTAGCACATGTGCACGCGTTTGCCGCCACTCCAAAACCCCTCCCAGAATTTCGCCTTTTTGAATATGCAAAACAAAATAAATAGCCCTTAAACTCAGCTTTCTGTGAAAAGGCAAACTTTTACGGAACACTGAAATATCTTCGTAGTAATAGTAGTTTAACTATTCAGTCCATCTATCCTTCCAGTGTTACGACAGGCCCAGCAAGAATACAGCGCAAGGCAGGAACAATCCCTGAATGGGGCGCCAGTTCGTCGCTAGCGCTGTGACACCGTGTCCTCACATGTTTAATTATTAACAATATAGATTATTTAAATGATATTAACATTGTATCTGCATAATGTAATAAACATATTTTGCTGCATTTCATCTTAAAAATGATATTGTCATGTAAATGCTCTCTTTATAAAGTGTCTCAGGTTGTGCAATGTTATAACTGTATCACAAGTTTACAGCGAGGTGATTGTACTAATAAACAAACAGTTGTACAAGGAACACTTGATGGACTGATTGAGTACGTTTAGAGCTCTTAGGATGAAACTGTTTCTGAAGCGCAAGATCTGTACAGGAAAGGCTCTGAAGCATTTGCTGTTTGAGAGCAGTTCAATAGAGCGTCCACATGGCTGAGGCAGCGTATGCTTGATGCTGTATACCAATAATTTTCTTTCCGATCAGCTGCTGCAGAGTTGTGATTCCACACTCAGATACAGTGAGATAAATACTCTGAGTGGTGCATTGAGAGTTACAACGCTAAAGCAGCTATGGTATTAGGAATAGTTTCGCCATTCTGTGGACTATTAAATTGTTACAGGTTTATTACAATAAGCAGTTCATTTCATTGTATTTGATAAAGCCGAGTCAGGGATGTGGATCTGAAAAAGAAAGGGAAACCACACTTGAACAAAAGCACTGCTTTGACGCTGGGTGCCTCCAATTTGCAAAACCTAGCAGAGAACTTGCGTATGCCAAACATTTAGCAGACATGAAAATGTGCCTGGTTTTATGCCAAGTTTAGGTTTTATACATCGTGATGTGAGTGTGGAAGCGGGCTTACGCAATATTTTTGTGTGTACACACCGTTTATACAAGAGGCCCAAGGTATCGCCTTATGCTACCAGCAGTGACACTGACCGTAGCCAAATGTAAAACTAGTGAAAAAAACAAAAAAGATGAGGAAGGAAAAATGTCAGCGGCCTCCACCTGTTATACCATTCCTGTTTTGGGGGTCGTCTCACTGTTGCTCCTTTTGTGCACCTGTTGTTAACTTCATTAACACCAAAGCAGCTGAAACTGATTAACAACCCCCTCTGTTACTTAACTGACCAGATCAATATTCCAGAAGTATATATATATATATATATATATATATATATATATATATATATATATATATATATATATATATATATATATATAATATATATATATCAATCCTCCTCAATCGGGTTGCGTTCCAGAACCCCCCGCGATAGATGAAAATCCGCGAAGTAGAAACCATATGTTTCTGTAGTTATTTTTATATATTTTAAGCCCTTATAAACTCACACACTGTTAACATTATTAGAGCCCTCTAGACATGAAATAACACCCTTTAGTCAAAAGTTTAAACTGTGCTCCATGACAAGACAGAGATGACAGTTCTTTCTCACAATTAAAAGAATGCAAATAGATCTTCTTCTCTTCAGGAGCAGAGAATTTCAGAGAGAGAGAGAGAGAGAGAGCAAAGAAAAGCAAACAATCAAAAAATCAATACGTGTGCTTTTAAGTTTGCCACGGCATTTTTTAGAGGAGCGTCAGTATCTTCTAAGCAAACAGCCTCTGTGCAAACAGCCCCTCTGCTCACATCTCCTCGTCAGGCGCAGAGAACGCCAGAGAGAGAGAGAGCGAGATTAAAGCAAACCATCAAAAAATCAATAAGTGTGCTTTTGCCACTCTGGCGCAGAGAATGTCAGAGAGGGTGAGATAGAGGCAGAGACAAGCAAACAATCAAGCTCCGTGCGGGATGCATATCTTATAGCATTGAGGAGTTTTAGTTAATATGTAATACATGCTCTGATTGGGTAGCTTCTAAGCCATCCGCCAATAGCGTCCCTTGTATGAAATCAACAGGGCAAACAAACTGAGGAAGCATGTAGCATAAATTAAAAGACCCATTGTCCGCAGAAATCCGCGAACCAGCGAAAAATCTGTGATATATATTTTGATGTGCTTACATTTAAAATCCGCGATAGAGTGAAGCCGCGAAAGTCGAAGCGTGATATAGCGAGGGATTACTATATATATATATATATATATATATATGCAGTATATATACCTGTACATACACAGAGTGGGCCGTAAGTTTGCATACATATGGTTTTTAATGTTTTATTTTTTATATTTCAGATACCCTAAACAATGCATTTGAATAAAGAGCAACGAATTGAAATCATACTGATGGGCCGGTCATGAAGCAGACACATGGTTGCAATCGAATTTAACAGAAAGCACGGAACGAACGTCTCACATGACACTGTGTTTTTGTCGGCAAAACTTATTATAAAGTTTCAAAACACTGGAAGTGTTACAGATCAACCGAGATGTGGTTGAAGACGTACAACCACCAATGAAGGCACAACAGCTACAATACTCTCAATGCTTACACAGAGTCCTACAAAAAGTACACGACTCCTGAGCCCCAGTACTCCGTTATAAACAAATTAAATTCTTTCACCAGGATAGATTTACCTGATTTACATAAAATAATTTCTCAACTAAGACCCTCCACCTGCGTCCTTGACGGAATACCAACATATTATTTCAAAGAAGTATCAGGCGTGCTAACTGATAATATTCTTGACATTGTAAACTCATCATTAGATACGGGGGCCTTCCCAGACTGTCTTAAGACTGCTGTAGTTAAACCCCTACTCAAGAAAAATAATCTTGACTCCAATGCTTTTGAAAATTTTAGACCCATTTCTAACCTGTCTTTCTTAAGTAAAATTTTAGAGAAGGCAGTCATTATGCAGTTAAATAACCATCTCAATAAACATGCTATTGATAAATTTCAGTCAGGTTTTAGAACAAATCACAGCACAGAAACTGCACTCATTAAAGTAGTAAATGACTTGCGGTTAAATGCAGACAGAGGCCATTTATCTGTTCTCATCCTCTTAGATCTGAGTGCTGCATCTGACACCACTGATCATAACATTCTTAGAAATCGCCTTAGTCAATTGGTGAGCCTCTCTGGCAGTGTCTTAAATTGGTTTGAATCCTACCTGGCAGATAGAAAATTCTTTGTTAGTTTTGATAATTACAACTCAAAGACACATGATATTCTATATGGTGTTCCACAAGGCTCTATCCTGGATCCACTGCTCTTTTCACTCTATATGCTTCCGTTAGGTCAGATTATCTCGAGGCACAACGTGAGTTACCACAGCTATGCTGATGACACACATCTGTATTTATCAATAGCACCTGATGACCCAGACACTGTTAATTCACTAACACAATGTCTTACTTGTGTTTCTAATTGTATAAATAGAATTTTTCTCAAGCTAAATAAAGAGAAAACAAAAATCTTAGTGATTGGCAATAATGGAGACAATGAGATTATTAGAAATAAATTTGATGTATTAGGATTAAAAGTCAAGACGGAGGTAAAGAATTTAGGTGTAACTGTTGAGTGTAACCTACATTTTAAATCGCATATTAATCAGACCACTAGGACAGCATTTTTTAACTTAAGAAACATAGCAAAAGTTAGACCTCTTATATCATTGAAAGATGCTGAGAAATTAGTTCACGCTTTTGTTTTCAGTCATCTAGATTACTGTAACGCACTCTCTCAGGACTACCCAAAAAAGACATAGATCGTTTGCAACTAGTGCAGAATGCAGCTGCTAGAATCCTAACTAGGAAATGAGCACATTTCTCCAGTTTTGATATCACTACACTGGTTACCTGTGTCATTCAGAATTGACTTTAAAATACTGCTTATGGTTTACAAAGCCTTAAATAATCTCGCTCCATGTTATATATCGGAGTGTCTGACACCATATATACCAAATCGTAACCTTAGATCCTCAAATGAGTGTCTGCTTAGAATTCCAAGAGCAAAACTTAAAAGAAGTGGTGAGGCAGCCTTCTGCTGTTATGCACCTAAAATCTGGAATAGCCTGCCAATAGGAATTCGCCAGGCTGATATGGTGGAGCACTTTATAAAACTGCTAAAAACACATTACTTTAACATGGACTTTCTAATAACTTCACCTTCATTTAATCCTGATACTCTGTATATTCAATTCATTATAATAACTATTCATGGTGGCTTTAAAATTCGTACTGACCCCTACTCTCTCTTGTTTCTTTTCGCGGTTTTCTGTGGTGGCGATCTGCGCCATCACCATCTAATCAAAGCACCGTGATGTCCCACATTGATGGATTAAAAGCCAGAAGTCCACATGACCATCATCATCAATTCCTTCCAAGAGAACCCTAAATACAAAGAGGACTGTTTCATTTATGTTAGGTAGAATGCCAAGAAGGGACTGGGCGGTCCCGTGGCCTGAAACCCCTGCAGATTTTATTTTTTCTCTCCAGCCGTCTGGACTTTTTTTTTGTTGACTCCAGCTCCCGTCTCTGTCTGAAAGTTAATTCCTCACCGAAATTAAGGGTGTCTATTAGAGCAAAGAATGAGCATGGCTGAGCGGAGGAGGGATCAGGATCCCTGTCCTTCCATGGCTTCAGCAAGTTTACATGATAAATTCGCTCGCTTGGTCGATGATTGGGTTGTTTCACCAAATAGTCAACCAGCCTTTTCCTCTCCTTAATTTCATAAAGGCCTTGCCAATGGACGAGTAATTTGGAATGGGAGGTGGGAACCAACACCATGACACGATCCCCCGGATGGAATTCTCAGAGAATCCTGCCACGGTCATAAAAATGGGCCTGTGTTGCTTGTAGCTTTTCCATGTGACTTTTTAGAATTGGCCAAATTTTTCCAAATCCATAGCTTAATTGCATGATATATTCCAATATATTTGTAGAGGGAAGAGCCTCTCCTTCCCAGCCTTTTTCCAAAATGTCTAATATACCCCGAGGTTGTCAACCATATAACAATTCAAAAGGTGAGAACCCCATAGAGGCTTGTTTGACTTCCCAGTATGCAAATAGAACGAGAGGGAGGAGTTAATCCCAATTTCTTCCATCCCCGCTGACCACCTTGTGAAGCATCTGCTTGAGAGTCTGGTTAAACCTCTCTACTAGACTGTCGGTTTGAGGGATACACTGTGGTCTTTAAATTCTTTATTTTCCGTAACTTGTCCATTTCTCTGAACGTTTCCGAGGTAAAAGGCATCACTTGGTCCGTTAGGACTTCTTTAGGGATGCCGAGTCGTGCAAAGACCCCTACAAGTTCCCCTCTCGATTGCTTTAGATGTAGCTGAGCACAAAGGAACAGCTTCTGGGTATGGAGTGTGGTGAGGACTAATATATATTTGTGTCCTCGGGCTGGGGGCTCTAAGGGCCCTACTATATTGACCCCTATTCTTTCAAAGGGAACGTAAATTAGTGGAAGGGGAACGAGAGGAACATAGTCCCTCCTAGGAATTTGCCATTCCACACTCCGGACAAGAAGTGCAAAAATGGCGAACCTCCTCATTAATTCCCGGCCAATAAAATCTGAGCTTGATCCACTCTAAGGTTTTTCCAGTGCTTAAATGGCCTCCAAGAAGGGTGAGAATGTGCCAATTCACAAACCTGCCCCGGGAAGTTCTTGGGATTAACAACAATTTCCGGACCTCCCGCTCATGCTCGATGACCCGATATAATAAGTCATTTTCTATTACGAAGTGAGGTCCTTGTGGCATGGAGTGATGCGTGCATTGGCCATTAACGAGAACAACTGCGTTTTTTGCAAATTTAAGGGAGTCATCATTCCATTGCTCCCTTTTAAAAGAAGCCGGCGTTTCTTTAAATGGAAAATGAATTTGGGAGAGAAGATCTGGGTCGAACTCAAGGAGTGGAGACTCGTCCCGAATTGTCGAGGCATGTGTGGATGACGTTTCCACCTGTGACCGTCCTGGAGCGTCACCGTCCTCCTATTATTAGACCAGTCCCGCCCCAGAATTACTAGAAGAGGTGGATTGGGGAGGAGTGCTACGGGGAATGTTTTAGCAATCCTCCTTGAGAAATACAATCTAGGGCAGATTTATAGGTACGGACTTCTCCGTGAATAGATTTAATACCGGCCTTTACTTTCATCAATTGTCGCAGCAAGACATATCGGCAATCAACAATGGAAATGTTGTTGCCAGAGTCAAAACAATGTGTTGAGTTTATAACCATTTACGACTACTTGTCCCATATGGGAAACCATCAGGGGATTAGCAAGGGCACACAAACCGCTCTCCATCCTCCACCTGCATTCCACCTCGCTCTCGGATAGGTTATCCACCAAGTGGCCTGGGGACTTTGTACCAGTCTCCGGTTTAATGTGGAAGAGACTTATGGTGTAGGACGTAATCTCTAGGTAATCCACTAGAGGACCGTTCTGCTCTCCCAGATTTCGAGGCTGATTTAGGTTTTTCCATGAGCCGTACCAGCTCTTCCATTGAATGGAATTCTCCCCATACTGGCTGGGCAAAGTGATGGGGAAGCCCTTGTAAAAAAATAAAGCAAGCTATTTGCTGCACTGTTTTGAAGGGGGATAATTCAAACGGCCTTAGCCATAATGACACCTGTTCCTAGAGTGCCATAGCTTGCCCCCGAACTGATCCCTTAGGATCAAAATAAACGTTTTGAGTAGTGAGCTGCACTTATTGTTACAATTATACAATAAAAACATACATTTGAATGGAGTCTGTAACAGCTGCTGTAAATGTATGTACACTTGTAAAGGTTAGCGTTTTTTTTTTTTTTATTCAGTTTTATTCTCTCAGTCATGTTAACGTTCGCCCCAATCTGAGACTGCTGTTTTCAGATAAAGACGTGCTATAACAGAGGTGAACTCAGAAAGAGAACAGAAGCCCTCAAGAAACGTCCACTCACATATGAGAACAACATAGCTGCACCAGGCGTAAAGGCGAAAGATGGCACCGTTTGGATGCAGTAAGAGGTCCAGCGTCATTCCTGCCAGTCAGTCTGCCCAAAACCTGTTCTTTAATGAAACAGCATGGTTTACAGAGCTTGCCAACATATTGTGCAAAGTCCTGTTTGTGATTATGTTTTGTGATGGTCTTTACATAAGGAACATTTATATGTTACTTATATAAAAGCCAGACTGAATGTTATTTACTTTGATTTATTTAATTATCTTCCTATAGCATAAAGTCACAAGTAGACTGCAGAGCTTCCTATGTTTGATCGACAAGGACGTGCTCAAAAATTACATGAGTAATGGCATGAAAAGTGCTAGCTGCCACTTCAGTACGAGAGCAATGGTACGAGAATGCAGGCAGATTTATTTTTTGGACACGTACACCGTCCAGACCTAAACACTAGCATGGAGAGTCGCTTGCGTAATGAAGAGTCTATAGCTACACTTTTGCCGTCACTGTACTTTGTATACAAAAGTCAGATCAAATGGTATTTACCTTGATATTTGAACTTCAGTCTTCTCACATTATACACTTTATGTCAAAATTTTGTTGTTAGAACTAAAACATGAAAAAAGTTTTACTTTTAGGTATGTACTCAACATTTCTGTCATGCTACACTTACATAAATCTCTGTAGACACGGAACACACATGAAATGTATGTGTTCCAAATAACAATGTATTATTTACACTATACAGCTCCCAGTACCTCACTCCCAGATAACAAACAAGGCTTGAGCTAGGAGAGTTTTTTGCTCTTTCTGTGGTGGTGGTAGGATGGGATAGCAGGCTGCTTGCTGCTTGCACTTATCGACACATTTACAAAACAGAACATGCTGACAGAGAGGTGCGAACAGATTTAAGGTGGGCCAGGTTTACGAGTTTTTTCATACGCTTTGGTAATTCTAGTCTTAAACAAACAGAACTTCCACAGTGCTTTGTTACAATCTACTACCATGTAAAAATGAAAACAATAAGAATAAGCATAACCAAAAACTGACCCACTCACTCACCTCACTTACATTTTGCAAAAAAAGTTCAATAGTTTGCAAAAAAATATAAAGTGAAAAGTTCATTGGGCTAAAAACATTTTCTCCACCTTCTGAGCCCAATGCAGAATGTGTAGGCACTTGCCTACTTTAATTATCTTCTAAATGAGCATTAAAACACTATCATGCTGAAAACCTTAGGAAAAAACAAAGGAAACAAGAACACAAAACAACCCATCAGATCAAGAAAAAGGGAAAGGGTCAAATCTGAAAATTCCTTAACCCATTTCCTCTAACACTTGATCAACAACCAGTAAATGAAAGATGTATTAGTCAATAAACAAAAGAAACTACAAATGATAAATTGAATGTGAAGAATACCCAAACACAAAATCTTTAAAGCTAATCTGGATAAAATATCAATTGTTAATATAAATGAACACAATCATAATGACATAAACATTAAAAACAAAATAATTAAACAATTCTTAATACCTTAATAGTAAATTTCAAATTCTTTACTTATTTTTCTAAAAGAGGGTTCTTAACAAATATTAATAAATCCTTAAACCACGAGTAAGTCAATACTCTAAAAGAAGACCACAATAAAAAGAGTTGTAAAAACCAGACTCTTGAAGGTGCTGGGATTCAAGGCAACAGAAAAACTCCATACCAAAGCAGTGACCTCGGGTGAGTGGCAGCATTTAATTTAGTTGAAACCCTTCAGAGGACCACATAACACAACCAAAAATTTTGAAAGATACACAAAAAAGAAAGGGATGGCGTCTCTAGAAATCAAATTTTAAAAATAAGCAGTCTAGCAATTCCCTAAGAAAATCAGAAGACAGTCTGACTCTTCTTCAAGTTCCATTAATCACTATCAAAGGCTATTAATCAAGCCCATCAACACCACATTTCTATCACATAATCATGCCATGCCAATTGAGTCACAGGGACATGCTTGATGACTAGTGATATGAAAGCAATCTAGGCTCTCAGGAAAAAATGGGAGATCATCAACGAATAACTTATATTGTTGTTCTTATTAAGAACCTCAAATTTTTGATAGCATTGCAATAGCCAAAAAAAACAATTAAGAAAATACACATAATATTCACACATAATATGCATATGTGTTCACTTTTAAATTTGCCTTTCACCTTATTAAGGAGTTATCACAATTGTGTTTATTATATATTATTTGTAACAGTGAATCATATCAGTGATAATATGTAATTTCGTGCATTACCTTTTTCTTCTTCTTCTCCTGTTAGGGGTTGCCACAGCGGATCATCTTCTTCCATATCTTTCTGTCCTCTGTATCTGACACTGCTGTTTTCACATAAAAATGTGCCATAACAGAGGTGAACTCAGATGAGGATGAGGGTTCTACATCGGAGAAAGAATGCACGTCGCACTTTTACTGTCACTGTACTTTGTATATAAAAGCCAGATTGAATGTTATTTACCTACTTACCTTGCTTTATTTACTTATCTTCCTACAGTGTAAAGTCACAAGTAGCCTGCAGAGCTTCCTGTGTTTGATAGACATGGGCATGCTCAAAAAATACATGTGTAATGCCACTAAAAGTGTATGCCAACACTTCAGTACTCAAGCAATGGTACAAGAATGCAGTCAGACTTCTTTTTTGGGCACATACACCATCCAGATTGAAAAACTAGCGCGGAAAGAAGCTCGCATAATGAAGAGTCTATAGCTGCATAAAGAATTATTATTAATGAATTGAACAAATAAACATCTAACATCATAACTGTTCTATATGTTAATACTTGGTCATTCAATCTGACCACATCCCATCAATTGTCCTGAAGAGAAGTGTGCATGACTGCAGGTAATTCACTTTTTTGCCATCAAAAGTTGCTATTGAATAAATAAAATAAAAAATATACAAGTTTTTGTAACAGTTGTCTAGTTCAACTTGAAACAGTAAACTAATTCATAGTTTTAAGTTTCTCACTAGTGCTTTTAATATAATATTTTGAAATTTAAAAAATGTGTACAGCATGCTATATTCAAAGATAGCTCAGCAAAACTTAAACTTTCCCAACAAATTTCCTTGAAGAACAAATATTCCAATATTTTAAATTGGATTTTATTTATTGTTTTAAATTTTAACAACCAGAAACAAGAGAAAAAAAATAGAATGTTTAATTCATCCATCACATCCAAAGTATACAGTATATATTCTCCTTGTGCATAATCTCCTTGTGCATAAGTTTAACTAAGCTTTACACAGGCCTCCAATGAGTAGTTACCTGATGACATCTCACATTCCTTAATGAATATACTGTAAATGTTAAGATGAAATTCAATAAATATAATGTTGCAGTAAGTCTCTGTTGTCCATGTATTGGAATATCAGAATAACTTAAAAAGGAAACAGCATATATTTTCTTCTTTACAAGAGACAATATGAGTGTAGGATTACAACCCTCTGACCTTTCAGCTCCATAATGACCACACTCAGCCTGTATTTTTTGTGTATTACTGTACAAAATGTACATATAGGATTCCCATCACTGGTTAACACAAAATTAGAATGGCTAGGAGAAAAACAAAAACATGGGATAACATCTATGTCCCAAAAAGTCTAAATTCCAACATATTTAAAGGTCCTAAGCCTGAAGTATCCAACCCTCTTGGCCATTTATGCTCAAGCTTTGCTGCACACCCTTATGTTGAAAAAACAATTGCTCCATTTTTAAATTTAAAATCATAGAGTTAAACCAAACATTAAATATAGAAGGTAAAGAGGGGCTACATCTCAATGCTGTTTCATTGCTTGAAAAAATGTTCTAGTTGGTGCTGTATGTACATATTCATCTAAGTCTAAGTCTCCTAGATATCCCAATATGCATAGGATCCATTAATATATTTAGCTGGAGCACTTGCTTGGCATTATCTCCACTGGGATACTGGAGGACAGCTCTCCTGGGCAGGTGTATCACCATGGGTTCCTTCAGCACAGAATGGGAGTAAGACTTTCATGCAGCCCTGTTGGATCCCATGAGGGCTGCCAGGGAGAGATAAAGAGTCCAGAAAAGGATTTCCAATACTCCTGGGAGTGATTCCAAGTGATACTGATGAATCACCTTGGATACTTCCAGGACCTATTTAAAGGGCGCTAGCCATTGCTAATCTGGAGCGAGAGTCGGGAGGAAGAAGACACAGTTTACCGGGGGGGTAGTGCAGGCGGAAAACAGAAAAATAAGATGACCTTGTGGTGTTTGGTACTGTATAATGGAACTGTGCTGTAAGACTGAGAAAGGATTGGACTGGTTCCCTAGGAGAAGAACAATAAAATGATTGTTGTGTGATAAAAGCCTGTGTGTCTGCCTGCCTGTGTCAGGTAAGGGCAGCTCTGCACACCCCTGATCTCCACAGTGGCATCACAACTGTACTTGGATTATGCGCCACAGCTGTACATATGTATAGAACATTATTCTGGGAAAAGTATGCTCTTGTTGTAAATCCTGAAAAGATTTTAGAACAGAATTACTAATTTTTTTATGAACTCTATCTAGCAATCTATCCATCCAGCCCAGCAAGTCTGGTAACAGCTTATTGTGCCAAAGTGGAATAAATCAAGTAAATCCAGTGACTTCTTGATTTTTACTATTTTAAATCATAATTTTTGTAACAGCTGATAAGTAGAACATTACATTTTGGATTTATCAAATTTTCCTGCTTCCAAGACTTCCAGAAGATTGTGACATCCTGTATCTTGTTATAAATTTTTCATAGCTGAATTTTTAGGATTTACACACTGACATCTTACCAGATGCTGGGACTAAGCAGCCAAACAATATACCTAAGCGTTTGGCAGAGCCAGTCCCCTTGAGTTTCTCTTCACTTCTGAAGTGTTTCTAGTTTAAGTCTAGAATTGTCTTTTTACTAAATCAAATCCCGGAAAAGACTAATTTTATAAAATAATTTAATACACCCCACCTCTTCCGATTACAGCTTACACAAAGGAAATATTTTGGCTTTCATTTTGGTCAGTAATGGAGTGGTATTTGACTGCTCTTGTTCAAGTATGTTTTTGAAATGAATTTGCCCAAATATTAAAATTGTTGTTAACATTTAAGTTTCCTTGAACTTTCCATCTAAGGCAAACACAATGGATCTACTAGCATTAACTCTGTCTTATCCCAATTTATTTTTAAACCTTAGAACTCTTCAAAGTTTGAGATTATCTTCATAACTACATTTAAGGTAGTGTTTGTGTGACCCAGGAAAACCAGTTTTAATTTTGACAATACATTTTGATTTAGTTTTAGTCTTAGTCTTCTGACTAAATTGGGTTTTAGTTTTAGTCACATTTTAGTCGTTTAATTATTGTTAGTTTTAGTCTAGTTTTAGTTAACAAAATTAATTTTAATCAGGAAAAAGTCAATCAGATTTAGCTGACTAAAAGTATGAAGATGAGTCAATTTTTTACATTATTGCAATGTTTCAGAATTCTTGTAAAAGAGCATTTGCTGTGTTGTTTCCAAATTGTCTCACATGAGTGATCAGAATTTGTTATTACTAAACCTGCATGCAAATCCAGAATTATAAAAACTACCTTTAGTTAATTAACTGTAACTGAGAGACTGCATATTAACTAATGTACCATTCTAATATATTACCACATAAGTGGTTTTAACTGTGTTTTTCATAATTCAGGGGTTATGCTCATAAATAGTAGTTTGCCCTCAAAAACCAAACAAATAACACAACATTAGTGTTTGCAAATTCATATTCAGCAGTGAAGCGATGCTGTTTTGTCGTACTGTACAGGTACATATTGTATTTATTGGGAGATGTACTTCAAGCACTTAAAGCACCGAAATCCTAAACATATTTTATGTTAGTATTAACAAATACAGCAACTCATTTCATCAATGATGTAGACAAGCCAAATAGCCTCTTCGTTTGAAACTTGCCTTGATTTTTAATTGCTGCCACTGTGCGGGGTGGTCACTCGCAACCCTGAACCTTATCCTTCAGTTACAAAAAGGATAGATGCACGGATGAACAGGTGTAGATGTACTCAATACAATTGAAGAATGAATATGAAGCTTCCGTTCCTTTATTGTGACAGTGGAGGACACTGTATTAATAGCGATTAATCCCCTTGTCATTTCATCTGCTGTAACAAATGTGTTACATCACAAGCTAAACAGTGTCACACACGTGCACTTGGGAGACATTACATCCACGTCTGAGCCTATGGAGGAGGGCCCTTCCGGTTCCACACTAGATGACCTCATTTCCTTTTCTGGCCTTTAAAGCCGCCATCTTACCTTCATACCATCAGTTCCATACTGAACTCAAATCTATGCACATCAGTGGCATAACTTATACCATTTTGCAGCCAGGTAAAAATATCCAGGTGGCTGCCCCAAACCCTTATTTTGACTTTTGTGTCTACTGATTCTGACAACGGTTACAACTCACATCTGTGGTCTTAAGTAACTCGTAAAGGAATAACTCTGGCAAGAACAAAATGCTGTGTATCTGTGTGTTGGCTTTTTTTTTTTCATTAACAAGAGCGTCTTCCACAATCGCACTTGAAGCATTACTATTATCAGGGTGAACGAGAGCCAGAAGTAACAGTATTGGCGCCTGGCAAGTCGCCACTGAGATAACATGCTTTGGCATGAATCTCAGAATTGTGCTCCTCTAGATGCCTCTAGAGGTTTGTGGCTGTGGGGTTCTTTCCTGTGAGCTTCTAAGTGGCTTACTCAGGTTTTTATTTTTGGTGGTGTCGTAATTAAAGTTCGTCCATATGTCAAACAACTTTTTTCACCCGAGAATCATGTTGGCTGGCATAGCAGAGCAGCATGGAGCAGGATTCGTGCCAGATGATGCCCAAACTTAGTTGTAGCCAATTACAAGTGGGCATACAAGATTTTAAAATTGCACCATTATATTCCTGTTCATTATTTCTTGTCATGTGTAACAGAGATGTGTGAACAGCTTCACATTGCTCATTGTCTAGCTGTCTGTTTGTAACATTTTCATTTTGTTTATAGTTTTCATCAACAATGATTGTAAAAGCATTCGTCTTAGTTTTCATCACTAAAGGCACATTTTTATTTAGTTTTTGTCCTGTTTTCTTCAAAGAAAAAATATCATTGATGATTATTTTTCGTCTTAGTTTCTATTAACAAAAATAACCCTGTAGAAAAACAAAGCATCATAAGCATATAATGTTACCTTTTCCTCCAGTTTTCCATGTCTAAATCCTTTTACACGGGAGTCTGTCCTAATTAAGGTGGCCAGTGGCATGATGGCCAAGATGAATAATAATGGAGACAAAGGACACCCTTGACAAGTGTGCCAAACTTCAACAAAACTGATTCACTAGGAACAGACATGACTATTACAGTAGGTGCTTTCCACAATATATGCAAAGGCACCTAAAAATTGGCACCCACATACTGTGCTGAAGAAAGCAAAATATCACTTACTCTAGATGTATTTATGAAGCTTTTACACAATTTAGAGCTCTAAATCCTTATACTAGAGAATAAATAAAAAGGTGTTCTTTTATTTCTCCTATTTTATTTTTTCTTCAATTTGTCTTTCCTTTAGAAAAAGAAAAACAAAGAGTCACAGAGATTCTCCATTTTTGCCCAAAATAATGGCAAACAATGAACATAAAATTAGCCTTTAAAACATGCCGTCCTGCAAACAAATTAAAAATGTTCCACAAAACTGATCACATTTAATTTAATTTAACATATCTAATGTATACTGTATGTCAATAATAAAATATAACACTGGTATAATGAATCCATTGTGATATGCATGAAAAATAAAGAACTGTATCAGACAGCAGTAAAATGGAGATCAGGCAGCTCCATGTTAGGTTAGATGAAGCTATACAAACAATTTTGTGATGAAAATCATAACAGTACCAGGCTCTTCTAAATTTATTCTAATTTAGCCAAAATGCTGAAAAACATTAACAGAGCAAATTTATGCCAGTTGATGAACAATTGGTATTTTAATCTTTTTGCAGCTGTTCTGTTTTACAATAAAAAACTTTATCTCTGTGTCAGTCATACTTTTGATGCTACTTTTTTTGCTGGCCAAGATCTTGAAAGGCAAGTCTAAAAGACTTAAGAATTATTGTAAATGTATTTTAAAGACATGGATTAATAAAATCTGTGTACACACAAAATGAGGCCCGAAATGTGAGTATGTAATTTAGCACTCAAATGTGAGGATTTTAAAAAGAAAACTTGATGGGAGAACTCGATTATATTTATGGCAACTCTAATCGGTACACAACATTTTGGAGAATATGGGAAATGATGACACCTTTGAAAATTAAGGAAATGCAGCCAATCTGGCTAAATGATGACTTACATGCATAATAATTCATATCACTGAGCAGTTATTATAATGTGTAATAATATAAAAAGACAATAAACCTCAAAAGTGATGAATATGATATATAGATTCTATTTTAGTTCTATTTAAAGAGGGCCAATACGGTGTATATGCGCTGAAGAACGTTTTTGTTTGTTTATTAGTTTATATAATGTCTCGTCCAGATCAGAAAACAAGTGTAATCACTTGTTGAGAATAATTACACAAGTAAAAAAGTGTGATTCACTCCCTCCCTATCTTTATATATAATACGCTACCGTGGGTGTTCGTTTGTCCAGGATTTGAAATCACCTATAGCTTGCACACCGCTTGATTTATTGAACTGAAATTTGGTACACATACGCTACGTGACCTCTACTGTCCGCTTTTGGGGTGATGATTTTTATTACTCTTTTTATTTTTATTCTATTTTATTGTAGAATCAACTCTTGGCAGTGGCCAGCAGGGCGGCCGTTTGGCACATGCGTATGGGTGCCGTTCTTATCCCTACCTGCTTTGCCATCACTTCCCCTACCTTTTCATATCTTAAATCATTATTGAGGCAGATTGAAGACTTAAGTGCCAGCTAAACTGAAAAATTAAGGAAAAAGTACTAAGTAATTGTAACACAAAAACTGATTTAATCGCTTTTAACGCAAAAAGATTCCAACGAAAGAAGAGAAGAAACGGGCTGCTAGGGTGGAGAAAAGAAGAGCTGCTCAGGAAGCCACACGCGCATCAACCTCTGAGCAAACAAATGCTAAACATACAGAGAAAGAGTATAAAAACTATAAGTCAAGTGTATTCACTGCATGTTATTTTGCAGTGCACCGTTACTGGTAGCCTAATAATACCCTAATAGTTTGATTCTACGTCGCTTGTTTGACACTGCTTGAAAACCATGCAAATGGTCATTATTTGTACAAAGTGAATAATCTTTTAGGGTCTGGCTTAAGTTTTTTGCCCATGAGGCTGACTGGCAAATGATGTAATTTGGGCTCCCAAGAGCCATTCTCTTGGAACCATGTGTTGCGCTGTGCCCAGCATTAGGAAAACAGACTGTCCAAAATTGGGTTCTGAATGTTCATATCCAGGTTTTAACAATGATTGGCTTCCACATGGAACTGGACAACAGGTCAGGAATATATCAGCCAAGTTTCAGCACCATCATAGTGCCACACTCAGTTTCTGTATGGTACCTACATAAAAAAGTTAATTTGGAACAGCGCCTGGTTTTCCTAACATAATCCTGGCAACTGTCTGCATTCATATTACAACAAGAGCCCCTAATGAGAATGAAACTGCTTTTGTTTACCATAAGCAGTTACGTTCCTTTAATGTACAAATCATCTGTAATGCCAACAGGAGAATGACAAATGTCATGGCTTAATGACATGGGACAACCCATGATTCATTTATTTTGGGACAAAGTTGTGCTGGCAGATGACTTGCTGATGTTGATGTATGTAATTGCTGTGTTGCAAAAGGTAAACAGCCTATCCTCTAACAAAATCTCAAGAGATTTAGCTGTTAAATGATCCAACATGCAAGAAGATAGATATGAATTACTGAAAGCCTTTTTAACTTCAAATATAGTAAAGTCCACTATCCTAGCAACACTATCACAATCATGCCTCACTTTCAACACCTATAGGTTTTCTCATAATACCCTTTCCTTTTAATGCATCCCTTCAATATATAGCCTTAGTACTTACATTAACCGTGCTCTGAAATGGAAAAAATGGTCTGGCTAATAACTCGGAAGTTTGTAACTTTCACTGTACCTGATTCAACCATGCATCTACTAATTCCCTTCATTTTCTTGATCATTCTCCGCACCTTGCACTTTTCTAATTTTAGTATGTCTACCAAATGATTATAAAAAACAACCTCCAGTATGGCTTCTTTTCAGTTTTAACAACCTTACATACTCATTCAGTTTGAGCTCTTGTATATTCAATCAGATTTTGTTTGTTTGTTTTTGGGCTTTCTAAATGCCTGGTATAATCAAAAATGTGATGTCAGACTTCTAAAAGTCTGAATGAGTGTAAGCTGTCTCAATTTGGGGTGTTCATAGAAAACGTAATGATTTACTTTATGAGAAGAAATACATAATAAGGGGCGACAGGGTGGCACTGCTGCCTCGCAGTTAGGAGACCCGGATTCGCTTCTTGGGTCCACCCTGCATGGAGTTTGCATGTTCTCCCATGTCTGCATGGGTTTCCTCCCACAGTCCAAAGACATGCAGGTTAGGTGCACTGGCAATTCTAAATCCCTAGTGTGTGTTTGTGTGTACCCTGAGGTGGGCTGACGCCCTGCCTGGGGTCTGTTTCCTGCCTTGCGCCCTGTGTTGGCTGGGATTGCCTCCAGCAGACCCTGTTACCCTGCAGTTAAGATATAGCGGGTTTAATAATGCAGCATTTCTCACCCTTTAAGTATTTGCGACCCGAGTTTTCATAACAGTTTTAATTGCGCTCCCCTAACGTTTTTTTGATAGGAGCCCACTAATACCAATTTGTTCTTTTTTAATTAATGATATACAATACAATACAGTTTATTTTTGTACAGCCCAAAATCACACAGAAAGTGCCGCAATGGGCTTTAACAGGCCCTGCCTCTTGACAGCCCCCCAGCCTTGACTCTCTGAGAAGAAAAGGAAAAACTCCCAAAAAAAACCTTGTAGGGAAAAATGGAAGAAACCTTGGGAAAGGCAGTTCAAGAGAGACCCCTTTCCAGGTAGGCTGGGCGTGCAGTGGGTGTCAAAAGAAGGGGGTCAATACAATACAATACACAGAACAGAACAAATCCTTAATACAGCATAAAAATAAAAATTTTAGAAGCACGGAGCAGAATTTAACGGTAGATGATATCACATAATAAGATTTGGATATTTTTAGAGTCCTGGAGACCTCATCCATCAAGCTGCCTCCCCCATTTGGCCATTCCACGGCTGAAAGTTGCTCGGCCAGCCAATCCGATGAAAGGACCCCTCTTTCCCATGATTCCTGCGATCCTCCATCAGGGATGTCTTTACCATAGGTATATATATATATATATATAGATATACTGTAGATATATCATGGATGCATATTATATATATATATATATATATATACTGTATATATATATATACTAGCAGAATACCAGCCAGCAGCTGAGAAGTAGTGTGTTAAAGAAGGTACGAAAAGAAAAGGAAAAATTTTAAAAATAACGTAACATGGTTGTTAATGTAATTGTTTTGTCATTGATATGAGTGTTGTTCTCATATCTATCTATCTATCTATCTATCTATCTATCTATCTATCTATCTATCTATCTATCTATATATATATATATATATATATATATATATATATATGTTGTTCTCATATCTATCTATACATATATATATACCCAAGCTTTTCAGAGGAGAAGTAGGGTGTTAAAGAAGGAAAGAGAAAGAAAAGGAAACATTTAGAAAATAACGTAACATGATTGTCAATGTAATTGTTTTGTCACTGTTATGAGTGTCGCTGTGATATATATATATATATAGCAAAATACCCGCGCTTCGCAGCGATGTCATGTGTTAAAGAAGTTATGAAAAGAAAAGGAAACATTTTAAAAATAATGTAACATGATTGTCAAAGTAATTGTTTTGTGTATTTGGCGGCAGCGTCACGAAGTTGTTTTCGGTAGCTGCATCAGAAAATGTACCACGACATCTGACAACGCCTCCTTTTTACTGTTTTCTCACAGCTTGGATTGCTGCTGTCATATATATACACACACACACACACACACACACACACACACACACACACACACATACATACATACATACATACATACATACATACATATATATATATACATATATATATACATATATATACACATACATATCTTCATATCTACATATCTATATACATATCTACATATACACATATATATATATATATATACACATATACATACATACCTATCTACATCATATATACACACACATACATACATACACACACACAAATTATATATATGTGTGTATGTATGTATGTATGTATGTGTGTGTGTGTATATATATACACATACATATACTTGTGTGTATGTTTGTATGTGTCTATATGTGTGTGTATAGGTTTGGTCACTGAGTGCAAGGGAAAAATAATAAATTATAGTCTATAAGTTATTAAACAGTAAAACATTAACGTTTTAAGAAGTACAGGTACATTGAAATTACATTTTCTATGTGAACGTTCAAATTTGTGCCTCTGGTAATGTGCCTTACCGGCATTTAAAGAAAATTAGTTTTGTGTCCTCTGCAGTGTTAAGAGAGAAAGGCTTTGGTTTGGCATAAAAGGAAAAAGGTGTAAAGAAAGGAAAGTTGCCTTTTTCTTTTATATAGTATAGAGATGTGTTCGCTGGCGTTATGATCGCCTTTTGGGGACAGTCGCGGTGGGTCTTGTGTAGACTGGTGAGACGTCCCCGCCATTAATCGGCTGTGATGGCACTGTCAGTCCTCCACTCGTATGCGTGTCTTCATAATCCGATCTGAGGAACTCATAATCATATACGTGCAAAAGAAAGTGTGAATCGCCTTAATATTATTTTGCCGTGGTGTAGAAAAGGGGTCCCGTGTTTGCACTTGTCTGGGCTATAGCGCAGGGGGAGGATGAAAAAAATTAAAAGTGCTCACTTTGACTTAAGGCAGAAGCGCAGTCAGCGTCTCAAAGGCCAGCACAGCTATGCACGCAGCGCTGGCTGCTCGACTTTGCTGGGCAGGAGACCCCAGTTTTGCAGACACGTTCATGATATCAAAAGTCTCAGCGCTCTTTGGAGGTCATTCATATATTATATATATAGCAAAATCCCCGTGCCTCGCAGCGGAGAAGTAGTGTGTTAAAGAAGTAATTGAAAAGAAAAGGAAACATTTTAACAATAACGTAACATGATTGACATTGTCATGAGTGTTGCTGTCATATATATGCCTGCCTAAATAAGTCACCCTCGCTTTGCTCTTACTTTTTACCGTTCATTTAATCATGGCTAGTGGCGGAAAAATTATAAAATGGAAGGAGGATGGCTTTACCAAAACAATTATTGATGGCGAATCGATTATTCATAAAGCTTGAATTGGTGATCTGTTTTTCTGTGTTAACCTCATATTTTTCATACTTCTTCTCAAACTAAGGTGGTGCGAGGGTAAAATGAATCGGGATGCGCTGATCAATGTAATCGGTGTACCAGGAAATCATGCATTGACAAATGCTCCCCTTTGCTTGTAATGCAAAGTGTGATTAAATGCATTATTTTTAACGCGTTATGGAGCACATGCATCGAAGCTTCTCAGCTGTGCTTGTGCTAAGAAAAGGAAAGATTTTAAAAATAACGTAACACGATTGTCAATGTGACCTTTTGTAAGTAGTGCCTGGAGGATTCAGTTTGGAGAAACTCTAGAGACAGCGTGTGTAGTATTAACTTGGAGATTTTTCTGTGAGTATTTGGTGGCAGTCTGACGAAGTTGCTTCGGAAGACGGCGTTAGACGCATGAGCTCAGCTCAGAGCGAAATGAGATGAATGGGAGGGAGATGATGACGTGACTCCCCACCCGCCTTAACTGTCAATCCCCACAAACACAGTCTCTGAATTTGCATAAGCACACCCCTTCACCTACAATTTTAACTTAGTTACAAAGTGATCAAAACTCTCGTTTATATCCTGCGTCCTCTCATTAAACTTGTATCCCGCATTACCTGTGGGTATGTGAAACGCCAGCGGTAGCCTGTCTATGAACTTAATTTAAAGTTTAGGTTTACACCTTGTTTTCTTTCCGAGGTAGCAGCACTCATGAATATGGTAGTATATGTCACTTGCTCGCTTCTTATTATTTCGCTGCCTTCTCAGTTATATAATGCATGTTTTCTTAAGTGCTTTTTGGAGGTCTTCCTGGTTTTCTACGCACTGCGTTGACAGTCAGTTCACGTGATTACGTGGGAGGCGTGATGATGTCACACGAAACTCCGCCCCCCATGTCTTTCCAGCTCAACTCTATTACAGTTAATGGAGAAAAATACCTTCCAGTTATGACCATTAGGCGTAGAATTTCGAAATGAAACCTGCCCAACTTTTGTAAGTAAGCTGTAAGGAATGAGCCTGCCAAATTTCAGCCTTCTACCTACACGGGAAGTTGGAGAATTAGTGATGAGTGAGTGAGTGAGTGAGTGAGTGAGTGAGTGAGTGAGTGAGTGAGGGCTTTGCCTTTTATTAGTATAAATATATAGTGTCACGCACGTGCGAGTACAGGGCTGTGGACGAGCCTAAACGGTATCGTAAACTTGTATGCCAAAGGGAATGGCGGGGTACTAACCTTTCTCTCTTTATTTCCTGCAGAAAGAAAGACGCGCTGCCGCCATGAATCTGCCTGACTCAATACCCACGCACTGCTACTTCCGCCCTTCCTCTGTCAACTCCTGATGACGTCAGCAATCCCACCATCCATCTGTACTTCCGGTCCCTCTTCATAAATTTTCCCCCTCCACCATATTTGAATGTCATCTGTATGGTGCAAATGTGTACTGACTTTGACTATTGTTTTTGTTCATATTTCAATTATTTTCTACAGTATACGGGGCCGGAAACCCCAAACCTTTATGTTAGTTTGTCTTTTTTTTACAATAGACATATATATAGATATATCATAGATGCATATTTTATTATACCTACTGTGGAGGATGGCTGGCTGTTTATCCCGGCCAATACCCCCAAGCCGCCAGGTGGAGCCCTCCTTGCAGCATGGAGGTCCCCAGAAGACCAGCAGGGCATCACGGACAATGGAGTTTTCATGCACCGCCCTGTTGGATCCCATGGGGGCCACGAGAGGGAGCTGCAGGGAGGACCGAAGAGTTCTTCGTGCCCTATGACCCAGAAGTTCGTCATAGGAAGAGCGACGGGCTTCCGGGGTGAGAAAAAGCATTGTTTACCCTGACCTGGAAGGAATAAGGATTTGTGGACTGTTGGGCAGGAACACCTCCGGGTCAGGGAGTATAAAAGGACTGTGGGAGCTCCCAGACAATGAGCTGAGCTGGGTGGAAGGGTGGCAACGCGTCTGGAAGCTGGAAGATTGGTTATTTGTTATTGGTATTTGATTGTTTATTGAGAATTGTGGAGAGGAGCATGCTTTGTGCACTTTATTATTATAATAAATCCTATGATTGGACTTTTATCTGGTGTCTGACGTGTGGTCCGAGGGTACAAGGGTGCGAGAAAAACCATAATCTGTCACACTACTTAACTTTTATCGACATTTATCTAACTCTATATTTATTTTTCTTGTATGAGAATGTAGTTTAAGTTAATTTGTTTTGGTTTCAATAGATGTATTTTTCATATTTTTGATTCATTTTCTTTTTTTCACATCTTTGCACCCCCCTTTTTGTTAATTCACACCCCCATGGGGGGCCCACCCCAAAGTTTGAGAACCACTGGGATAATGGATGGATGGAATACATAATAAACAAGAACAGTTGTTTCAGGCATTTGAAATATTAAAATATGTGATTGTAATAGAAATCTGTCTTTTTCACCATCTGATAGAGGTCCATAGAGGACTGGCTCCCTAGTAATGGACAAAAAATCAAAAGTAATTACATATTCATAGTCAATTACCTTAAAATAGTCTAAAAGGACACTGCACATGCTTACTGTGTGTTATGGGCCTCTTTAAACTAAAGCAATCTATTACATAGACTAAGGGTAATCAGTTTTAGCCAAAGACCCTGCATTAGTGTGGAAAGGACTACAAAATATTACAAATTACAGGAAATCATTCCCCCATATTACAGTAAATTTCCAGCTGGCTGATGATTTGAATGCATTTTACAGCAGGTTTGATAAGCCCCAGAAAACAAACAGCATTATCTCCATCCCTCTCAGTGTCCAGACTTATACAGCATTTTCTAACTCAACTTGGATTAATTATCTCTGTAGAGGATGCGTGTCTGCTCTTCAAAGGACAACATGCTACGAAAGCAACAGATCCACATAGGGTCTCACCCTTCTGCTTAAAAATCTGTGCTGCTCAACTGGCCCCTGTCTTTACTCGGATTTTCAAGAAATAATTAATGCTGTGTGATGTTCCCTTATTCTTCAAGCCACAATTATACCAGTCCCCAAAAAATCCAGCATAGCAAGACTGAAAGACTACAGGTCTGTTGCTCTGACATCTATGGTCATGAAAGCCTTTAAGAAATTGGTGTTAGCTCATCTGAAGGACATCACAGCTCCCATGTCCCAGTGGACGATGCAGTCAACATGAGTCTGCACTACATTCTGCAACATCTTGAAAACCCAGAGACATAAGCAAGAATTATGTTTATGCATTCAATACAATAATCCCAGAAATCCTCACCCAGCTTTCCATTTTTGCCTCCACATGTCAATGAATCGCCAATTCCTGACCAATAGGAGACAGAAGATGAAACTGGTGAAACTCACATCTAGGTATCACGACAGAAGCTCCCCATGGGTGTGTGCTCTCCCCACCGCTCTCCTCCCTTTACACTAATGACTGCACCTTTATGGACCCCTCTGTCAAACTTATCAAATATGCGGATGACACAACCATCATTGAACCATTATTGGACTCATAAGGAATTGTGATGAGTCTGCATACAGACGGGAGGTTGAACAGCTGGTCCTCTGGTGTAGTAAGAACAATCTGGAGCTAAACACTCTAAAAACTGTGGAGATGACAGTGGACTTAGAAGAAAGAATCATGATATTTTGATAGGATATTCTGAACTGCTTGTACTCCTAATTTAAAGTCAGTATTAATATAAAGTGATATTACATTCATTGAAAAAGAAAAGAATGAGAATCAATTGCAAACTGAGTAATGCAGTAATTCTTAACCTTTTTTGAGTCATGGACCCCTTTATGAAAGCTATGGAACCCTTCCACAGAAAAATTCACATAAACACAAATTTGCTGAGGCTAGGGATCTGCACTGGCAATCGGAAGGTTGCCGGTTCAAATCCCGTAAATGCAAAAAGGGGCTCTGCTCTGTTGGGCCCTTGAGCAAGGCCCTTAACCTGCAATTGCTGAGTGCTTTGAGTAGTGAGAAAAGCGCTAAATAAATGCAAAGAAAAGAAAGAATTATTATTACTTTATTTATCGAGATTTGATTGTCTCATACATATATGACATACACAAAATATTATTAAATTTTAAAGTAAGCAATTTACAAAAAACTCTCCTTTTATGCAAAACGTAATGGCTACTTATTATAATTATGAAATACAATCCACTTCTGCAAATTAAAACAAATCAACTACTACTACGTTTTCTACTACCATTACTACTACTACTACTACTACTACACCTACTCTAAATCTACAGTTCCTGGCTGTATAGTGAATATAAATGTTAATTTTTACCTTACCCTTATGGACCCACAGAAACCAATCCATGGACCCCCCACAGATCTCAGGTTAAGAATTCCTGTAGCAATGTGTTGAATAAAGTGACATGTTTTAACATAAATGGTGTGTTTGCGAGATAATTGATTTAAATAGAATCCAATATATTTAACTATATGTATTCTGATAAACAATTGGAAACAATAGGTCTGCTGGATGTTTTTGTTGCATGGTACAAACCAAGAATCTTGTGTTATGTGAACTTCAGAAGTAAGCGAAATTTTCTTGAAATGGGGGTGTGTGGGCAAATATTTCTTTTGTCTTGAAGTTATAAAACTGACCATATATAATTAGTTAACAATGAAACAGGTGTGTTCTTTGGTTCCTTTTTGAAGAGGGTTTGATAGGAGTCTATAGTGATATTTATTATTAAACTGTGTCATGGCCTCAGAAATATTAACATACTGAGACATACCTGTGATAAAAACCATACAACCGTTATCTGCAGATTTAATGACTATGTTATGATTTTTTTGCAATTGTACTATGTTCCTGCTGTGAAAAGTGGTTTTAAATTGTTTGTAATAAAATATCTTAAATGGTTTAAAGTCTCCAAATCATTTTTATTCAGGTCCAAAATTGGTAGACTGATGTTAGATTTAGTTGGAATCCATATTGAAGTTTTGTAAATGTAAGTTCATCAGAATGTATTGGATTAGTTGAAAGTATTTCAAAAGAGTTTTGGTCAATTTATTCTAAGCAATTAGCCAATGACTTAAGTGTCATTTGTTTCAATTCCCCTTTGTTGTACATTTTAATTAAATCTAGTAAAATAATTAAGGATAGGTATGTAGATTTAGTCTGACAGAAAACCCTTATATGATTAATCTAATACCATTTTAAATTGTTTACATATGGTTTTAAGTTGTTCTAAATTTGCACAATAATTGATGCTAATAGGAAAAGTAAGCTTTTGTACTCGTAAGAAAGGGTCTGATTTCTTGAGTAAAAAATACAAATGATAAAGTGTAGCCCCAGGATAGCTATCAATTTGTAAATGTGGATTGCTGAAATTAGCTAAATTTGAGTCTCCCACTATAATGTTGAGTTTATGTACATTCAGATACCATTTCTGGTTTTTGTGATATTACTGGTAGAATGTTTAGGAGAGAATTGTCCATATTCATCATTATCATGATTCGTCTTATCAGGACAATCACACTACTTGATTGGTATGTTTGCCAAGTTTTTATGTTGAAGGTGCATTTAGTGACTAGAGTATAGGCTTTTTTTTCTTTCCAGGCTGTTTTTAACTTGAGGGTGGGACTCCTGAGAGGTTGTAAAATAGGATGTGATCAGAAAGCAACCATATAATGCAGTTAGAGTGAGCAAAAGTTTTCACCTCCTTGTTCTCTGTTTCTTGCCGCTTCTCTTTGCTCATTTTTGTTTCTTCATGCATATGGCTAACTTAAACATTGAAGCATGAAGCATTTGTCCCCTGAATTCACTGAAGAAATTATCAAGTACTGTATAGCTCACTTTCTGTTTATATAGAAGCTAGACCATAGATTCTCAACACTATTGTTTGCCATACAACTCCCAGGAATCAAAATTTTTTGAAGTACCAGAAAATGTTTTTGGTTCTAAATTGTTAGGTGTTGAATTCTTATTAGATAAAACTAACGATACTGTTTCTTTGCAAATTACCCCTATATCATATTTGTGGAGGGATTAATAAGGTATTACAAATAATCTTTGTGGGTGTTTTTATTATTCTCATGTACATGTTATGTTTATTTAAAGGACTGTTTTTACTATTTTTTAATGTATGAATAATAGTGTTTTTTTTATAAAGAATTACAAAATAGAAAGCCTGAAAAGGTCATTACTTTTAATTAACAGTTCTGAGATTTAATTTTATGTGTGGGAGATAGGGTCAACATCAAATGGGAGGATTTAATTTTGGGATTTCAATTTAGAGTTTATAAACAACTAGCAAAATACCCACGCTTCGCAGCGGAGAAGTAGTGTGTTAAAGAAGTTATGAAAAAGAAAAGGAAACATTTTAAAAATAACGTTGTTATGAGTGTTGCTGTCATCAAGGATTTGATTATCATTATTTCTTTCAATCAGGTTCATATTTGGAGGACATGTTGTGTTCAAGTTACATTCCGTGTTTGTCAACCATTGTAAAGATAACAGGTTTCATTCATCGAAGTGTTCACTACCCAAATCGGTACTCGTGAATCTAAGATGTTTAACAGGTATTAAGTTGTGGATTTGAATATTCCATGAATATTTAGCAACAGCGTCTCTATGAACTTGTGGATCTGCCTGTGAGTATTTAGCGACAGCGTCTCTATAAACTTGTGGATCTGCCTGTGAGTATTTAGCGGCAATGTGTTTATGAACTTGTGGATTTGCCTGCGAGTATTTAGCGACAGCATGTCTATTAACTTGTAGATTTTTCTGCGAGTATTTGGCGGCAGTGTCACAAAGTTGTTTCCATCTAGCTGCATCAGAAAATGTACCACGACGTCTGACATGCCTACTTTTTACTGTTTTCTCACAGCTTGGATTTCTGCTGTCATAATCGGTTTGAATTTCATGGTTTGTTTCAATTACGTTAGTATTTTTTAGGACTTGTTGTGTTGAAGTGACATTCGGCATCTTTCAAGCGTTGAAAGCATACAACCGGCTTCATCGATAACTTCGCATCCAGCTTTTGAGAGTTGAAACATTCATAAACATCAAAGTGTCCACTACTGAAATTGTGACCTGTGAATCTAAGATGTTTAAGAGGCATTGGTGGTTCTCCAAAGGTGTAAAATATTTGGCCATTTCGGTACACTTGAAAGTGACAACCGAACAATTCAGCGGCAGCCATCAACTCACATATAAAAGCATAGGTGAAGGGCTTAAGCATTTCACTCTTATAGTGCTCCTGTGTAGTATAATTATCTCCTGTACCGTCATCAGTCCACACCTTGAACCTGTCTCAGTCATTACAATACATAAGACACAATGTTCCTCAAGAGTGAGCCTGATATGGCTGTGCAATATGTAACACAGAGAATGTAAAAGGCAGGCGGCATCTCCGGGCATGGAAACCACTCTGTAAGTGACAGTTCTTTGATCGATGGTGATCACCTCGATAGACATGTTAATGGGGGTACAGTTGGAATGGTTAAAGAAATGGGTACCTGAACAATGTAAACTAAGTCTAAAATACCTACATAATAACTATAAGCGTAATAAATGAACAATAAAACAGCAGAGAAGCTGTGGATTAAATAAAAAGGCTGCAGTTATCAGCACAATAAAACAGCGGAGAAGCCGTGGATTAAATAAAAAGGCTGCAGTTATCAGCAAGGAGACATGAATACAGTGGTGAAGCAAGGAAGGGAATAAAGAGACCGGAGCAACGGACGGCCTTATATGGGCAGGCAGCCAATTACGTGGGAGGCGTGGGGATGGGGGATGCAATATTGGTAGGCAGCCAATGTAGATGTGTCCAACTGCATCTCCTATACAACCAAATCTCTCCCTTCAATTCTTCCTATACATGTTCCTCTGCTACCGCAGACTGTTCTTTTCTGGATTTCCTCACACTTTCTCTATGGGCGATTGTCCTTGTGACTATTGCCGCAGAACTACTGATGGCTTTGTACTGGAGATCCCTGAATGGCCCCATGTGATCATCCTTTTATAACATATCTGTCTTTCAACACTCGAAACTGTGGATAAACAACTTATCTAGCTCTACAGTTTCGAAAGATGTCTCAGAGTACTTTAGTTGATTAGGAGTTGAGGGTGTTTTGCCTGGTAACACTTTCCTTTATTCTATTATTATGAATTGGTTTTGGATTTTATTTTTTCCTTATCTTATCAATTTTTCTTATTGCTCTTTACATAATTATATATTTTTAGGTTGCAGATTTCATTTTTAGCATTTATTAGGTTTAAATATGTTTTAATGTAGATAAAATGAAATCTTTTCCGACGCCATTTTGTATCCCTTTTGGGACAACACCATTTTGTGGGTTCTTTTTAAGGTGTTGCTAGGATGGTTGGATGATTGGAGGTAGTGACCTGTGGTATCATCAGGCCAACTATATATAGGTTAGAACCACAACTTGCTGGTCATCTAAGATTAGATATCACCTTAAGACTTGGTGTGTGATTTTCTTTGGCTGTGGGTTCCTGGTAGTAGAACTTGTGTTTCAACTTTCAACTTTGATTTTTTTTTATTATATTTTTTTTTGGCTTTGGTGACATGAACTTTGCATGATTCTTTCTCAGTACGTTTCCTTTCCTGATCATTTTATTTATTGATTTACAACGAACGCTTTTATTTAACTCTATTAAGAATTTCAAAAACAAATTACATCACTTTTTTACATAGTCACCTTCATTTCTGATGCATTGTACCAATGTTTTAATGCCCAATTATTACTCCCCTGCCTACACCTTTTCCAAAGAAAAAGTGAGGAAGCATCACTCATATTTTCCAACTTGCTTTTTGTAGCCGGGAAGTTTGATCCTAAAATGCAGGTGGGCTCTCCTTAGACACCAATCCAGCTGAACTGCTAGATATTGGGTTTGGCATTATTATCCATTCATCCATCCATCCTCTTCCGCTTATCCGGGTTCGGGTCGCGGGGGCAGCAGCTTAAGCAGAGAGGCCCAGACTTCCCTCTCCCCAGCCACTTCTTCCAGCTCTTCCAGGAGAATCCCAAGGTGTTCCCAGGCCATCCGGGAGACATAGTCCCTCCAGCGTGTCCTGGGTTTTCCCCGGGGCCTCCTCCCGGTTGGACATGCCCGGAACACCTCACCAGGGAGGCATCCAGGAGGCATCCTGATCAGATGCCCGAGCAACCTCATCTGACTCCTCTCGATGCGGAGGAATAGCGGCTCTACTCTGAGCCCCTCCCGGATGACTAAGCTTCTCACCTTATCTTTAAGGAAAAGCCCAGACACCCTGCGGAGGAAACTCATTTCAGCTGCTTGTATTCGCAATCTCGTTCTTTCGGTCACTACCAATAGCTCCTGACCATAGGTGAGGGTAGGAACGTAGATCGACTGGTTAAATTGAGAGCTTTGCCTTACGGCTCAGCTCTTTTTTCACCACGACAGACCGATGCAGAGCCCGCATCACTGCGGATGCCGCACCGATCCACCTGTCGATCTCACGGTCCATTCTTCCCTCACTCATGAACAAGGCCCTGAGATACTTGAACTCCTCCACTTGGGGCAGGATCTCTCCCCCAACCCTAAGAGGGCACTCCACCCTTTTCCGGCTGAGCACCATGGTCTCGGATTTGGAGGTGCAGATTCTCATCCCAGCCGCTTCACACTCAGCTGCAAACTGTTCCAGAGAGAGCTGAAGATCACGGCCTGATAAAGCAAACAGGACAACATCATCTGCAAAAAGCAGTGACCCAATCCTGAGTCCACCAAACTGGACCCCTTCAACACCCTGGCTGCGCCTAGAAATTCTGTCCATAAAAGTTATGAACAGAATCGGTGACAAAGGGCAGCCCTGGCTAAGTCCAACTCTCACTGGACATGGGCTTGACTTACTGCCGGCAATGCGGACCAAGCTCTGACACCGGTTGTACAGGGTCCAAACAGCTCTTATCAGGGGGTCCGGTACCCCATACTCCCGGAGCACTCCCCACAGGATTCCTCGAAGGACACGGTCGAACGCCTTTTCCAAGTCCACAAAACACATGTAGACTGGTTGGGCAAACTCCCATGCACCCTCCAGGATTCTGCTAAGGGTGTAGAGCTGGTGCACTGTTCCGCGACAAGGACGAAAACCACACTGTCCCTCCTGAATCCGAGGTTCGACTCTCCGACGGACCCTCCTCTCCAGAACCCCCGAATAGACTTTTCCAGGGAGGCTGAGGAGTGTAATCCCTCTGTAGTTGGAACACACCATCCGGTCCCCCTTTTTAAAGAGGGGACCACACCCCAGTCTGCCAATCCAGAAGCACTGTCCCCGATGTAAATGCAATATTGCAGAGACGTGTCAACCAAGACAGTCCTACAACATCCAGAGCCTTGAGGAACTTCGGGCGTATCTTATCCACCCCCGGGGCCCCCCTCGGTGACCTCAGTCCCAGAAATGTGAAAGCCCACCTCAGAGTCCCCAGGCTCTGCTTCCTCATTGGAAGGCATGTTATTGGGATTGAGGAGGTCTTCGAAGTACTCCCCCCACCGACCCAAACGTCCCGAAGTGAGGTCAGCAGCGCACCATCCCCACCATATACGGTGTTGACACTGCACTGCTTCCCCCTCCTGAGACGCCGGATGGTGGACCAGAATCTCCTCTGAGCCGTTCTCCATGGCCTCTCCAAACTCCTCCAATGCCCGAGTTTTTGCCTCAGCAAGCACCAAAGCCGCATTCCGCTTGGCCTGCCGGTACCTATCAGCAGCCTCCAGAGACCGACAGGACAAAAAGGTGCTATAGGACTCCTTCTTCAGCTTGACGGCATCCCTCACCGCCGGTGTCCACCAACGGGTTCGGGGATTGCCGCCACGACAGGCACCGACCACCTTACTGCCACAGCTCTGGTCAGCCGCCTCAACAATAGAGGCATGGAACATGGCCTATTCGGACTCAATGTCCCCCACCTCCCTCGGGACGTGGTCGAAGTTCTGCCGAAGGTGGGAGTTGAAGCTACTTCTGACAGGGGACTCTGCCAGCCATTCCCAGCAGACCCTCACAACACGTTTGGGCCTACCAGGCCTGACCGGCATCTTCCCCTACCATCGAAGCCAACTCACCACCAGGTGGTGATCAGTTGACAGCTCCGCCCATCTCTTCACCCGAGTGTCCAAGACATATGGCCGCAAGTCCGACGACACGACCACAAAGTCGATCATGGATCCTTCCCAAGAGCCAGTTTCTGTACCCGAGGATCAGACCGCCAAGGTGCCCGCCTTCGGCCACCACCCAACTCACACTGCACCCAACCTCCTTGGCCCTTCCCTTAGGTGGTGAGCCCATGGGAAGAAGGACCCACGTTACCTCTTCAGGCTGTGCCCGGCCAAGCCCCATCATCCCTCACCTAGGACCAGTTTGCCTTGGGCGGCCCTACCAGGGGCATAAAGCCCCGGACAACATAGCTCCTAGGATCATTGGGACACGCAAACCCCTCCACCACGAAAAGGTGACGGTTCAAGGAGGGGGGCATTATTATTCATTTATTTTTTTAAAGAAAAAATATTTTCCCAACGTTTTTTCCATCTCAGGCAGAATATCTATATTCCCACTGTTCATCAGTCTCCACCATTTGCTGACCAATTGTCAGACTGCTATCCTTTTTATGATTTTCTGTTTTTCTGCTGTTAATAAGAACAAAATAAATTATTTTTTTTTATATATATCTGGTTAATAGGTTTAACACATTAAGTGCCACAGTGAAAATAGGTACATTTGTTCATGACGGCAGTGTAAATTAAGGGAGTTTGTCTAATATACAAATTAAATGCATTTTGAGCAAAACTTACAATAAAAATCCATTTTCTTAGAAAATAAAAACACAAACTATTTCAGTTACCTTGTAGTTGATGCATGGAACAGAAAATTATTTGTGCACACCAGAAGCAAAATAACTCGCCTGAATCTGAATACAATTCATTACAATCAAACTTTGCAGTTTCCATTTGAACTTTAAAGTAATGGCAACCTAATTGGTGAGAAATATTCAGACAGCCGTTCTACATATGTAAATAATTTTTGGGAAAAAGAAATGCTATCCAAAATATGGCTAATAAGAAAAAAACTACCTGAAAATGAAATACCCCGTTCAACAAGCTGACAACAAGCTGATATTTCAGACACCCACTATATTCTATTAAAATGTGTTACCCATGCTCGTATTTGGCACTACAGCTCCAAAGAAGGTTTTCGAGATAACTTGTAGGTGTCTACACATCACCTAATACGAGTTAAGTCTTATTTAGCAGTCAATGTATAAAAAAAAGTTACTGTAGCTCCAACAATATTGAAAGTGACTTTCTTGGAACAAGCATCCCATTTAAATATTGTGGCAGATATATATTTTTTCCCATTAACCCATGCACATCACGCAAGTTGTCTGATCCTTCAATAAAACTGTGGCCCAATGGAATATGAATTGTATTAGGCTGAGCCAGCACATTTTTGTTTATTAGTCTAACTACTAATCAGATTAAAGTCAGCTTTATTTGTTCAAGTTTTTCATCTCCCTTATGTGGTTGAAACCAATGAATTTGCTCTGCTTTAGATATTTGTAGACAGTCTGGAGAATTTCAATATGCATCTTTTTCACATTTTGTCAACTGTGTGTATTAAAATTGATATACACAGCTGCAACTAGAGTGAGACAGAATAGCATTCAAATTAGTGCTGTGTTTACTAAACTATCTTGGGCACAGGAAAATCTTTCATACACAGAAGAAAAACTTACGGAAGTGCTTTTAATAAGGTCCCAATTAGAATAAGGTTTATTTTATTTTTTGGCTCTTAACTGGTTGTTTATAATTCTTTGATAATTTGCACTTCAGAATGGTATTAATTGCCTTCCATTCCCATATCACAGGATGTGAACTAAGGGTTATAAGTAAAATTAGCTTTAAAGCACAAAAGTAAATCAAGATACACTGTACACAGTCTGTCCTAGACTATGAAAGTCAACAGCATTGGTGTGATAATTAAGCCATATAATAACAACCATCATATTAAAAATATATGTTAATTCACTAAAACATTTTTTGTCATATGTCCTAACAAATATATTGTGCATTTATTACATTTTATTAAAAAGGTGTCATTTCATATTCAAATTAAAATATAAGTCTTTTATTTTTGATGAAGATTTGCAAACAAACAAATGATATTCAGTTTATGGAAGCTAGGTTAGTATTGATCTTGTCACCAAATGTGAAAAATAGTTTAGTCCAGCTGGCTGCCATCTGACCCTTGTCATATTTCGTACTTGCAAAAGTATCTGAAGTGTTTATTTATTCATTTTACAAGGACATCTCCAGTATTGATTTCCAAGCAAGCTCCTAATCTTTGCATTCGCTGTTCAGCCTAAACATATTCTGGTTGAGAAATGCATTTCACCCCACACAACACAAACTTGTAATGCCTCTTCTTAAGGGCAGTGACTGTCATGATTATCTTCTGAGTTACATTCTTATATTAGTATGCTTATTTATTGGCAAAAAGTGTATTTGGCTGGCATACATTAAACCATTAATAAACTTGTCTTTCATTTTAATGAAATAAAACAAGTTAATACGAATTTAACAATACTGCAGCCAAAATATTTTCTGTCAATATTATGCACTAAATTACTGCATTACATTTTCTGAAAGGAAAATGTTGCAATTTTGTGGAGCACAAAGTTACAGTATGTGGTTTTCCTTAACCATGAGCTGTTTTTGGATTGTGTATGTGTCAAATTATTTTATTACATTTCCCCAAACTGCTTATGCTTGTCATATATTGGTCACCATGAGTGACATATTGTCTTTATAACAATTAAAGAAATGACTGTGGCAGAATCAGTAATGCATACTTTATGTATACAATACACTCATTTACTGAGAAAGAGATAGACCCCGAGTGAGATATTTGAGGACAATTACAGATTCTTCTTGTACAGTTTCAATTGAATGTGTCTTGAAATAAGTGTTATTGTACTGTTTAAAGTGTAAATGCTTGACCATTGTATTAGGTACATCTATTTAGCTCATGTAATTGATTATTTAATGACAACATCTTGTTTGAAAATACTAATTAAACCAGAGGCCCAGGTATTAGTCTTTATGAACCTAAGGGAAGTTATAAAAGTGATATGGTAGTTGGTGCCAGAGACATCGCCTTGTGGGTATAAATAGCAAAGCTGGTGTAAATTTCAATTGCAACGTGCAGTTACATAGAGAGTGTGGTGTATGGCTGGCCGTTCATCCCGGCCAATGCCCCCAAACCACCAGGTGGAGCCCTCCCTGCAGTATGGAGTTCCCCCGGAGACCAGCAGGGCATCATGGACATTGGAGTCTTTATACACAGCCCTGCTGGATACCATGGGGGCCACTAGGAGATGCTGCAGGGAGGAATGATGTTTATTTGCCATACGCCACGGAAATGCTTCCCAGTCACATGGACAAGGGGAACGACGTGCTTCCGGGGTGAAGAAAAGGACTTTTGATCTGACCCGGAAGTGATAGGAGATCACATGGACTGGGGATTGGAACACTTCCAGGTCAGGGAGGATAAAAGGATTGTGGGAGCTCCCCGACAGCAAGCTAAGCTGGGTGGAAGGTTGGCAATGCATCTGTGAATGGAGGATTATTTATTATATTGTGATTGTTGATTGGTTTAATGAGTATTGTGGAGAGGAGGGTGCTTTGTGCACTGTGCAGAATAAATATAGTCTACTTTTGGACTTTTATCTGGTGTCTGGCGTCTTGGACAAGGGTTCAAGGGAGCGATAGTGCCCCAGTCTGTCACAAGAGTTAATTACTGCCTAAAGAGTACTGTATTTAGGTAAATGTATTCCTTTACAAGACCACCAATAAATATGGCCTATGTTGTCTGACACAATCTGGCATATTAAAAAGTGGACTACAGCCCATCAACTAATACCATCTTCCAACACTGAACAAAAATGGAAAGAATGGAGAGCTCATTGTACCTTTAATGTGTGGGGGTCATGATCCTGCCAAATTCCCATAGTGACAATGAGAACCAATAAGGCACTACTTAACAGCTAAGGAAAACTAATCCTATACACAGAATTTCTGTTAATAGGAAAACTTGAACATGGTGAGAAATGTGAATAAATCGTTCTTAGCCTGCAAAGGTGGTGAATGCTAAGGTGTGTATTTTGAAGAAAAGAGCCCAGTGTTCTCATTTGTAAAATCTTGTAAGGATTCAAAGGTGAAAACACACGTACACAAACAAATAGATCGCCAACCTTGCAGTGGTTGAGGAGCTTGAGTGCCTCAAAGACTTAAAGAGCTATGCTGGTGGAAGCTACAGTATGTGCTCTTGGAAGGGCTACCAAAGTCAGAAAGGTCTAAGGGTAGAGGTCAAACAAAGTGAGATCTGCAGGTCCTCCTAGCTATAGGGGGTTAAGCTTTGGGCCAACAACGGAGTCTTGTAAACAACAATTATGTTACAGAAACGTCAACAAAGAGTTCCTTTACACCCATGTGGAATTGCCTTCCCGAGTTATCTGCAGGGGCTCATATGACTGCAAGTGGGGAAAGCTGCAAAGAAGCCACTAGCATGAAAAGGGAAGCCTTGAACACAGCTAAAATGAAAATTAGGTTAGGCTTCTGGAATGTATGCACCATGTTCAAAACAGGTAAGCTAGCACAGGTTACAGTAGAGGTGCAATGTTACAACCTTGGGATCAGCAAATGCAGTTGGACTGGATCAGTTAGGGTGAGGACAACATCAGGAAAGACAGTCCTCTACTCATCTTGAAGGAGTAGCTATCATCCTGAGGAAGGGAGTAGAGAAAATACTGATATAGAAGTTGTAGAGCAGTCAACACTAGACTGATCTTGGGAAGGTTGAAAGGGAAACACGTCAGCATGCCCATCATACAATGTTATACATCAACCAACGAAACTGAGGAAGAGGAAGAAGACACATTTGATGACCAACTCCAGGCAGAAATAAAGAACACAACACATTATGATGCTATCATTATCATGGAAGGCATGAATGGAAAAGTGGGTATGGATAACAAACATAATGAGAGAGTCATGGGGAGGCACGGACGCAGAGTAAGGAATGAGAATGGACATAGGCTCACTGTACTTGTACCTGTACCTTAAACAAGTTATTGGGGGCACCAATAATCAGGATATACACAAGTTCACATGGTACTCACCCAATCACAGAGACAAGAACCAGATTGACCACTTGCTGATCAATGGCATATGGAGGCGATCGCTACTTGATGTAAAAGTGAGGAGAGGAGCAGACATTAGAAGTGATTGCCATCTAGTAACAGCCATTGTGAGACTGAAATTAAGGAGCACGTGACAGAAAACCACTTGGCACAAATGTTTCAATGTGGACCTGCTGAAGAACAGTGAAGCCAAGTATTCTATTGTTACTCAAATCAAAAACAAATACCAGGCATTACAAAATATTACAAAATATGGAGAGTGAAAATAATGAAGAAAACATTAATCAGAAACTGAAGAGTGTGGCCTTGTTGTACACAAAGAGCAGTGAGGAATGCTTAGCTTATAGACAGAAAGGGAGAAGAAAGGAATGGATATCAGAAAGGACTTGGTCAGCCATTGACAGATGAAATAGACTTACAAAGAAGTTGAATGACACCAAGTCGGCTAGACTCAATGGAAAGGCTATAACAGCAATATTGAGAAGCCCATAGAACTGAGAAGAAATGGTGAGGGCAGACAAATTAGATTTATTGGATGGTCTTGCAGTGCAACCTGAAGCAGGAGCTGATAAGGGAGAACAGGGAAAGGTCTACAAGATCACAAAAGATATATGCGGCAGGGGTAGAACAACAACAGTAGTAACTGTTAAAGACAAACAAGGAAGCCTTCTAACAACAGAAGAAGAACAGGAAAACAGATGAATGGAACATTTTAAAGAAGTACTAAACAAACCTCCACCAGAAGAAGATATGCAATCTAAGATGAAGGAGACATTGATATTGACATGAAACCACCAGGAAAAGAAAAAATAATAGCAGCAGTGACATCACTGAAGAATGTAAAATACCCAGGATACGACAACTTAAACAATGAAATTGTTACTGAATATCACTGAAGAAAGAGCAAGCAGGTTTTTAGAAAGGGAGAAGCTGTACTGACCAGGGGGCTCATGCATAACACCATGCGTAGAATTCACACTAAAACATTGTGTACAGACAAAACGCACAGAAAAATCCAGAAGCATAAATCTGTGCATACACCAACTTCCACGTTCTTCTGCTCCATAAATTCCGGTCAGCATGAAAAGTAACACACGTGCACGCACTTGTCATCCCTCACAGACTCCTCCCAGAATTATGCCTCTTTAAATATGTAAATTAATATAAATAGCCCTTAAGCTTAGCTTTCTGTGCAAAGACAATGGCAAAAGCACAGGGAAATAGAACAATTTCAGCAAATACCAAGTAGAGGCAATGAAAAATGTACTATTTGTTGGTTTAAGTAGTTATATAAACAACAAAAGGAAGTTGATCGTGTAACAGAATTGTGGAGAAACTTGAAAGTTCAAGTTATATATTCCAGCGATGACTTTATATATTCAACTTTTGACTTTATATATTCAGAAACAAGTTTGACTTTATATATACCGACGCTGACTTTCTATATTCAAGTTTTGACTTTATATATTCTGACGCCGACTTTATATATTCACAAAATCAATTTATTTGCCTGTTTGGCACCCCATAGTATATGTGTGTGTGTATATATGTACACATGTATGTGTATATATATATATATATATATATATAAATATATATATACATATATATATATATATATATATATATATATATATATATGCCAGCAACACTCATGACAATGACAAAACAATTTCATTGTCAATCATGTTACGTTATTATTAAAATATTTCCTTTTCTTTTTACTTCTCCGCTGCCAAGCGCGGATATTTTGCTATATATTTATATATATAGATGTAGATAGATATAGATATATATATATATTGTGGCCCCGGCCGGGGCTGGAGCCGCCGGACGCTAGGAGGTGAGGAGGGCTTGTGCCTCCTCCAGACCGCGAGGGCGCCCGTCCTGGTTCTGTTGGGGCCACGGGTTGAGGGCATGGAAGCCCTTCCCTGTAGGGGCCCGTGGTCACCGCCAGGCGGCGCCCCGATGCCGGTTTATCCCGTGCGGTTGCCGGTCGGGGCAGGAGCCCGGCCGGACGCTTGAGGACCGGAGGAGGGCGAGTGCCTCCTCCAGACAGAGTGGGCGTCCGTCCTGGTTAGGCAGGGGCCTCGGGTACAGGGCTTTGAAGCCCAGCCCTGTAGGGACCCGTGGCCACCGCCAGGCGGCGCCCGGTGCCTAATTATCCCGGGAGCCGCACTTCCGCCACACCAGGAAGTGCGGGGAAGACTTGTGTGGCACCCGGAGAGCTGCCAGGAAGACAGCCGACACTTCCGCCACGCTTGGTGGCTAAAGACGGAACACCTGGGGCTCATCCGGGAGCCTTATTTAAGGGGCCGCCTCCCTCCAGTCAGGGGTGGAAGTCGGGAGGAAGCAGACTGAGCTGGAGAGCGAGGACAGGAGGCGGCCAGGACAAAGGCACAGAGACTGTGGGCCCTGGACTTTGGGGGATTCAGTGCCAAGGGCGCTGGGGTTGTGAGTGCACGTGATTTGAACTTGTCATTGTAAATAGTGTAAATAAACAGTGTGTTGGGCAAAAATATGCTGTCCGTCTGTCTGTGCCGGGGCCAGCGTTCACAGTGGCATAGCCGGCAGGATACTCCGCCTGGGACAAGGCGGGGACCTGAGTTCAAACAATTAATTTCTGTGAACGGCCCGGCGCAGCAGCGGACCCCACACACTGGCAGCGGAGCGCCCGCACAACCAGCGGGAGCGTTCGCTTCAGAAACCGCCACGGACAGCGGAATTGCTTTTCCGGTGCGGAGGAGAACCAGACATCGCCGGAGCGCAGCGGCTCCAGTCGCGCTGTCGAGACAGACAGCCAGGCGGCGTGGCAGCACAGAAGGCCACACCGGCGGGGCCTCGGCATGACAGGATCCGGGAGGTAAGTGCCCTGCCCTGCATTCGCCGCCCTCGGGTCGGTCTTACCTTCATTTCTACAGGGAGGGACAGCGGATCGCGTCCGTGGCAGAACACGCGCGCCACGGGCTGTCGGCAGCGCGGCGGGCGGCAGCAAAGAAGGCTGCGGAAACGGAGCGCTGCGGCTCAAGAATCGCCGCAGCCACACGCGCGAGGAGGCACGTCTCCTTTTCGAGCAGGGAGGCAAGATGGCGCGGGCGGAGGTCCCGCCCGCTGACAGGCACGGGATTGGCGGTGTGTCTTGCGTGCCCGCCGATGATTGGATAGGAGCGGGCCCAAGGAATGCCAGTCTCGTGGTCGGAGAAGGACCCGATTGGGCCAGAGGGAGTGGCCCAGAGGAGGCAGGCGTCGCGTGGAGCCGATCGACAGGTAAGCTCACCGGCGTCTGTCTCTCTCTCTCCACCAGCGCTCGGGCGTCTCGGAGAATCCTTCGCCCGCCGAGCCGGCGTTTGAGGAATTGCTGCGTGTTCTCGCCGCTCAGTGTGAGCAGCTGATGGAGATGGCGGTCGCGTCGAGAAAGACACCGAGTGAGACGGAGGATCGGCGCGGTGCTGGAACCGGAGGCAGGCAGAACACGGGCGGGAGTGGTGAGTGTTGCCGTTCCGTAGAGCAAGTGGGGGTTAGCGAACATGGCGTGACGATTACGGGGACGACCGGCGCCCAGTAGGCGACCTCCCAACAGCGGATCTGGCGGTGCAGACAGCTAGCGAGGGAGGAGCTCGAACACGCAAGGGCTGGTAGGATCGGGGCTGCTGAGTGCCCTGGGTCCTAGCGCCCTGCGCTCCAAACCTGCAGCTGTCTCCTGTCGCTTGCGTGGACGCAGACGGGGCTGGATTTGAGCTTTTGCTGTGCTCAGACCCAGACCGTCAGCGCGTCCAAGAAAAGAAGGAGGAACCGAAGGGTGAATGCGGTTCCTCCGATAGGAGAGGAGCGGCGCTGGGTGCGCGTCGGAGAAGGGCCGCCCTCTGGATGGACAGAGGAGATCCCCTGGGCGGCTGGGCGAGCTGCCTGCGAGAGCGGTGCCGAGGCCGCGAGCGGACGGCATGGAACCTGCGGCGGAGGACTTCAGCAGGCAAGTTGGGGCTGTCGGAGGGGGGCAGGAGCACGGTCGATACGGAGACCGACGGGGCGCTCGGGATGAGTGTCCTGGCTGTGCTTCTGGCCCTCTGTTCCTTTATTTTACAGGCCCGAAGCCCCGACGAGCGCTGAGGCCGACGCCGACGGGGACCTGCCCGCCTGGAACGGGCAGGCTCGCTGGAGTGCTCCACGGGAGGCCTACAGTGACCCCGCTGGGGGGAACAGCGGGGGCGAGAGCGGCACAGACCACAGGGGACGTTGCGCGGCGGCGAGGGTGCCGAAGACAGATGTCCCAGGGTGCCGTGTTGGACCCTGGGGACATAGTAGGACCCTCGCTGGGGACGTGCTGCCCTTTCGGGTGTGCCGTTGGACCCACGTGTCCTCGCTAGCGGTGGGCATCTGGCCCCGGCCGGGGCTGGAGCCCGGCCGGGACGCCCAGGAGGACGTGAGGAGGGCGTGTGCCTCCTCCAGACCGCGAGGCGTCCCGCCCTGGTTCTGTTGGGGCCACGGGTTGAGGGCATGGAAGCCCTTCCTGTAGGGGCCCGTGGTCACCGCCAGGCGCGCCCGATGCCGGTTTATCCCGTCGCGGTTGCCGGTCGGGCAGGAGCCCGGCGGGGCTTTGAGGACCGGAGGAGGGCGGTGCCTCCTCCAGACAGAGTGGGGCGTCCGTCCTGGTTAGGCAGGGGGCCTCGGGTACAGGGCTTTGAAGCCCAGCCCTGTAGGGACCCGTGGCCACCGCCAGGCGGCGCCCGTGCCTAATTATCCGGGAGCCCGGCACTTCCGCCACACCAGGAAGTGCCGGGGAAGACTTTGTGTGGCACCGGAGAGCTGCCAGGAAGACAGCCGACACTTCCGCCACGCTTGGCGTGGCTAAAGACGGAACACCTGGGGCTCATCCGGGAGCCTTATTTAAGGGGCCGCCTCCCTCCAGTCAGGGGTGGAAGTCGGGAGGAAGCAGACTGAGCTGGAGAGCGAGGACAGGAGGCGGCCAGGACAAAGGCACAAAGACTGTGGGCCCTGGACTTTGGGGGATTCAGTGCCAAGGGCGCTGGGGTTGTGAGTGCACGTGATTTGAACTTGTCATTGTAAATAGTGTAAATAAACAGTGTGTTGGGCAAAAATATGCTGTCCGTCTGTCTGTGCCGGGCCAGCGTTCACAATATATATATATATATATATATATATATATAGATAGATATGAGAACAACACTCATATCAATGACAAAACAATTACATTAACAATCATGTTACGTTATTTTTTAAATTTTTCCTTTTCTTTTTCATAACTTCTTTAACACACTACTTCTCCACTGTGAAGCGTGGGTATTCTGCTAGTGGTTTATAATTATTACATTTATTTTTTTATGGTTTTAGCAAAGGAGAAAGATATGCAATAAAATGCTGAAAACAGTTAGGTGTGCTCTGGATATACTGCATAACCAGTTAAAAATGAAGCATACACTTGTTTCTGTGTTAACTGAGGCCATTTCTACAATTAGGTGTGTTGCTGGTTTAGCTAATAGTTGCTCATATTTAGCTGCTCTGGATTATTTTTTATTGCAGCTCAATAGTAGTAAATATGTTGTATCAATGTTGTATGTTTGTCTGTGGGATTGAAGCTCATGATTCTTCTCTATGCCTTTTAGTCCCTACAGTAATTATGTAGAGTAATTCTAATAACGGTTAATTTATTGTAGTGTGGCAGTGTCTGAGGCCTATCACAGAAAAGCATGAACCATCTATGGAAGGGTACCAGTCCATTTCAAGACACATTGACATGCACCAACACTTAATTACACTAAGGTAATTTAGAGTCATATATCAATCTAACTTAAGTGTTTCATTGTAACCAAAGCAGAATACTACAAGACTACACAGAAAACCTTTTGGCCAAATTCAGAAACACAAATACAGAATAGTACAACTACAGTACAATAAGCAAAGCATACATCCGCGATGCAAAGCATGCCTTGTTTGAAATACACATACATCAAGATTCCATCCATGCATCAATTATCCAACAGACTATATCCTAACTACAGGGTCACAGGGGTCTGCTGGAGCCAATCCCAGCCAACACAGGGCGCAAGGCAGGAAATAAACTCTGGGCAGGGCGTCAGCCCACCGCAGGGTACGCACACACACACACATACACACATACACCAAGCACACACTAGGGACAATTTAGAATCACTAATGCACCTAACCTGCATGTCTGTGGACTGTGGAATGAAACCGGAGTACACGGAGGAAACCCACGCAGACATAGGGAGAACATGCAGACTCCACACAGGGAGGACCTAAATCAAGATTCTGTCTCAAGAATCTGTTAAAATGTACTGTAAAGAGCAGCAGTTTGAAAAAGAAAATTTTTTAAAAATGTACTATTAAACCAAATTATTGCAGTTTATCATATTAATATATAATATTTTTCTAATGGATTAAAGCTATAAACTACAATATATACTTTTGAAGAATAGTCTATTTTTTACATTTTAAGTATTTATATAAACATATTTTTGACAAAAAAGTGCACTCTAGAAATCTGCTCATAGCATCTCGAAAGTTAGGAGTATTGTAAATTCAAAAGACCCTGCTTGTATGGAAGTGCTAAATCATGGCAGTTAGCAATAGCGTCTCAGACAGTTTAATTTAGTCTGCAGTGTTAACATTAATCACATACAAATACCTGTTCTATTTATTGTTGGGTTTCATTGCTTAAAGCAGGCATGCAAACAGTAGAACATTTTGGATAAGCTTTTTACAGGAGAATTTTTATGTAATTGAAGGAAAGCAAACATTATGAATTTGTGACTATCAAAAATCTTCACAGTCTCTTGGAAAAATGAATTTCTTATTATTTATTTCAACAATGTAAAAAAATGTAAACGAATACAACTGGTTTTAAACGGAAGATGTAAATAAGATGTAACCCCAACTGGCAATTCCTCACACCAGTCCTGTGAGAAGTAGTGGGTATTAACATATATCTTAGAAGAGCTATGAGAATGAGTGACTGGCACTAAGTAGTGAAATTATTATCCATCCATCCATTTTCCAACCCGCTATATCCTAACTACAGGGTCACGGGGGTCTGCTGGAGCCAATCCCAGCCAACACAGGAAACAAACCCAGGGCAGTGCGCCATCCCACCGCAGGGCACACACACACATATATTTAGATCCCCAATGCACTTAACCTGCATATCTTTGGACTTGTGGATGGAAACCTGAGCACCCGGAAGAAACCCACGCAGACATGGGGAGAACATGCAAACTCCATGCAGGGAAGACCCAGGAAGTGATCCAAAGGTCTCCTAACTGCAAGGCAGCAGCGCTACCCACTGCGCCACCGTGCCGTCCTGAAATTATTCTAAACACTCTAATAACTTATTAAAATGTAAATAATGGTTTATAATTATTACGTTTACATTTTTTGCACATTTCATGTGCAAAAAACCTTTACTACCAATTCTGCTTTCAAAAAGCAGAAAATGCTACAATGATATAATTTCTTCCATTCTCAAGCTTTTTTAATGTTTGATTAGCAGGGCCTACTTTCTTCTTGTACGTGCAGCTCATATTTCCTAGTCATTTTACCCAGATTTCTGACAGCTGGCAATTGTAGTACTTCTGTGAAAAAGAGACAGACAAACAGCCAAAAAAAAAATTTCCTGGTATGCAATGGAATTCTATTATCGTTGTGTCTCATAGATCACATACTGTACCCATCAGTTTTTTTTTTATTCCAATCACTCTGTTCTAGGCAGCAATATTAAATCGTAATATGAATCAGTTATTTAAACAATGAGACAAAGCTGAAAGTATCCTTTATATCATTAATGTTTATAAGAATATGTATATATACTTATATTTATACATTTATATATATATATTAATGAAATGTTTATAAGAACTATCCAGTTCTATGTAGTTAACATCCTTGTTTCTTCAGTGTTTTCTTAGCTCCCTAGCAATCACATAACCCAAATATCTAGCCCTAATACACATTTCATCTTGCTCCCATCAGAGACAGTGTCACAGCTGTTGCGTATGAACTTACCCATTTAGGCCGTATATCACTACATCATGTAAATAAAATAGCAGCAAACTGTTTGAGCTGCTAACAGAAACTGAGACACCAAATACTAGAAGCTTACAAAAGTACATAGTTCCCTGGAGCATTATATACTGATGCTCTCTATTTAAGCAGAAAATGTACTGACTGCTAAAGAAGATAAAGGCTAAAGATTTTATTTAGGGGACAGGTCAGCAAAAGAAATAGCAAAAGTCATAACCAGAATGTCAGGGTTTATTTTTTTTCTTCAAATAAAGTCAAGGACCTGAGACAGGGAGTAAAGTAGAGTATAAATGTAGCAGGAGGGTCAGCATATAGAATTGAACACACAATCAAAGTCAGAATGAAAGATAAAATCATAGTCAGAAACAGAATGGAATCATAACCAGAAAATCAAGTTCTGAAATTATTTAACCTCGCAGTAAGATCTGTGAGCATATCTGCAAATTCGGACAGTCAGGAAATGCGTGCTGCTGACCTTTAGACCATAACAATAATGACATCTTGAGTCACACAATCTTGACTGTCCTTCCTGAAAAAAATGCACAAAGTAGCAACCACATAACAAAATCAAAATGCTGTTCTTGGAAAATGTATTTCATTTTCAACACTGGTAAATATCTGAACAAATAAATAATGTGATCAATGAACTTGAAAACCCACAAAAGTAATCTGAATAACATTTTAAAGGGCAAGGGATGCTGTAAAAAATTAAAAACAAAATTCAGATTGTGAATAACTGGGGTGATTTTGGGAAAGGCAAGGAATTTCAAGAAAGATGGTTTTTATCCTAACTCTTCTTTTCTCCCAAAATATGGCAGCAAAACCGCCTGGTTGACTAATCATTTATGTCACAAGCTGTTTTTTGTCCCACTTGTTACTATCTTGTTGCTGCTACCCAGAATCCCTTTTGGTGGGGAATCTTTTAAATATAGTCTTGAAGGAAAATATAAATCACTTGATTACTAAAGAATAATGAGCATAATCAGACCAATGTTAAAATCAGATGTTCCATTTGCATACTTGCATTATTAATTTAAAACAAAAAAAAATGACAAAGATACAAAGACATCCTTGATGTTTAAAATGCTGCTTACTAAACATTCATTCTCTAAGACTGCTTTTAAACAATATTATATTAAGTACAAAGTGTAATTTGTGTGTTCTCACTTGAGTCTGGCTTAGTATATTCAACATTTTCCTTTATCTGGGGCATCAGCAAATGGTTATACATTCCTTCTTAAATCAAGTGTAATAAGTGGAGACCAGAGACGTGGAAAGGTTTGGGGCAGCCACCCGTTTATTACGGTTTCCCGGCTGCAAAAGTCTTTGAGGCATTGTTACACAGTTGTTTACACAACAGAGTCCAAAACAGAACTGCCTGCCTAAGCAAAGGCAGTGAGCTTTATAGCACAGAGGGCGGAAATGATGTCGTCCTCTGGGCCGGAACTGGAAGTGACATCATCCTTGGGGCCGGAACCGGAAGTGACCTCATTCTTGGGGCCGGAACCGGAAGTGATGTGTCCTTCCTGGAAATGGCGGCTCCTGGTGGGATTTCCCGGGTAAGACCTGCAGAGAACTCAGAAAGAGCGTCAGTGCACCCGCCCCTGGGCAGATGTATAAACAGTATTTCCTAAGCCCTTCAGCTGCTTCCCATGCACGTGTGTGACAAGACTCCCCTCAGCCCAGACCCGTCGGTCGGGCGACCTGCACCGAGGTCGTGGGCCGGGAGAGGGCATCGGCGTTGGCATGAAGAGACCCCTGTCGATGAACGAAGCGTATACTTGTACTGCTGCAGGTCAAGAAACCACCTCGTGACCCGTGGATTCGACTCCCTGTGAAGGGCCATCCACTTCAGAGGTGCATGATCCGTCACCAGAGTGAACACGCGACCCAAGAGGTAGTACCGCAGCTGAGTTACCGCCCATTTGATCGCCAGAGCCTCTTTCTCCACCGCCGCGTACCTGGTCTCCCTGTCCAACAGTTTCCGGCTCAGGTACATAACGGGTGTTCAACACCGTCGGCGCTTTGGCTCAACACGGCACCCAAGCCTGTGTCCGGCGTCCGTCTGGAGGATAAAAGGAGAGAGAAGTTAGGGGAGATCAAGATAGGTGCTGAAGTCAGAGCCCTTTTAAGTCACTGAATGCAGCCCCGCTTTATCAGACCATACCACCGTATTAGGAGCTCTTTTCTTTGTCAAGTCGGTCAAGGGCGCTCTCGGAGAAGCGAGGCACAAACCGGCGGTAGTACCCGCCAAACCGAGAAAGGATTGGACTTGCCGCTTGGTTTGGACGGGCCAGGCCATTATGGCTTGCAACTTGGAACACTGTGGCCTCACAGTACCCCGCCCACTAGGTAGCCCAAATATTTGGCTTCCTCAATCCAAAGAAACATTTCTTGGGGTTGATTGAGCCCGCCTCTCCCAGTGTCCGTAATACTGCTGTGACCTGCTGTATGTGTTCCTTCCAGGTGCTGGAATAGATGACACGTCATCCAGATAGGCAGCACAGAGCGAGTTATGGGGCCGAGCACTTTGTCCACCAGACGCTGAAAAGTCGCAGGCGCCCCGTGTAACCCGAATGGAAGGACACGATACTGCCAGTGTCCGCTAGGAGTGCTAAACGCGGTTTTTCCTTGCGGACTCCGTTAAAGGAACCTGCCAGTACCCCTTTGTCATGTCAAGTGTAGTCAAGAATTTGGCTGGTCCCAGTCTCGAGGAGGTCATCCACGCGAGGCATGGGATAAGCATCAATCTGGAAACTTGGTTAAGCCGACGGAAGTCATTGCAAAACCTCCAACTGCCGTCAGGCTTAGCAATCAAGGCGATGGGACTGGACCAGGGACTACTACTTTCCTCGATTACTCCTAGTGCCAGCATTCGCTTGATTTCCAGTTCCACTTCTACTTTCTTTGCCTCCGGAGTCTGTAGGGTCGCTCACGGACGATCACCCCCGGGTCAGTCAATATGTCATGCGCAATCAGAGAGGTCCGACCGGGTTTTTCACTTACCACCTCTGGGACAGAGCGGATAGCTGCTTGAGCTCTTGTTTCTGCCTGGGGATAGCTGCTCGCGAAATTAAGGGAACTTACTTCAGCAAGAGAGAGCAGGGCTGTCCGGAGGAGGGATCGGGACCCTCTCCTTCCACGGTTTCAGCAGGTTTACATGATATATTCGCTCAGCTGGTGGCGATTGGGCTGTTTCACCAAATAGTCAACCAATCCCTTCCTTTCCTTAATTTCAGAGGGGCCTAGCCAATGGGCGAGCAGTTTAGAGTGAGAAGTTGGTACCAATACCATGACGCGATCCCCGGTTGGAACTCCGGAGAGTCGTGCCACGGTCATAAAGGCGGGCCTGTGCTGATTGCGCCTCCTCTATATGACTTTTAGAATCGGTCTTATTGCATCAAATCTATCGCGCAATTGGGGATATATTCCAAAATATTAGTGGAGGGCTGTGCCTCCCCTTCCCAGCCCTCTTTTAAAATATCCAATAAACCCGGGTTGTCTTCCGTACAGTAATTCAAATGGAGAGAACCCGTAGAGGCTTGAGGAACTTCCGATATGCAAAGAGGACAAGGGGAGGAGTTGGTCCCAATCCTCCCATCCTTGCTGACTACCTTACGTAGCATTTGCTTGAGAGTTTGATTAAATCTCTCCACTAGGCCATCGGTTTGAGGATGATACACGAGGTCTTTAAATGCTTTATTTTCAGTAACTTGGCAGTCTCCTTGAGCGTTTCCGAGGTAAAAGGCGTTCCTTGGTCCGTCAGGACTTCTCTAGGAATGCCTACGCGAAAAGACTCCTACTAGTTCCGTGCAATATTTTTGTGGTAGCCGGCGCGGAACGGCTTCAGGGAATCGGGTAGCATAATCCACGAGGCGAGTATATATTTATATCCTCGGGCTGAGGGTTCTAGGGTCCTACTATGTCAACCCCAATCCTATCAAAGGAACGTCAATAAGGGGAAGGGGAACCAGAGGAGCACGGTCCTCCTAGGAATTTGCCGCAGTTGACATTCCGGACAGGAAATGCAAAAGCGCGAACCTCCTCATTAATCCCGGCCAGAAAAAGCGGAGCTTAATTCGCTCTAATGTTTTATCGGGCGAGATGGCCTCCAAGAAGGTGGGAGTGTGCTAACTTCGCAAACCTGCCGCCGTAGGTCCGCGGGATTAGCAACAACTTCGGACCTTCCCCTCATGTTCAGCGACCCGATACAACAAATCATTATCAATGACAAAGTGAGGTCCCTGTGGCATGGGCAAATCGTCGTTGGCGTTAACGAGAACCACTGCATTCTTTATGTGTTTCAGAGAGTCGTCATTCCACTGTTCTCTCTTGAAAGAAGCGGTGTTGCTCTAAACTGAAAGTGCAACTCAGAGAGGGTCGGTCTGACCTCAAGGGGCGGAGATTCCTCCTCGCTGCCGGGCGCTAGTGGATGGCGTAGTAGCCCGCGACGGTCCGGGAGTGTCTTCGTCACTCGCTTGGCCTACCGCCCCACTCCCTGTCGGCTGATTACACGGTGTGGAAGCAACTTGAGATGAATCGTTGTCATCTATAACGAGGCCATAAGTTTTTAGGGAATGCTTTCTAAACTACGCCGTTACTATCAGACCAGTCTCGCCCGAGGATTACGGGAAGCGGAGGATCCGGATGCACCGCCACGGTAAGCTGTCGAAGGGTTCCTCCGAGACATACGTAACACCGGGCGGTATTGTATGTGCGGATATCTCCGTGTATACATTTTAGACTGGTCTTCTTTTTAATCCACTGTTGCGGTAGAATAAAGCGGCGAGCAACGACAGACACGTTACTGCGGAATCGAACAGCGCTGTTATCTTATGTCCATTAATAAGAAGCTCCCCGTATGTTTATCCGCCAGGGATTGCTAAGGGCACACAAACAACCCGCCATTGTCCCCTACGGTCCGCCTTGTTCCCGACAGGTCGCAAGCCAGACGGCCCGCGACTTGAACAAGCTCTGGAATGCGTGGAAGGGACTGCTTTAGTGGACATAGCTCCCGGGTAGTCCACAGAGCGGCTGTTCTGCCCTCCCAGGTTTCACAGCCGGCCTCTGGGTTTGCAAGAGCTGCAGCAGCTCGTCCATAGAATGGAATTCGCCCCAGGCGGCTGGGCAAATTCCTGGGGTAGTCTTTTAGCAGCAGAAAACAGGCCACTTGCTGCACTATTTGTAAGGGGTTAACTCAATGGCGTAGCCACTCACCCACCTGTTGCCAGAGAGCCATAGCCTGCTCTGACAGCCCTTTGCTTGGGTTAAACTCCCAGTTTATGATTTCCTTCACCTGCCGGCCTGGGGACAACCCATCGTTAACTGGGACCTTGGTCCCGATGGGCAGCTCGGCTTTCCTGCCAAGGAGAGCATACTGAGCCACTCGTGTGTGTTCCCCAGAAGCCAGCCCACGCCTGTGGGTCCCCTCTACGTTCTCCACGAGATGGGTGGTCCCCACCGAGTTATGCTCATGGAGAAGAGCCTGCACCGCGTCCTTCCTGACCCTCTGGCGCACTCCCCGCCCCGAAACTCGGCCCCGGTACTCACCCACCTGGTTCCGTCATAGTTCGTGTCCCGGTTCATCGGGACACCATCCTGCCGACTACGCCACTGTAATAAGTGGAGACCAGAGACGTGGAAAGGTTTGGGGCAGCCACCCGTTTATTACGGTTTCCCGGCTGCAAAAGTCTTTGAGGCATTGTTAACAGTTGTTTACACAACAGAGTCCAAAACAGAACTGCCTGCCTAAGCAAAGGCAGTGAGCTTTATAGCACAGAGGGCGGAAATGATGTCGTCCTCTGGGCCGGAACTGGAAGTGACATCATCCTTGGGGCCGGAACCGGAAGTGACCTCATTCTTGGGGCCGGAACCGGAAGTGATGTGTCCTTCCTGGAAATGGCGGCTCCTGGTGGGATTTCCCGGGTAAGACCTGCAGAGAACTCAGAAAGAGCGTCAGTGCACCCCGCCCCCCCCGGGCAGATGTATAAACAGTATTTCCTAAGCCCTTCAGCTGCTTCCCATGCACACGTGTGTGACACAAGTAATATTGGTCAAGATAGTGGCTTTGGAATAATTCTGTGTAATAAAGTGCAAACTGTTTCTAAAAATTTAGCGAAATTTTTTATCCTTTGAGGCACTCATATTACATATTAAAACAAAATCCAGAACAATTGTAGTACTAGTCTACAGACCACCAAAAGTATAGGAAATGCTCTCTTTATAGCTTTTTTGGACTACTATTCTAGATTTATAGCAACAGTAATAATCCTCATGTACCATTTATACTAGTGGCTAATTTAGCAAATTCTCAATTACAATACAGTGGTGACTTTATGAAATTGGCAGTATAAGATCCCAGATCTCAAAGTCACCTTACAATCTTATTACTAGATTAGAAAACCCTGTCTCGTTTTGTGCATCCCTCTTTGGTAATTTTAATATGGTAACAGAACAGGAAGTCATAATCAGTCAATTAAACTAGTAAAAAGCTCAATAAATGTCCTGAAAAGCACCCATTGTTAGCATTATTAGTAGTTCATTGCTGAATGGTGCAGTTCCTGGTGAAGTAAAAATCAGTTATCAGACCATTATTTAAAAGGTCAGAGCTAGTCCCACAAATACTTAATAATTATAGTCCCATTTCAAATATACCTTTCTCTCACCAACACATCACAATTTATTTGAGACATTCGGTTCTGGCTTCCACACAGGTCATAGTTCATAATCAACACTAACCCATCTTAATAATCATTTACTCGATTTCAGCACTCCATTTGATACCATTGACCATTCTCTTTTACTACGCAGGCTGGAAAATTATATTGAGCTTACAGGCATTGGGCTTGCCTGGTTTAGTTCTTATTCCAGTATGTACAGAAATATGATTAAACTGTTCTATCATTATTTTCAAAAGACAGATGTGGTGTCCCGCATCCCACGGGTCTCAGTACCTGAACCTTAATATTTTCACTTTACATGCTTCCATTGGGAACTATCATTAGAAAACATAACATCATAACATTCATTTTCACTTCAATGCAAATGACCCCCAATGATATCTTTCTTTTAGACTAAAAAACCTCAAGCTGTCCATAATTTGTTGTGTTAGTGAGTTTAGGAAATGTATGGATGAGAACTACTTATTTCTGAATAAAGAAAAAAAATAGAAGTGTTATTTATTGATTATTTTATTGTATCATTTATTTATGATGTTAACTGCAACGACATTCTGTCATTTTTTACCTCACTTGAAATCACCATTTTACTTAATCAGTGCACAGTGAGATCTCAAGATGTCCACCTACTTTAGATTCCAAGGATTAATAAAGTAACAGTAGGAGATGGAGCATTTAGCTTCAGGGCTCCTAAACTGTGGAATGCCTTGCTAATATAAGAGATGCCCCTTCAGTCTCAGGATTTTTAAATACAGGCTGAAGACTCACTATATTTAGCCTAGCATACCCTGAGTAGAGCTGCTGATTAGCAGAACATACTAGATATCTGTTTGTTAGTCATTTGTACAGAAACATAAGTAATACAATATTTATAAAGAACTACTAATCCGCTTCTATTCTTTTTATTTTCTTGGAATCTTGATGTGGCACATGGTGCCACTGATCTACTGCCAAGCTTCTCTCCTGCCAATGGAAAAGTCATTTCAGATAAAGGATCATTGCACTCATTGGCTGGAAAGATTCTATCATCAAATTGGACATCCCAGAACACTCCACTACAGAATGCCCAGGAGGGGGTAGGGGTAAGCCAACGCCTGCAGGACTGTGACTGTGCTTGACTTTGTCTTTGACTTTCTCTTTTACAATTTTAATCTCTCCACTGTCGACTGACCACAGTTTATCAATTAATGGACAGATATTATTGATTTCCCTTTACGTTTCTACTTTGTTTTAAGTGTGTTTTAACAAATAGGTATCTTTATATGTACTACTTCTGTATTTAGTACTTAGTATAATCTATGGTTGCATTTTACCTTAGAATCTGTTCACGCCACTCTGTAGCTGCAGTATATCATTATTTTCATACCAGAATACAAGTACCTATTTATTTATTGGGAAAAGTTTACCAAAGTTTCCTACATTCCAGAATATCTTCTGAATGTTTACTTAAAATCTGTATATGTAATGCAAGCCTAGGGAATACGACAAAGTATAGGAGAACCAAAAGGATTTGTACTTCACAAGAGATTTTTCTCTGGTGGCAAATTATTAAGGGAATGACAAAAACTATATTGTTGAACCAGAAACTTTGGAGCACTTACAAGCTGAACACAACTTCCCTTACAACTATTTATTTTTTCCCACAGTGTAATAAAAAAGAGCTATAACTGTGGGGTTGCACATACCATTGAATGAGATCCTAAACCAAGAAAGATAATAATGATTTAATGTAGCTGAATTAATGGTCTGCTAGTTGCCCAGACATGGTGGCGCAGTGGTAGCGCTGCTGCCTCGCAGTTAGGAGACCCGGGTTCGCTTCCCGGGTCCTCCCTGCGTGGAGTTTGCATGTTCTCCCCGTGTCTGCGTGGGTTTCCTCCGGGCGCTCTGGTTTCCTCCCACAATCCAAAGACGTGCAGGTTAGGTGGATTGGCGATTCTCAATTGGCCCTAGTGTGTGCTTGGTGTTTGTGTGTGTCCTGCGGTGGGTTGGCACCCTGCCCAGGATTGGTTCCTGCCTTGTGCCCTGTGTTGGCTGGGATTGGCTCCAGCAGACCCCCGTGACCCTGTATTCGGATTCAGTGGGTTGGAAAATGGATGGGTGGATAGTTGCCCAGATACATGCTTACAGTCCATAAGTATTATTGTGTAGAAAAAAAGAAATAAGTGTAAACAGTAAGAAACTGGTTATGTGTTAGAGAATAAAGCAAACATAAATGAGACTGACAAATGGAACCTGACTGTGGTTACACTGTAGAGGCATTGTTAAGCAGCAGAGGAAAATACACTGAAGCCTCCACTCAGATGAATTTCATGGTCAATTTGAAAGAACTGGAAAAGCATTACTGCTGCCCACAGAAAGACAAGCAGCCAATAGGAAAAAATTCATTATTGTAACTTATCCTGGTATTCCTGTTCATTCCGGTACTCCAGGTCCTTGTAGTAGAAAATAAAATAAAAACTGGCTTTATTTGCAATCAAATAAAAAGCTGACCTTTAAATATCTTTTTTTCATTTCCCATCATACCGAAGTCTTCCTTTACTAATTTGTACTTATGATGAGCATCCTACAATTTTGTTTTTTTATATGAGGTCACAGCAAATGTGTTGTGGCCTTTACATAGCTGTATAAAATGATGTCAATATTATGATGTATGTCATGATGTCTGTTAGCATAGCAACATGTTTCTTTAGTTACAGTGGAAGATGTTTTCACTACAGACAGCCTGGAAGGGAAGAGGGAAATACATACTAAAGGAAAAGGCAAAGACAGTGACAACACTTTAGGGTTGTCCTTGCATCTGCCATCATGGAACAAGTTGCATGAGAGATAAAGGTGCTCTTTATTTTTTCAGTATTAGTTTCTTTTTGTATGTTTTATCATATTTGTGTTTTCCCACCTCTGTCTCTGGCTCTCTGATTTCTGTTATTTCTGCTTATTGTGTGCTTTTTCAAACAAACTTAAAAAATTGATCACAAGCACAAACCACTATTATTAATTTCATTAATGTTTTAACGTTACCTGTTATTTTTCTTTAATAAAGGAGAGCCTGCTTCTTTGTCATATACCTTTTAATTTCTTAATCATAAGGACCTGAATTGAGGTATATAACAAGTAGTTTTACTCTTCCAGGTGTAGGGTGCCACACCCGGAAGTGCTGCCGAAAACGAGTAATCAAGCACTTGGAGCACTTCCAGGTGCATTATAAAAGGAGCCAGTAGCCTCTACTCGGAGAGCCAGGGTCGGGAGGAGGGGCGACAAAGCTTAACCCGAGGAGTAAAGGAAGAGATTAATTGTTGTGCATTGTGCTGTGTTTGGACTGTGCTATACTTGTGGGGAACGGGGAAGGCATTTCCCACAAGGGAAAAAAGAATAAAAACCAGTGTGCCTTGAACTTGTGTCCCGCGCTTGTCTGTGTCCGGTTCAGCTGGCAGTGCCACCCTGGTGGGCCACACAAGGAAGTATGGAACTGTGCTGCAAAAAATAAAACAATGCATTTTTATAAAACATATTTCCATATCCTGTTTTTTTAGTATGTGCAATGCTAACTGTTCTACAGATAACATAATGACTGATGAAGAAAAGCAAACATAACAAAAACTGTTTAATTATGATATTTAAATAAAAGTGAAATTTGTTATTCATCATCCAGCTTCCTACTATGATACTGTTAGTTAGCATATCAAATAACATCTTTAAATGTGTATAATAACTTAAAGATGAAATGTTCTCAAATTCAAATGCATTACAAAAATGGCCACTATTTTATATATCACGTTCTGTTTTAACTAAGATTAGGGCATCATTCACTATTGAAATAAGTAAATTAAGATTATAGGGGTATTTCATTTTAAACATGTTACCCTAAATTCATAATCTCTTTTGACTTTAAGTCCAGCTTTTTTACAGAAATTAGATCTTTATTTATCTTTATATATTTTAAAAATAATCAGTAATGACTTGATCTACAAACAAGTGGATCAGAACCTGACATTAAACAAAATAATTAAAAATATTGAAAGGGGCTGGTACTCTCAAAGACTACATTTAAATGCATGACTAGACAGGTGCTGTGCTGTGGCAGGTTTTAAGCAAGAGAAATGTTTTCCTTGGCAAAGGCCTGCACATTCCTTATTCAATTCTGCATGTGTTCTCCCTGGAATATAACAATAACACAGAGCCTCTGTCGACTGGCCTGCAGGGCCAGTAATTACCATTTTAGTAAAACAGCTTTTTTAAATAGCAGCTGCAAAACTGTAGTGTCTTTAAAAAAGCAACAGCACCCTCTTTTGCACATTCCGAAAAAATGCTGCATTCATTATAACAGGAAAGCACCAATGACTAGAATGTAATGCCAGTTTCTAAGATTGCAGACGACAGCAAACTGTGAGCCAGCGCCAAAAGATTGGCAGGTGTCACACAGACAGGCTGGAAAAAGCTCAAGAAAGTTTATTGCAAAAGACTTTGCAGTTTCATAATAAAATTAAAATGAATTGTGTTGGTCAGTAATAGATATTAGCTCAGCCTCATTTATTTCTCTTCAGGTTGCTTTGAACAAAGTGCAAACCATGTCCATATTTTTTTCTTCAGCAAAAGAAGTTTATTGTCTTTAGCATTTCCTCTAAAGAAAAAAAACACTGTGTGTATATAGTGTATATTACAATATTTATTTAAAACCATTAAAAATGTAACATAGCATGTGCAAAAATGTTTACAAAGAATTACTTAAAATAATCTGTGGACACTGTATTTACGCCTGATAATGTAATGGGGAAAAGAAAGGACAGTATTTTCATCCAAAAGGAGTTGGGTTATCATGTTAGAATGCTTTTAAGTATTGCTTGGGATTAAATGCATCCATTAATCATGGACAGACTAATTAGAAGTATTTTCCCATTTCAAATGGAACAAATGGAACCACAAAAGGCCAATAAGAAGCATCCCTACATCCCGGTATATGTGGGTTATAGTTACCATAATGCTATGCAGGGCTCTATTGAACAGCTTTCCAAGAGTATCAGTTCAGCTGGCTTTAGGCATTCTGTTATTTTAACCAACCCAAATCAGAATTCTCAGGAAATGAAAAATCTACAATGTGATAAAGATTTGTATTGTTAAGAATTAAAGTGCTAACAACCCATATAATTAAATACCAAATTTTAAACACCAAGTTTTAATGAAAATAAAGCCTGTTTCACAAAATTTCACTACTTATTTAAAGTCTTCTGCTGTAAATTTTCTGGAGGGCTTACCACTTTTCCAACATGCTTAAAACCATCCTGACTCATTTAAACTCTAGCATATGGGCTCAGTTTTAATTTGAGGTCCCTAGCCATGCCCAGTGTTATTCAGTTTTGCATACAAACTCTTTTTCTTCTTATTGTTTGAGTCATTGGTATAACGGGATATCTGGAATTTTAGCAAAAGTGATAACAGCAAAATAAATTTGTCCTAACCAGAAGATATGAAAACATATATATACAGTAGTATATGCATATATATATATATATACAGTATATATGCATGTATGTATATATACACATTAGATACATTTTCTATATACTTTACATATTATGTATAGAAAGCACATGATATGCAGAAGTCAAAACAATGGCACTGGAAATCCTTAAAGACACCCATTTTAGCTTGGAAAAGGAACTTAATAAATAAAGCCCTTATGGTTGAACATGAATAGGCTTTCTTAATTTACTTTATGCTCCTGGTGGTTCTGAGGCTAGGGATCTGTGCTGACAGTTGGAAGGTTGCTGATTTGAATCCTGTAAATGCCAGAAGTCGTTCCTCTCCATTGGGCCCTTGAGCAAAGCCTTTAACTTGCAATTGTTTCATCCTGGGTATGATGTTAATTTGCATCCAGCTCTGCAAGCAGGTCCTCCAACTTGCATGGAAAACTTGGAGGTTGGTGGCGGGATTGGCACTCCAGCCACTGTAAAAAACCTCACACTATTCCAACTCCATTCAAACTACTGTGATGCTGAGGTGCCACCCATTGTACAGCTGTTCTCCGGTCCTAATTTTGGATCCTGAGATGGTTCATTGTGGGTGCTGCAACGCGCTATATCAGTGCATGCTCCAGACCTCCTCCTACTCCTGGGTCACACCTTGATGCTCCTGAAAACCTGCCTCCTCAGGATATTCCTAACAAACATAAACAATGCTGAAATAAGTAACTAGATCAGAGGAGCGCATAATCTTACTAGGCACTCTCATGATAAGTCAGGTTTTTGACATCATTCAGTGACAATGACTGGCTGTCCAGTGTCCAGAAACACTGCCTTACATTTTTCTGTATTTGCAGAAGGCGGCAGCCTCTGCTAAGAATAAAACAACTAGTTGTCTAAAAGCATATTTCAGTGGTTTTGTGATATCTAATCATTGTTGATGGCTTTGCCACCTTATTCAATCCTTTTAGAATAAGGAAACCATCAGTAAGCCAGTGTGGTTGAGAAATGTATTGTGCTCAGCAATACAGGAGACATATACTGTATCATTCTTCCAAAAGGGAAGTGACTCTGTGAAATTGTAGGTGGCTTTGAAAGAAAATGGGATGGTTAGGTTTCCAAAGTGTGGCGATGCAGCTGAGGAACTGAGGGGTCATATATCCTAATTATCAGTAAGTTTGCCATTTTGGAAAAATTAAAGACTGACATTAGTAAATAAAAGTATTATGATTTTAAATAACACTTTGGACAGAGTACTTTATTAAAATGTATTCACATAATGTGGTACATTATCCTTATCTCACAACACCCTGATTATATTTTGTGCTTTTTCCAAATCCAGAAGTGCTAAATATTGATAACTAAAGAGTTGAGCCTTTAACACTTGTACCAGCAGCACTGCCTAAACTTGCATATTCAGCTGGAGGGTAACTATGTGTATTTGTCATTTATGAATATTTTGCAATAATCGACAAATAAGTTTGGTTAAATCTTTTGGCTCACAATACTCATTTGATTTGAAGCTAGAGTATTGCTAAATTAGTGAGGCTGATTTTGTCTTAGCCATCAATTCGTCCATCTATGCGTTTCTATATTAAACAAAGCTTTGTTACATTGTGTGCCTATTAATGATTAGGACACTCTATGGCCAAAAGAAAATTGCAATAATTGCAGAACAACATTGTTTGCTTACTCAGGTAAAATGGTGATGCCCAACCCTGGTGATAACAATCAGTAATGTTTAATAGGGTGAATGATTAATTTAACAATTTTATACATTGCCTATTCCTAATATAAATGTGTGTGTAAGTATATATATTGTGATACGTAACTGTCTTGCACCTGAGAGAAGACCCTGAGTCCAAAGGCTTCAAGAGAAACAACTTTATTCCTATTAAAACAGGAACACTCAGTATTTATTCAAATGGGAATAACGTGTGCAGAACATCTAAAGCAAATGGCTGTAAGCTAATAAATGACCAAGTGAGCCGGGCATTTGTATACTTCTGTCTGTAGAGCCACTGGAGTGGAGCATGATCAGTCACTAGGGTCTCCACCACCCACTTAATAGCCAAGCATTCTCAAGGGTTGAGTAATTATGCTACCTGAGGAGCAATTTCCTGCACAGAAATGTGAAGGGATGTTCCTCGCCATTGAAACACAGAGAGCACCATCCCTAAACCAAAAAGCACTTGCATCCATCTATGGAATAAATTGCATAGAAAAGTCCAGGTTCTGCAGAACAAGGAATGACGACAAAGCGGCTTTTAAGTCAGAGAACGCCCTTTCACAATCATCAGTCCAGACAATAGTGTGTTTTTTTCTACCCTTTGTCAGGTCATTGAGAGGGATGGCTCTATGTGCAAAATTTGGAATGAATCATCTGTAATAACCAGTGAGTTCCAGGAAAGCTCAAACCTGTTTCTGCATTTCCGATCGTGGATATGTAAGCACAACACCCACCTTGTCCAACTGAGGTTTAATCAAACTATTTCCCATAGAGTACTCCTAATAATGCGTCTGTGACATACCCAATTTACTCTTCTTAGGGTTAACTGTCAACCTAACCAACTTTAAACTGCCAAGCACCACTTGCAGGCAGTTGAGATGCGACCTCCAACCATTAATAAAAATGACCACAATCAGTTACACTACAGCATACGCAGGATGGGGTCACAGATCTATGATTTGCTGAAAAGACAATGGCAGACCATAGACACCAAAAGGAACAGCAGACAGAAGGAAAGAGCAACAGAGCAGGAGGCTGGGTCATTATTGGTGTTCGGCCAAATTATCTGTTTTAACGTCTTGTTAAATCATTCAGTCAGGCCATTTGTCTGTGGTTGATACACAGTGGAGCTTGTTTAATTGCAAGGTTCTCGCACAGTTGCTTCATCAGTCATGGCAGGCTCTATAAAAAATCGGTGAGTGTTTGGCTGAATTCAGTCTCATAATTGCTTTTATGTAATAAAGATAGAGGAAAAAATGGCCATATTGGAGGATGCTATTAGGTGAACCAAAAACTGGAAAGTCTAGGCTTGTTTAGATTATTCACCCACATTTGACTTAAACTGTGTCATGCCTCACTCGGAACTACCAATCAATCTCTGAGAGACTGCTTTGGAACTACAGACTGGGATATATTGCTGGGGTCACATAGTGAGAACATTGAAGAGGCTGTTGAATGCACAACTGATTACATCAACTTCTGTATGGACATTGTAGTTCCAGTAAGAATAGTACGCTGCTATGCTAACAACAAGCCATGGATTACAAGTGACATCAAAGGCTTTTTGAGCCAGAAGAAAGGGGCTTTTAAAGGTGGTGATCAGCATGAGCTCAAGCGCGTGCAGAAGGAACTCTGAGTCCAGCTCAGGACAGTGAAAGAGCAGTACTGGAGAAAGCTGAAGCAGAAGTTGCAGAACAACAGCACGAAGGAAGTGTGGGATGGGATGAAGATTATCACTGGCTGCAGCTCGAAGCGGGGTGCCACCATCGAGACAGATGTGGGGAGAGCAAACCAAATTAACAACTTCTTTAATAGGTTTGATCATCCTAACCCACTCTCACCTCGGAGTACTGCATCCTCCAACCATCCTTCTGCTGATACCAGCATAGGTGAGACATCCCCACCCACAATTACAGCAGCCCATGTGAGCAGAGAGCTGAAAAGACTTCGTGCCAGCAAAGCAGCGGGTCCAGATGGAGTATCGCCACAACTGCTGAAGGCCTGTGCGTTGGAACTGGGGAGTCCTCTACAGCGCATCTTCAACCTGAGCCTGGAACAGGGGAGAGTCCCAAGGCTTTGGAAAACATCTTGTATCACCCCTGTCCCAAACATATCACGTCCTAGTGAGCTGAATGACTTCCGGCCTGTTGCTCTGATGTCAGATCTGATGAAGACCATGGAGCAGCTGCTGCTTCACCACCTGAGGCCACAGGTCCGCCACGCCCTCGACCCTCTGCAGTTCGCACACCAGGAGAAGGTGGGAGTGGAGGATGCCATCATCTATATGCTACACCGATCTCTCTACCACTTGGACAGTGGCAGTGGTGCTGTAAGAATTATGTTTTTGGACTTCTCTAGCGCCTTCAACACCATCTAACCTCTGCTCCTTAGGGACAAGCTGACTGAGATGGGAGTAGACTCACACCTGGTGGCATAGATTGTGGACTATCTTACAGACAGACCTCAATATGTGCGTCTTGGGAACTGCAGGTCTGACATTGTGTTTAACAATACAGGGGCGCCAGGGGACTGTACTTTCTCCGGTCCTGTTCAATCTATATACATCAGACTTCCAATATGACTCGGAGTCCTGTCACGTGCAAAAGTTCGCTGATGACACTGCTATTGTGGGCTGCATCAGGAGTGGGCAGGAGGAGGAGTACAGGAACCTAATCAAAGACTTTGTTAAATGGTGCGACTCAAACCACTTACATCTTAACACCAGCAAAACCAAGGAACTGGTGGTGGATTTTAGGAGGCCCAGGCCCCTCATGGACCCCGTGATCATCAGAGGTGACTGTGTGCAGAGGGTGCAGACCTTTAAATATCTGGGAGTGCAGCTGGATGACAAATTGGACTGGACTGCCTATACTGATGCTCTATGTAAGAAAGGTCAGAGCCGACTATACTTTCTTAGAATGTTGGCATCCTTCAACATCTGTAGTAAGAAGCTGCAGATGTTCTACCAGATGGTTTGTTTCGAGTGCCCTCTTCTATGCGGTGGTGTGCTGGGGAGGCAGCATAAAGATGAAAGACGCCTCACGCCTGGACAAACTTGTTAAGAAGGCAGGCTCTATTGTAGGAGTAAAGTTGGACAGTTTAACATCTGTGGCAGAGCGAACTAAGCAAACTCCTGTCAATCATGAATAATCCACTGCATCCACTGAACAGTGTCATTTCCTGGCAGAGGAGTAGCTTCAGTGACAGACTTTTGTCACTGTCTTGCTCCACTGTCAGACTGAGGTGATCGTTCCTCCCCCACACTATGCGACTCTTCAATTCCACCCGGGGGAGTAAATGCTAACATCATTTTTTTTTTACTATTTAATTTAATATTGTTTCTTTGTATCAGTATACTGCTGCTGGATTATGTGAATTTCCCCTTGGGATTAATAAAGAATCTATCTATCTATCTATCAATTTTGTGCAGCTAACGTTAATAATCAGTTCCTTTGTTTTGCTGATGATTAGTTGCAGACTGAATTCTTATAATCTGTCTCACCCCCCCATACCAATAGACCCCGTAACTGTGGAGTCATCTGAGAATTTCTGCAGGTGACATGACCTGGTGCTATTGTTATAGTAAGAGGTGTAAGGAATGAAGAGAAAAGGGGACAGAACTCCATATCAGTGACATGGTCCTTAAGGCCCACACACTGCAGTCTGCCCAACAGATACTCCATTATCCAGAACATCATAGGCTCATCCACCTTTATATCTCTGAGCTTACCACTTAACAGGGATGACTGGATGGTATTGAAGGCACTGGAGAAATAAAAAAAACTAATTGTTATAGTGCTGGCAGCTTTGCCCAGGTGAAAATAATTCATGTGGAACTGATAGATAAGTGCATAATTTACTCCAATCTTTGTCCCTTAGGAAAACTGCAGTGGGACTAGGAGGTATACAGCAAAAAGCCTTATATAGTCCTGGACCAACCCCTTAATGATCTTCATGATGTGAGATTTTAGTGCCACAGGTCTGTAGTCATTAGGTGAAGATGTGCCTCCTTTCTTTAGAACTGAAACAATCCACAATGTTTTCCACAGCAGCGATGCTTTCTAGAGCCTTAGAGACAGACTGAATAGGTAACAGAGGACACCACTAACTTGGTCAGCACAGACCTTGAGAACTCAAAGACTGAGTCCATCTGGTTGCATTTCTTTTCCTTGTGTGTAGCTTCCTCAGTTGTCTCCTCTCTTGGTCTTCAGTTGTAGACTGCCCATACAGTTTTACGGTGGTGTGGGGAGTCTGGTCATTGGAAGAAAGTGGCAGTGGGAGGGAAATCTATAAAAAAAATTGGTTCAGGGCATTCTGTTTTTAAAATAAACTTTAATTATGTGTGACCACACTCAGAAATTACATAGAAGAGATCCAGTTTATTGTGATTTTTTTGTGCATTTAAAGGAGTAATTTTTTTAAAAGAACTGACCCGATTTTTGGGAACCTTTTCATAGTCACATATTCTCCACATTAAGAAGAGGGATGTTTTGACTGAGCTCAAAATATGTCATGAAAATTGTCTGGCAGATAGATCTTAGCATTATCCAGGCCCTGAAGCTATGACTTTACATTACAGGGTATGCATGAGTGTATTTTGTAGTAATGTGTATGGTTTGACCTTTGTGGATTTAGAGAAACATGGTTCATAGTGGCATTCCAGGGATATATTTATGTTTGGTTATGCTTTTTAGGTACCTTGTTTACTCACTACAACTTGTTTACTAATTGTTTGCTCACTAGTTGCCAACCATATACTGTACCTATCCGGGCCGATGGAGATTACCATGGCCCCTCACTTGTGCATTGCTAGTTACATGTGATGTTGGTATTTAAAACATAGTATCATCTTGTAGTTGAACTGTTTCAGATCACACTTTAATTACATCGCAAATAAACATATATTTCATATCATAAACAAATGACCGTTGTTAATACCCAGCCGTCATTACTCAGTTTGCCAATAGATGTCAGAAGGATGGTTGCCAAAACTGAACTGCCCAAAGATAGATTTTGACGTACCAAGCAAATGGCAATACGTTCCTGGAAAGTATGCCCCTCCAAACCAACGTTCCAAAAACCAACCGAACTTACTGTTATCTGCTCGAACCAACACTGACTTACTGTACTCGGCCGTCCAGCGGTGTCACTGTAGCATTCGAACATTCTTAGCCAATCATGCAATACTGTGTCCACGTTTGCCACGTTATGTTCTAACTACAGAGGCAGAGTCCCATTGCATGGTTCTAACTTGTATTGAGTTGATGTATTGACACAAACATCATACATACGTATAGTATCAAATTGACGCGAACATCATACATACGGATAGTATCAAATTAAATAAAAGGATATATCCCCATATAAGTGTTTAGTACATTTTAATAACAATTTACCAAACTTACTTTTGTTATTTCTCCATTGACTCCAAAACACAGAAACTGGGAAATAACAGCCCACTTAATTGAGCTAGGAGTCCAGTTAAAAACAGAAGATGGTTGGAACAAAAACCTGCAGCCACAGTGCATCTCCTGGACTGAGTTTGGGAAGCACTGGTCTATAGGAACTGACATTTCTAGTTATACCAATAGATTTATGGATTAAAACCATACCGTGCAACTTCAGTGTAATCATCTTTACAACATTAAATCAAAATTATACTGAGAGGGCACCACACCCTTCAGACATATAGTAATCACTTTCATACACTACAAAAATGCATATGCAAAAACTAGACAAAAAAAACTTTAAATGGGAGCTGTTTTGCTTTTATTTACCAAAACATCTGCCAATGGGGTAAGCAAAATTTACTTGACAAGGTTTCTTAAAGTAAACTAAATAATCATAGATACAAATATTTTGAAAACAAGATTTAATGTCATGGTATAAATATATTTCACTTGCTTAGATTTCATTTTCTGTAGTGTACTGTATATCTGCATCTTGTCTCTAAAAAACATTATTACATATCAGATGTTGTATCTCATTTCAAAACAAAGGTAATTAACAGCATGAAGAAATTTAGTCTAATTTAATTGTGTGCCTCATTTGTGTAAATGTGTTTAAACAGTAAATGAGTAATAACTACACATTCTTAAACTAAAAATATGAGGAAACCGTGCAAATGCAGTTTATAGTAATTTCAAAGCAACAAGTTTATGTTCACAACACTAGCTGCATTTTAAGTGAAGGGGAAATTTCACAAAATCAAATGCAAAATAAAATTCTGCTGTTTTGCTCATCACAAATTACTAGACTCCTTTTCCTTTTTTTCAAAAGTACATAATTGTAAAAAGCAAACAATTCCACTCCATCGGATCCCTTAACAACATTCAGTTGAATAAAGAAACCCCCTTTAATGGACATTTCAATGGAATTTCTTTATGCTACAATTAACCACATGTCCATATGTTTAATTGAATGTAAAATTTGTGGATATGTTCACATTTCTCTGCCTCTTTTCCAAGGAAAATGAACTGATATTGACTTCTGGACATCTGGAAGTGGCCATGAGGGATCAGCAAGTGGCCACCATTCATAGGGCAAGGTTGCTCCTGCTGAATGTTCAAGGAGCAGGAGTGACTCCTTGCTGAATGCTGTGAGGTGGTAGTGGGATTAAATATTTGGGTTAGCAGGGATCCCAACTGAATGGCCTGGGTGGTGGTGGGAACCTGAGCCAGTGATAATGAATGACTGCACCTGTCGGAGGACTTCAAATTCAACTTCAACTGTTGTCAACATATTACTATCTATGACCTAGAAAGTATAGCCATAAGTCTACATTTGACCTTACCGATTAGTTTAGGGCTGAATTCAGTATCCTCCTTTTAACACATAAAACTGTCATTGGCTTCTATAACCAAAACAACATACATTGTGGCAAAAACAAGCATTCTCTCATACAATTAAATACTATATATACATTTGACTAATATAGGAGTAAAGCCTTTGGCTACTGAGTTTCCAAAGTTCGGAGGGATTTGCATACTAAGATTAGCGGTGCGTCATGAGTCATTCCATTTACACAGAAGACTCATCGTTTTGGTATTGCATAATTTTATTTGAACACCTGGTTTGATTGTTCATGCTGTAAAAAGCATTTGTTACTATTTGTCAAAACTATATTTATGCTACTCTTATGTCCAGTTTATATGCAGTTGCTTTTTTCACATTCTGTGCATCTTCTGTTATTTTGGTTTAATAAATGAGCACCATTCTTAAGACTCTTAACCCTTAAAATAACACCAAAAATACTCAAGGTATTAAAACAGGCATGTTTATTTCTAAATAATAATACATTTGAAGTGAAAATGAAATCAAGGAGAAGTGAAGTACAAAAAAGAAAAATCCTTAACTTCATATTGACATTCCTTGTCCTCTTTGCTCCTGTATTTCAGCTAGGATGGCTTACACCCTTGCCAGCCTTCCATATTATCACTTAAATCATTTTTCAGTCTTTTCATTTTTCTTTTTTTTCACCTTTTCTTTTAGTAGGTATACCTTTGGCCAGCCTTCTTCCCAACTCTTAAATATTTAAATTAGGGGGCTGCTTTTTTAAACTCATTTTAGTGTAATTTTCCACACAAGTCCTAGAATCACTTCTGGAGTTTGGGCTAGAGCTCTTTGGCTACAGGGAAATCAGATTAACAATACCTTTAGCAGTCTTCATTTTTCCTGAACACATTTTTTCTGTAACATCAACTCACCAAGAATGGAGCCAGAACTTAATGATTTTGTCACCATAAAAAGCCATGGTATGCCACAGTAAAGCTGACTGCATATACTGTACATTGAAATCAAACAACTGTTAGCAGAATCCATCCATTATCCAACCCGCTATAAACTAACTACAGGGTCATGGGGGTCTGCTGGACCCAATCCCAGCCAACACAGGAAACAAACCCTGGGCAGGGCGCCATACCACTGCAGGGCACACACACACAAAGCACAATTTAGGCCAATGCACCTAACCTGCATGTCTTTGGATTGTGGGAGGAAACCTGAGCACCCAGAAGACACCCACACAGACATGGGGAGAACATGCAAACTCCATGCAGGGAGGACCCGGGAAGCAAACCCAGGTCTCCGAACTGCGAGGCAGCAGCGCTACACACTGCACCACTGTGCTGCCCGTTAGCAAAATCCATAAACTTCAAAAATAGAAAGTGTAAGCGAGTGTTATTCACACTCACGAAAACTAAAATTAAAAATGCTGTTAGTGAAAAAATGATCATTTTGTTAACTAAAACTGAAAAAATGTCTGAAAACCAAATCAAAGTGAAAATGAGAAAATAAAAAATGAAAAAAAAACTTTTTGTAATTTTTATTTTCCCCACACTAGTCTTTGTGCATTTTATTAACTATTAATTAAAACTGCAAAGGAAATTTAGAGAATTGATTTTGTGCAAGTGCAAGTACCCTTCATTGTTGGCGTTGGAATCTGCAGATTTCATTGGTCGTTTCAGACATCAGTCAGTTTTCCCTTAAATACTGATTCTGTGGATTTCATTGGCCATAATTGACTGCAAGTTCCTGTCACATTATCATGATGAACTTCTCTATATTAATTGCTCCATCAACAGCAAATGGTTGAACTGCACTAACCTTTATATATTGTCAGGGATGCCAGGGGCAATGACCCGGCCGGGACACCTTGAGAGACCGGAAGAGGGTCTACGTCCGCCCTGGATCACGTGGGGGCCGCCACCCTGGTTGCTTTGGGGGCCACGGGTAGAGGACTTGGAAGCCCAACCCTGTAGAGACCCGTGGTCACCGCCAGGGGGCGCCACAATGCCTTGGGGACCCTGGACCTCAGCACTTCCGCCACACCAGGAAGTGCTGGGGGGAAGAGGAGCAGGGACACCCGGAGAGCTTCTGGGAGAAGAGCCGGCACTTCCGCCACACTGGGGCGTGTCCAGGGAGGAGTGTCGGGGAAACACCTGGAGCCCATCCGGAGAGAAATAAAAGGGGCCGTCTCCCTTCATTCGAGGCTGGAGTCGGGTGTAAGCAGGACAAAGCAAGAGAGGAGAGTGGAGGCGGCCCGAAGAGAAGGCATTGTGTGGCCAGGACTGTGTGGGGGTTTGTGTGCACTGACTTTATTATTGTAAATAGTTGTAAAATAAACGTGTGGTGGTGATTTACAACATGTCCGCCTGTCTGTGCCCGGGCCGCGTCCACAATATTTACAATGCCGCAGTATTGCAAAGTTTTTTACGGGATTGTGACATGACCAGGCTGTGCTAAAGAGCTCATCAGCACATTTAATTCTAAAGTATGCTTTCTTGCTCAGGATTTATGATCACAAGAGTCCAGTGATGTATCTGTGTGCAACAATTTTTTTTATTAAACATTCCATAACTAACCTTAAGGTTCATCAGTAGCAAAGCACTAGAACTATCTAATTCATTGGTGAGTGTAATCTTGATATGTCATCCAAAAACAAAAAAAAACTTAAAGCATTTGTATTTGTAGGTGTCTAGCTTGGATTGTTATATCTGAACTGAACAGCAAACAATTAATCATTGAATGGTCGATGCCCTTCCAGCTGTTAAACTGATAACAAAATCAACTCTTATTCTATTTATTGTTCCTTAACATTGTGAGTGATTATAACATCTATATTTGTATTCCTACATGTAATCGTACACAAGTTGTGTTATTAATGCATAGCTTTCTTTTTTATTTCTTGCTTGTTTCTTAATCTAGAACTTTGACTTCCAAATATTATCTATTATTTGGTGTTTAATGTTTGGTATTAGTTTGTACTGCATCCTGTGTTACTAATGTCATCTTTCCCTTTATGTCTGTTGTATTGCTTTGAACATTTCTGGAGTGCTTTGAGCTTGGGAAAGGCTCTATAGAAATAAGATATATTATTTTTATTAATATTATTATACAGTGCCACAAGTTCTGGTTTTATTGCTAATCTGGTCACTGTCTGTATGGTACAGTCTGTTTTACAGCTGGATATTAGACGTTTGTCATTATGGTCTCTCAATTGCCAAAATCTGTTTATTCCTACACGTATTGTTACATGACAGGTTTTGCATGCTTTTTTTAAGTGAATAATCTGAGATGTTGCTATTACAGATGTCAAGTATTTAATGTAAATAATATGCTTTTATAAATGCACTATATATAGAAAAACTTTAGTCTGCTATAAGTTATTAACACAGTTCAAGGAGTGACTTCAACAGTATTTCAAAAAACAAACAAAGTAAGAATTCTCTGAAGAAAATACACTTTAAAAGTTTTGAATTGTGTTTATGACATATAGTCAGGAAATATATCAAAATCAAAATATAATATGAGTATACGTCTGCAGTGACCTTCAGGCCAGTTCACACCTAAGTAGTTTAGTGGTAGACCATAATGCTCATAAACTGCTTGAAAAGGTATTTTACATTGTTTTCAATAACACCATTCAAATATTCACAACTAAGAGTTTTAGCAGCAAGCGTTTTCAGACAAATGCTTATTCCAATGAAATCAATTGTAACATCCATAAAATGCTGATAAAAGAAAACAAAAGAGTGTTTTGGGAGCATTTTTATAGGAAGGCACTGCCTCTTCCAGAATGAAACAGCTTATTGGAACTATGAAAAAATATGCACGTGTATGTATCTGCCTTCTAGTGACAGCTATTGAGGGGCAAATTAAGGTACATAGTTTGCAATCAAGTCAGGCAAGTTCAGGTTGGGGTACATGCATTGGTACAGTGCATTACAACAACAACATTTACTTATATAGTACATTTTCATACAAAAAGTAGCTCAAAGTGCTTTACATAATGAAGAATAGAAAAATAAAAGACACAGTAAGAAAAGAAAATAAGTCAACATTAATTAACATAGAATAAGAGTAAGGTCCAATGGCCAGGATGGACAGAAAAAAAAAAAACTCCAGACGGCTGGAGAAAAAAATAAAATCTGTAGGAATTCCAGACCATTAGACTGCCCAGTCCCTTCTGGGCATTCTAACTAACATAAATGAAGCAGTCCTCTTTGGATTTAGGGTTCTCACGGAAGGACTTGATGATGATGGTCACGGTGACTTCTGGCTTTTAATCCATCCATCATTGTTGGAGCATCATGATGCTTTGAGTGCCACCACCACAAAGAAACCGGAAAAAGAAACAGAAGAGAGAGTAGGGGTCAGTACGGATTTTAGAGCCACCATGAATAGTTATTATGATGAACTGAACATACAGAGTATCAGGATTAAGTTAAAGTGAAGTTATAAAAAGGCCATGTTAAAGTAATGTGTTTTCAGCAGTGTTTTAAAGTGCTCTACTGTATTAGCCTGGCGAATTCCTATTGGCAGGCTATTCCAGATTTTAGGTGCATAGCAGCAGAAGGCTGCCTCACCACTTCTTTTAAGTTTTGTTCTTGGAATTCTAAGGAGATACTCATTTGAGGATCTAAGGTTACGATTTGGAATATAAGGTGTCAGACATTCCGATATATAAGCTGGAGCGAGATTATTTAAGGCTTTATAAACCATAAGCAGAATTTTAAAGTCAATACTGAATGACACAGGTAACCAGTGTAGTGACATCAAAACTGGAGAGATGTGCTCAGATTTTCTTTTCCTAGTTAGGATTCTAGCAGCTGCATTCTGCACTAGTTGCAAACTAATTTCTCAGCATCTTTCAGTGATATAAGAGGTCTAACTTTAGCTATGTTTCTTAAGTGAAAAAATGCTGTCCTAGTGATCTGATTAATATGCGATTTCAAATTCAGATTAAAGTCAACAATTACCCCTAAACATTTTACCTCCGTCTTGACTTTTAATCCTAATGTATCCAGTTTATTTCTAATAGCCTCATTGTATCTATTATTGCCAATCACTAAGATTTCAGTTTTCTCTTTATTTAACTTGAGAAAGCTACTATTTATCCATTCTGAGATACAAGTCAGACGTTGTGTTAGTGAATCAAGAGAATCGGGGTCATCAGGTGCTATTGATAAGTACAGCTGTGTGTCATCAGCATAGCTGTGGTAGCTCACGTTGTGCCCTGAGATAATCTGACCTAATGGAAGCATGTAGATTGAGAAGAACAGCGCACCCAGGATAAAGCCACACCCACCACATGACGAAACAGTTTGGGATCCCAGTTGACAACCCTCTCAGACAGACACGCGGTCCAGTCCCACTCTCCAGATTTGACCATCTATCTGCCATAGCCAGAAGATTCTGCAAGCTGGATCACCCTCAGACACTTGCACAACATGGTTGTTGTGCCGTAATTGGCGCTCCCTCACAATGCAGGTAATGTGCCTCATTCGTGACTCTGTGAGCAATTGCTTATTCAACACAAAGTCAAACCAGCATTACCCGAGGATTCTCCAAAGAGAAACAGTACCAAAGAAGTACCATCTTCATTTGAGGTCATTCTATAGCTTCCATGTCTCACCACCATATAGCAAAACAGGACGCGCCAGGACTCTAAAGACATGGACCCTCATCCTTTTTCAAAGAGATCAGAACTGCCATAAACCCCTTTCCAGCAACCTCATGGCCACCCATGCTGTCCCAATCTGTCTACTGACTTTATTGGAAAAGTCACCAGAGACACAAATGGTGCTGCTGAGGTAAATAAGCTTCTCAACACGTTTGACTCTCTCTCCACAAACAAACACACTGCTAATGGCTATGCATAAGTGGTCATTAAAGGCCTGGATCTTGGTTTTTAATTCAGGACACTCACAAGCTCAGACACTAACACTCTTCATTCAGTCTCTCAAGAGCCCTGATCAGAGCCTAAGTTGACTCAGTAAAGATCACAGCATCATCAGCTAAGTCAAGATCAGTGAATCTTTCTTCGCCAACAGATGCCCCACAGCCACAAGACACTACAACCCTGCCCAGTACCCAGACTATGCAAGCACTGAACAGGGTAGGAGCAAGATCACACCCCTGATGAACCCCAGAATCAAGTGGGAAAAACACAGAGGTTCTGCCTCCACTCTGCACAGTACTGACAGTACCAGTGTACAGGCCGGCCATGACATCCAGCAACTTCAGAGGGATCCAGCAAAGTCTGAGGATGTCCCACAGGGCAGCTTGATCAGCTCAGTTGAACAACTTATGAAAATCGACAAAGGCTGCAAAGGAACTCTGCCAATATTCACGTTTGCACTCGATGAGAACCTTCAGTGCCAGGATGCGGTCAATGGTAGACTTCTTAGGCGTAAAGCCAGACTGCTCCGGTTGATGGTAGGTAAGCAAGTGATCATGGATCCTATTGAGAACAACCCTACCATCTTGGAGAAGTTCGACTCGGATACCAAAGATCCCAGCAGAATTCCTTATACTCAGCTGGTTCACCACCTGTGCAATCTCAGTGAGACTGGGTGGTTCACAGCTAATTGGAGGATCAGCCTCAAGAACAATGGACACAGAGATGTCTAATGTCCTATCTGGAGGATCAGCTTTAAACAGTCGCTCAAAGTAACCAGCCCAGCAGGACCATCTCATCACCCATCCTTACTGCGACTCTCCTAGGAACAGATTCGGATGTGCGTAATAGTTTGATTCCTCTGTAAGCAGTATGTGGGTCACTAGACCATAGATGGTGTGTCAGTTGCTCACAGATTCCACTGACAAACACCTCTTTTACTGCCCTGAGAGCCCTTCGCTTCCGTCCTTGTCAGTTCCTGGTAAAGACAGGAGTTGCCATCAAGCCGTGCGTTACAACTACACTCAGTAATACCCAGGGTGCCCTGCGAGATGAAATACTCCCTTCTGGAAGCACCAGCAACATCAACACAACCCTCAGCAAATTTCAAGGTCTTGTCATAAAAGGTCTCCCACATTAGGATTGGCAGTCACATGCAGTCCAGCCTCATTCTCCTAGTAGGTGGTAACCTACTGGACCTAAACTGTCGATCAAGTGACAAGTATTAAAAAAAAGTTATAGGTTTACAATTGTTTCAATCAGGTTAAAGTTTAGTATATATGTTTTAAAAAATAGGGGCAGAGTGGTAGCACAGAGCACTTTCTCACAGCGCCACATGGTATTTGGCTGTACTCTTGCATTTCTAGATTTATCAGTATTACTGAATGTGTTGAACTGAGTATTATTGTTTGTTTTAACACTGAATACTTAAAATATCTGCGGTGGGATGGTGCTCTGCCCGGGGATTTGTTCCTGCCTTGTGCCCTGTGTTGGCTGGAACTAGCTCCAGCAGACCCCCATGACCCTGTGTTAGGATATAGTGTGTTGGATGAGTATAGTATAGAGTATATAGTACTTAAAATATGTCAGTTATACTTCTCAATTAAGAAAATAGATTTAGTATTCCATAAAGTAAATAACATCCATTTCCAATCTGAGCCCTAGTGTGAACACTGGCCGTTGCGCCACTAGATTATATTGTTTCAAACTACTGCAGCAAATAACTGGATTAAAACTAAACACATACTTTATTAATATGTTTCTATTACTGGATTGTACACAGCACACTCTTTTCTGCTTGGCTGTGAGATTGAGCCCTAAAAATGATCAGCGCATTATGCACCATGTGTGCTACTTGTCATAAACCCATTGCTGCTGTGATAATAACTGGCTCCCAGTGACCCTAAACTAGGCTTATTAAATTTATTACTCAGCCAATGCAGGATTAATTTTATACGAATACAACATACAGTGCATCCGGAAAGTATTCAGAACACATCACTTTTTCCACATTTTGTTATATTACAGTCTTATTCCAAAATGGATTAAATAAATTTTTTTCCTCAGAATTCTACACACAACACCCCAAAATGACAACGTGAAAAAAGTTTACTTGAGATTTTTGCAAATTTATTAAAAAAAAAAAAAATTAAAAATACAGAAGTATTCACAGCCTTTGTCATGAAGCTCAAAATTGAGCTCAGGTGCATCCTGTTTCCCCTTATCATCCTTAAGATGTTTCCGCAGCTTAATTGGAGTCCACCTGTGGTAAATTCAGTTGATTGGACATGATTTGGAAAAACACACACCTGTCTATATAAGGTTCCACAGTTGACAGTTCATGTCAGAGCACAAACCAAGCATTAAGTCAAAGGAATTGTCTGTTGACCTCCGAGACAGGATTGTCTCGAGGCACAAATCTGGGGATGGTTACAGAAAAATTTCTGCTGCTTTGAAGGTCCCAATGAGCACAGTGGCCTCCATCATCTGTAAGTGGAAGAAGTTCGAAACCACCAGGACTCTTACTAGAGCTGGCCGGCCATCCAAACCGAGTGATCGGGGGAGAAGGGTTTAGTCAGGGAGGTGACCAAGAACCTGATGGTCACTCTGTCAGAGCTCCAGAGGTCCTCGGTGGAGAGAGGAGAACCTTCCAGAAGGACAACCATCTCTGCAGCAATCCACCAATCAGACCTGTATGGTAGATTCAAACCTGCTCCAGAGCGCTCTTGACCTCAGAATGGGGCGACGGTTCATCTTTCAGCAGGACAACGACCCTAAGCACACAGCCAAGATATCAAAGGAGTAGCTTCAGGACAACTCTGTGAATGTCCTTGAGTGGCTCAGCCAGAGCCCAGACTTGAATCCAATTGAACATCTCTGGAGAGATCTTAAAATAGCTGTGCACCGATGCTTTCCATCCCATGGAGCTTGAGAGGTGCTGCAAAGAGGAATGGGCGAAACTGGCCAAGGATAGGTGTGCCAAGCTTGTGGCATCATATTCAAAAAGACTTGAGGCTGTAATTGCTGCCAAAGGTGCATCAACAAAGTATTGAGCAAAGGCTGTGAATACTTATGTACATGTGATTTCTCAGTTTTTTATTTTTAATAAATTTGCAAAAACCTCAAGTAAACTTTTTTCACGTTGTCATTATGGGGTGTTGTGTGTAGAATTCTGAGGAAAAAATGAATTGAATCCATTTTGGAATAAGGCTGTAACATAACAAAATGTGGAAAAAGTGATGCTCTGTGAATACTTTCTGGATGCACTGTATGTTCAGTTCCTCTTAATTGATTATCAGTGTGCCCAATAACCCCTTTCTTACTAGCTGTTATTAGACTGATGTACCAGTGACAACAGGCGATTTTTTGTGAAATAACAAAATCATTTTGTTTTTCACATATCACTACTTACGTGCTTATTGACACCCATGTGTAACTGTGGAATTTTTCAGGATGCTGCCTACTTTATAGTGAATCCAAAATTGTGATTTTGACTCAATTGGCTGCAGAACAGGGTGAACTCAATATGTGCGCTCACTATGCTAGTGCGAGGCCTGTCCTCGTCTGTAGCAGCTGAAAGCCCAAGTCAAGTACAAGACAAGGTGTTGGCACCCTTCCATGTCTGTCTTTTGTAGTTCAGATTACAACAGAACATTTCTCCCATTACTACTTTATCTCCCTGAATTGACTAATTGTCTGAACTTTTTACAGTATTAAAAAAAAACTTTTGTATTTATTTTTTGTTCACCTGTGCTGTACAGGGAGTCTTTTTCCATTGTTTATGCCTTTTCAGAAAATGTCACCATAGTTGCACTGACATGACTCCCAGTCTGTATTCTCAGCCACTTTGCTTGCCTGATACTTGTGCTGTACTCTTTGATAACAATTGCACCTCATCGATAGTCCAAAAAAATAATCTGTTTTCTTTTTTGTTTTTCAGATTAGCCTTTGCTATTACAGTACATAAATGCAAGTTCAAATAATGCCTAGCATGGTGGAGACTTCCTCTTTTCGGCTTCCACCGATTCACGCAGGCCCAGTATAGGTGAAATGGCCAAGTCATATACGTTGTTGGTTGTTTCATCGTGAGCGGAGATACTTTCATAAACAACGTAAAAATACTAGCGTAGATGCAGATCATTTTCATTTAAAATGGGGTTTTTAAATTAAAATGTAATATTGTGGACATACCCTGGGACAGCTCACCAACACATGCTGATCAGTTTACTTCTACTCACTAATCTTTACCTGAATGTTCAGAACATTTGGTTTCAGAGCAAACAATACTTGTGTAGTAGTCATGATGAGACTCAGATTCTCACTGTTTTTAAACAGTGATTTGTTTATTTTACTTTGGGGGCTTCAGGAACGCATCAGCCTTGACTAGGCTTGCACACTAATACACAGAGACACATAAGGTAAAAATGAATCAGTGAAAGAATATATTAAAAACAAATAAAGAAGCAAAAATAAACAGTTGCTCAACCTTCAACACTTACACAAAAGCCAGTTGCCTGGCAGTGATAATAATTTACAAACACGGTACAGATGAAACTGAACAAAACATTAGGCACTAGACAATAAACAATCAACACTTACAACACAGTCCAGTACAGCAATCTAATGAATTTAAATGCCAAATAAACAGGTTCCTGAATGTTATGTAAGTTCTGTCCTACCATTTTCCAGTTGTTGTGTGAATATCTGTGGAAGTTTAGAGTACTCCCAGATGAAGACATTTACAAACCCAGATTAAATGCACAAATTCCAGAATGAAACTGTAATCCAACTGTGTTTATATTGCAGAGGTGGGGTGAGAAGCATAGAAATGAATATGCAAAGATGATCATGATTCCTCCCAGTGTCTTACTAAGGACAATGCCTAATTATCCTTTTTCCCAGCAACCCCCATGACATTTGGAAGCTGCCTAATAGTGTAATATTACTGGGGCTTATGGGAGTTTAAGTAGTGCTACTACACTTGTATGAGTACAAAAGTTTATAATGACCTTTTGCTCCACATACATACAGTATAAAAACAACCCTGTGTTTGAATATAATGTTTGCTATGGACAATATTGACTAGCACAGAAATGTAGTAAAATGTACTGCTGTATTCAGGTAAAGGAGATGGTTCCTTCCATTCACCCTCTTCCAAATATCACTGTTATTCTTCATATAAATGTTAAAGGCACCCAGTAGGACTGACATCCTTTTGAATATGAAATCTAATACCTGAAAAAATGCTGCATAATATCATTAGTTGTTTAGTGCATCCATGCAAACAAAGGTTCAACAATATGGCATCCAGGCTAAAGACTTATAAGTACCTCTTCTATAACCTGGAGCCACTCTCATGAAGCAGATCCAAAGAAGGACAGAAACCACCCTTATTAGAGATGTTTGCATTCAGAGTTCAGAGTAGATATGTGTTTGATTGTACTTTGCCAGTATTTTTCAGTTTTACAGTCAAAATTTTGCAACCTTCTCCTCTACACTCCATGTGCCAAACACCTGTTTCCATTACTAAAGTCTAGTATGCCTATGTCCATCCCACTCTGTCAACTGGAACAGCACCTGACCATCCATCTTGTGGTCAGACCAAGTGATGATGGCTATATATTAGCTTTTATGTGCTAAATTTGACCAAGCTATGTGGTTCACCAAGTCACCAGGCACTCACTAGTGTATAGCACTTCCAGGCCTCACTCCAGGATTTACTGCCACTATCTCTTTTCTAGGCAAGATTCTCTTAGGATTCATTAGAACATCCATGAGTGTCAAATCATGGATTGTTCTTTGTCTGGCTCTTACCCGTAGGTAAATTTGCTATGTGTGATACTATTAGGAATACATTCTGTATCTCCAGACAACATAACTTCAAGGATCATTGAGAAAAATATGGGATTTATCAGAGAAGATCACTTTACCCCAGTGCTCAGCAGTGCAGTCCCTGTACCCTTTGTAAAATATCAGTCTGTCCCTGATGTTTTTCTTGGAGGGAAGTGGTTTCTTTACTGCCCTTCTTGACACCAGGCCATAATCCAGAATTCTTGACACCAGACCATCCTCCAGAAGTCTTCGCTTCACTTTGCGTGCAGATATACTCACATCTGCCTGATGCCATTCCTGAGCAAGCTCTGCACTGGTGGTGCCCCGTTCCTGCAACTTTAAGAGACGGTTCAGGCACTTGCTGGACTTTCTTGGGTGCCCTGAAGCCTTCTTCACAACAGCAGTGGAAAGTAGCAGCAGAAGTTCATTTTCATGCCAAAGAGGGACTCCATCTGGTAACTCTTTCATAACATTCTGGAGTATGTGTAAATTGCCATCTTAAAAACAGATGTGGCAAACTTTGTGAAAATTAATATTTGTGTCATTGTCAAAACTTTTGGCCACGACTGTATAATTATCTCCTGCCACGTATCTTCTTATTGGTGCCTCAATCAAAGCAACCTGTTGAAAGACTGGTATCTTGCTTTGCTACCTTGAAATAGATGATCCTCACGATCACAGAATGAAGTATAAAAATGGTTGAATATGTTTGGCATCAGATGTTACAGATGCAATGCTATAGAAGCTAAATTATCCTAGCCCAGTTTTATAACTGGAATTTCTGTGTTTGTCTTGCTGTGATGCCATATAATGCAATATTCCTTTCATCAATAATGGCTTCATAACCCCCAACCCCACTTACAGTCTCCCTTGCCTTCTTAAAGGACACCAGTAACTATATCGACTCTATATAAAACTACGCAGACATTTTTCTTTGGAAATACAAGTTCAGTTCAAATATTCACACAAGTATGTCTTTATTTGTAAAATGCTATATATTTGGATAGATTTGTTTATACTTTCATAATGAAATATTTGATTTGAGATATTATTGTGCTCTGATGGGCAGTTTTTAGCTACACTTTGGCATTGTATATAAATCTTTGCTCTCATGTTTTCCCTCAGGAGGTATTATGCTTTTCTGTATTCATGTTAATTTCCTACAGAAACCCCACTTTCCTCCTAAAGCATAATGACATGCTGCCAGATTAATTAAATCAACGAAGTTCCTTTGTGAGTGAGCCTGCTTAAGTTGACATCTTATAAAAGAGTTCTTGTCTTGCACTTTATGTGACCCCAAAGATGGATTAATGATCTCATATTTTGCATTTTGTCTAGTTTTCGTTTAGTTTTTGAATATGAAAAGAATTTTTAAAATGTGTAGGCCACAAGATAACTGAGTCTCATGTAGCTAATTTTCTGGAGTAGGTGTATTTTGAAACGTAGAAGGTCAATGTATTCAGACTTCCTGAGACTGTGTCATTTCGATTCTCCAGTGTATGGAACCATAATAACATCCTATTTAGAATTCCCTCAGCTTCGCTGTTTCCTTTTGTGTGGTGTTTGCATTGGGATTGGGTATTGTGCTTTGAATAAAGACTTAAACAGGAGGTGAGTTTGTCAATATCAGATTAAGACTTAACAGTGCACATTCATTGATTTAATTGTAGGCTAGAAAATGTGCTGATTTCTGTTTCTTAGGTATTCCTGCCAAAGTGTTATGGTGGCACAGTATTATGTGTTGCTGCCACACATATCCCTGTCTTTGCAGAATCTGTGCATTGTTCCCGTGGGTACTCTTTGTCTGGACTTCTCTGATCACTCTGTTCTTCTTCCACATCCCAAAAATACAGTATGTTTTACACTGAAAGTCTACAGTGCATTAGCCTGGTGTGAGTGTGCCTTGTGATGGACTCGCATCTCATATAGGGCTGTTTCTTGCAATCAATAGTAGTATATTCACTGCATTGCAAGTTTTCCTATACAGTACATCAGTTTTTATTTTTTTTGTATGTTCTTTGTAGTAGCATTATATAAATGTCTGCAAATTCAACAGTTGCTGAGGAAAGAAAAGTTTTTTTCACCAGTGTATGTTTATAATACCTATGAATTTTCTATGTTTAAGTCTAGAAAATTCACACATATACACAGATTAATTTGGAAAACTGAATCACATTAACCATGTAAATATATAACTTGACATGCTTCTAAGATGAACCAAAAGGCAAACTTTACGCCTTCTATAAATTGAATATGAGATGTTTGCTTGGGTTCCCAGATCTAGACAAACTCTTATAACTGAGCTGTCCCAAATTGGTCTATCCATCACTCTTGTATCTTGTCTGATTGAAACATCAAGTCAGTACGGAAGGAATTCTAATTTTGTAAATTTTATTCACCTATGTACTGATTTCTTTTTTCGTTAAATGTGCACTGAGGAACATATTCTAGATACTTCTCTGTAAAAAGGACTTACTTTAGGAATGTCTGGATATTTGAAACATACAGGCATGCTTACTCAGTCATTAGATTAGTACACAAGAATTAAATGCAAGCCTGCAAACTCAAGATTGTTGGTGTTAAAAAAGGGTTGAGTCACAGAAAGGTTCAATTTTAAATTGCAGGAGTTCCCATATGAACACTGCTTGAAAAGTCAATTAAGAGCCTTGGGGAGGTGTTCAAAAGCAGACTGAAACATGCACCATCCATCTAGGAAACCTATTGAGGGCTGGAGGCCTGACTGAGACCAGTTGACTAGTCAGGACTCTGTGCCAAGTTCAAGCTCTGTTTTTACAAACATTGGCACCCTGTCAAGGTTTCCTTGGCCATTGCTTGTAGATGATGTTCCATTTTCCACTATTGAGAACCTAGAGAGGAAGAAGAGTTGCTGTCTCAGATGGTTCCTGTGCTTTCAAGGAATTTACATCACTCTCTATAAAAAAGATACAAAGTTACAGCTGCCCTTAAAGTAAAGAAGAAGAGAGGTCAAGGTGACATGTACTTTAGAAGTGATGCAGTATAAAAAAAATAAAGTGATCATAGATTAGTCCAGGTAGGGGTCATTGTCAAAACAAGAAAGGAATTTGAGACTGGAGGAAGCAGGGCAGCAGGGCAGTAGGACAGCAGGCAGAAACTCTGCTGCACCAAAATGTCCTATTAAGATCAGTGACCCAAAGAAGAGCTGGTATGAAATACGTTTTCAATCACATTTATGACACTGGCAAGGGGAAAGAGATACACAAGCTGATCCAGAAGCAAGTGAAATCAGCTGTGTAGGATGTCCACTGAAGCAGTGATCATGAAACAGCAGGAAGCTTGGACGAAGGGGGATTGGGTAATGGAGAGGAGAGTGACATGGACTGATGTCCGGTGACCAGAGTCACACCAAATCAAGCTCCTAATGCAAGCAGCATATGATATTCTGCCCAGTACTTTCATCTTGTATAACTGAGGGAGAACGGACCATCCAAATTGTCCATAATACTCCAAAAAAGCTACCTTGCAGCATACCTTAAGCTGCTAGCCAACAGCCCTTAGAAAATGTGAAAACCACAGGCAGTAAAAAAAACAATCTGTTCAGCAATCAGGAGCAATCAACAAGCATTACCCTCACACCAAGCCATCAACTTTGTGAGATATGGTAGGGGCCAGGAGCAAGAACTAAACAACCTCTGGAGTTTTGGAAGCTCATGACCAGCCTGGAGAAACACCTGAAATTCCCCCAGCACATACTTGGCATTATTTTGAGACCTGATATCATCCTGGTCTTGGAATCAAAAAACGTATTATTCTCCTGGAATTGACTATACCATGAGAGGAGCTTTTGGAGATGGCCCAGGAGAGGAAATTGGCAAGGCATGAAGAATGCATGTAGCGGTCTGGTGCTGCCAAGATTCACACCGTCAATAAGACGGTGATTTATTTATTTTTTTGGTGGAGATTCCAGGGACACACCTAGCCTTGGCCCGACCCGCACACACTCACGAGCAGAGACAAAAAAACAACCGATGAAAAAGCAGTAATTAAAGAATGTGTTAAACACTAATAAACAAAACATAACTACATGCTAAACGATCCCACCCCCGTTCCCTTTCAGTGATTATACAATAAACACAAACAAACCACAAACAAAAACCACACACCATAAAGTCCATGGAAAATGGCAACTGATGAAACACAATGATGGAGGAAGATAGTCCCGAAATCAGCACGTTGAATGGGAATATAAAAACAGTCCTACCGGTATTTCATGATGAGATGAAGACGGGTGAATGGGATCAGGAGCGCTCCTTTCTTCACAGGATTGTTGCGGTCAAGTGCCGCTAAGCTTCACACCGTCAATGTGATGGTGATTTATTTATTTTTTATAGTGGATTCCAGGGATGTTCCCAGCCTTGGCTCGACCCGCACATACTCACAACAGAGACAAAAATACAGCACACTGGGGAATAACAATAATCTATACTAATAAAAGGCAAAGCCCTCACTGACTGACTGACTGACTGACTGACTGACTGACTGACTGACTCACTCACTCACTCACTCACTCACTCACTCGCTCATCACTAATTCTCCAACTTCCATTTCGAAATTCTACACGTAATGGTAACATAACTGGAAGCTATTTTACTCCATTTACTGTAATGGAGTTGAGCTCGAAATCCATGGGGGGCGGAGTTTCGTGTGACATCATCACGCCTCCCACGTAATCACGCAGTACATAGAAAACCAGGAAGACCTCCAAAAAGCGCTGAAGAAAACATGCATTATATAATTGAGAAGGCAGCGAAACAATAAGAAGCGAGCGAGTGACATTAAATACAGCCATGGACATAGCACGAGATGGCACCAGCACAGCTGGGAACCTTCGATGCATGTACACCGAGCGGCTCACGTGAACTGACGAGTGCACAGATAAAAGCAACAGCTCCAAAGAGCTGAACAAAACCGAATTACACAATTGAAAAGGCAGCAAAAAATATGAAGCGTCTGATACATACAAGCATATTCATAAATCCAGCTACTGCGGAAACAAAGCACACGGTGGAAAAAGTCAATGTCCCGCTAAAGGAAGACAGTGTAAAAAAAACACGTGCATGCAGTGTGTCAGGTCTCAGATAAAGAAGAAGACGAGCTGTTTATTGTTGCAGTAAGAAACGAATCGATGAATGAAACCTGTCATCTTTACAACGATTGACAAACACGGAATGTAACTTGAACACAACACATCCTACAAATACGAACCTGATTGAAAGAAATAATGATAATCAAATCCTTGATGACAGCAACACTCAGTAACACTCACAAAACAAATACTGTATATTGACAGTCATGTTACGTTATTTTTAAAATGTTCCCTTTTCTTTTTCTAGCTTTTTTAACACACTACTTCTCCGCTGCGATACGTGGGTATATATATATGTATATATATATCCCGATCTACATACTCGAATAATGGATACTTTATTCGCCATCAATGATTGTTTTGGTAAAGCCATACTCAGTGTATTCATTAGATGAACGGTAAAAAAGTAAGAGCGAGGGGAGGATGACTTATTGAGGCATGCAGGCTGTAGTCTTGGCGTCAACTCTATCTGAATTGCAATCACATTTGAAAAAATATATCTTTTCAAGTTCTATTTAGTCCATATGTGTCAAACTCAAGGGCCGCAGGCCACATCCGGCCCGGCGTGTAATTATATCCGCCCGAGATCATTTTATATACTGTATTATTGTTATTAATGGCCCGGTATATGAAGCGCTGGTAACACAATAAACTACAGATCCCATAATGCAGCGCTTCAGCTGCCTTGCGAACACTTACCGCGTTAATCAAGTCTAGCTTATGATGCTGCAAGTTATTGCGAAGCTAGCTCACACGATGCTGAAGAGAAAAGTTGATTCTGAAAATAGAGCCTTTAAAAACCGATGGGAGGCTGAGTATATGTTTACTGAACCCGTGTGCCTCATTTGTGGAGCTAATGTGGCTGTAATTACAGAATTTAATCTAAGACGGCACTATGAGACAAAAAATCAGGGGAACCTGAATGCAATGCAGAAGATACAGAAAGCAGAAGAATTAAATAAGAATCTGACACTTCAGCGGACGTTTTTACCCATGCACAATCACAAAGTGATTTCAAGTGAAGCTGCTTTTATGGGAGACACAATGCACCAGTGCAACTTGCCCCACTTTCCCTGTTGCCAAGTAATGTTAAACCAAGTCGTCACTACGGTGTTCCCAAAATACGCACTTTGCTGATAAACTGAGCGCACTGAGTTTGTACGGCGCTTTGGTGTCTTTGAAGAACAAAAAAGTCCGTCTACATGCGGCTCGAACCTTGTGCATGTTTGATAGCACATATCTGTGTGAGAAGCTCTTCTCAGTGATAAAGACTAACAAAACAGCACACAGGAGTCGCCTCACTGATGAGCACCTGCAATCCATCCTGAGAATCTCCACAACACAGAACCTCACACCAAACATAAACGAACTTGTTGCCAAAAAGATGCCAGGCGTCCAGCTCTAAAATGACATATGAGCAAAGACAACTGAATGATTTGATTTGTTATTGCTGAAAGGAACACATTTTATTTATATTTCTAGGTTTTGTTATGCAGCATGTTCATATTTGAATTTGTATAATTTTGACAGGATATATTTTTATGGAGAGCAAAATCTTTTGGGATATTTAAAATCTAAGTTTATTTTTGAAAGAAATTTGAATGTTTGTTCTTTTAACGTTTACTTTATTTCTAACTTGTATAATTTAGACAGGATATATTTTTTTGGAGAGCAAAATATTATAAGTTGTTTAAGGTTTGAGTTGATTCATTCACGAATAATATTCCTGTCTGTTTTTACCATTCCTACCAAAGATATTTCTGTCGACTAAATAAAAATTCCTTCTATTTAAAATTTAAATAGAACTTGAACAAATACGATAGTTCATAATATCCACGCAGACTTGCACGTAAGAGCGGGAGTTATCCGTTTTAACAAGCAGCGTATTGCACTGATACGAAATAGCTGTGTGCGTATATATGTAGATATGTATGTATATATGTGTGTGTGTATATATATGTGTATATGTATAGATATGTATATATATGTTTATGTGTGTGTGTGTGTAAATATATATATATATATATATATATATATATATATATATATATATATATATATGACAGCAACACTCATCACTCACAACAGTGACAAAACAATTACATTGACAATCATGTTATGTTATTTTCAAAATGTTTCCTTTTCTTTTCATTGCTTCTTTAACACACTACTTCTCCTGGCTGGTATTTTGCTAGTATATATATATATATATATATATATATATATATATAGAGAGAGAGAGAGAGAGAGAGAGAGAGAGAGAGAGAGAGAGAGAGAGAGAGAGAGAGAGAGAGATATAGATATAGATAGATATAGATATAGATATATATATACATATATATATATAGATATAAGAACAACACTCATATCAATGACAAAACAATTACATTAACAATCATGTTACGTTATTTTTTTAATTTTTCCTTTTCTTTTTCATAACTTCTTTAACACAATGCTTCTCCGCTGCGAAGCGCGGGAATTCTGCTAGTGAAGAATATAATGAAATTAAATTAACTAAATGAAAACAATATTATCACCCCTGACCCCTTCGGTGATATTACATTTAACATATAAACACAAACACCACACAGCAAAGTCCATGGAAAAACCAAACCGGATGAAATGAGAGGTGACGAGATTAAGTCCAGCGATTCGTATGTTGAAAGGAAAGGGAAAACACAGTCCTACCAGTAGTTGCTGAAGGGGTGACGATGGATTGATGGTTTAGGAGCGCTCCTTTTCTTGAGGGAAAGCCAATGAATCCAAATACAGTCCTCAGTATACAGGTAGACAGAGGATCCAGACCCCAACAAATGAATACCATCCAGGACACAATGATGAAATATGGCAGAATTAACAGCAGGCAGTCCGACAGATAAATGCAGCACACAACGAACAACAACAAAAACAACTCTTTCCTCTTTTGGCCACCTGCCCTCCTTTTAACCTCATCTGACCACCTTTGGTAAAATGCAGTTTTAATTCATAGTAGCACTGCTACAGGATGACGACAAATCCTCGGACAGTCCTCATGTGCAGGATGACACCAGACAGACCATAGCCCAAAACAAGAGACGATCCAGGACAAAACCAGAATCCACAGGTATCAGAACAGAAAGCAGACAGACCAGAAACTCCAGACATGAAACACAAAAGACTTTTTTTCTTTTGGTATTACTGGCCCCTTTTAAATGTCACGCCGGCCTCCTTGTACCCAACAGCCCCTGCACCCTTAGTAGATGACTGTCAGAGGCAAAATGAATGCCTGTAGATGTGAACTGGAGGAATTTTGTTGGACAGCCACTTTAAAAAGCATTCCATGAATTAAGCACCACTTGCACAAGAAAGTGGACAGCCAATAGGAATTCCTCTGAGTCAGTAGACTATGAATCAAGATGACTTTTAATAAGTATGTGCTACTGTGGTTTGATCAACCATGGCAGGGTCCCTTGGGTGATGTTAACTAATTTAAAAGAACCTGATCACTGATAATGTGTTCAGGTGCATCAGGTATGTATTTCTGAAATCTGTATTTTATTTTGATATCAGCAAGTGATAAAGAGTTGACTATAGTGACGTCGTCAGGTAGAGGGGTTCTGACTCAGCTGTGGAATGGCCAATAGGGGGAGGTAACATGATGGCCGAGGTCTCCAGGACTCTGAACAAATCCAAATCGTATTATGTAATATTATCTACTGTTGAATTCTGCTCTGTAATTGTAATATATCTATTGCACTATTATATTGTATTGAAGATTACTTGTGTTCTGTTCTGTGTATTGTATTGTATTGACCCCCTTTTTATGACACCTACTGCATGCTGAACCTACCTAGAAAGAGGTCTCTCTTTGAGTTGCCTTTCTCAAGGTTTCGTCCATTTTTTTTCCCTACAAGGGTTTTCTGGGAGTTTTTCCTTGTCTTCTTAGAGAGTCAAGGCTTTGTCAAAAGGCAGGACCTGTTAAAGCCCATTGCGGCAATCCTTGTGTGATTTTGGGCAATACAAATGTGACAAAAGACATTTTGCCAAATTGTCAAATTCCTGTGAGCGTCTCTTCCTTGTGGAGTGAGAGTTCTCTTTTTTTCCACTCTGGACTCCCTGTGTTGAGCTAGGCGCACCTTGCTTCACATCTGCCAGATTCACTCGTTCCTTTCATGAGTCTTCTCACTCTCACTGGACTCAAAACCAGTGTCTCTCTGGTGGAACAGTCTCTTCCTCCCTGGAGGTAGGTGTTGCCCTCCACATGCCTCATGTCTTGCCAGCCACATACCCCAGAATAACTGTGAGCCCCTGTGCTCCGTGCAAGTGGTCTTGGTTGTGTTCTCAGTAGACTGTCCCCTCAGAACTCTGCCATCTACTGCCCCAAAATATCTCCTTGAGTCCCTGCCTAGATCAACATGACAATTAATTAAAGAATGGCACATATCAATTTGCTGAGCTTGACAAATAATGTAAACACAGGTTAAACAAAAAGTATTGTTGCCAACTATCAAGGAGTACACATATGCTAATTAGAACCCAATGCCCCCAGACATGCTCATTTCCAAGTCAGGTAAATACAAACATTTTCCAAGGAAGGAGCAGTTCTGTTATCACAATTTTTTATTTTTTGTATGTTTAAGCAATTCAGACTTCAAGATAGTAAATGCCTATGTCCTGTAGATAGCCATCACAATAATCAGTAACAGAATTAATTTGCCTTTCAACTTATCACCCCAGTCCCAACAATGGGTGCCTATTGCTCCTTCATCTACTGGCCTTTAAATTTACTATGTGCATGTTTTTTGTCTAAGAGAAAAAAAATCACCCATTTTACAAAAAATGTTCCCCTTGTATTATATTGTATGTCAGTAAAGCAACTAACTACCCAATGAAATTGCTTTGCTATATACTGCATACCATATGTGCTAAGAATTACATAACTTAATGTACATTTACTTTTCATAAATATTTAAAGGTTCATGATCATCCTTTAAAAAAATAGGAACATTTATAATTACTCTACCTGGTAACTGATTTTCAAAGTTAGCTGCAAACTGATTGCCCATTCCTGCAATTTTGAAATGTAGCTATACTTTCTGCATGTGGCTAGCAGTAAATTATAGGTTACAATCATTCATTTAATTATTACTTATAGTGTCAGGACACCTGAAACACTGAATCTAGCAAAAACAGTTCTTAAATCTTCCACCACACTTTAAATACTGCTTAATGCTTTACCATGGCAACACTGTCAAAATCTAACACAAAGCAATCAGCAATTTCAGAATATAAACATTTCTTTAAAAAGCTGACCTACTTTGTTTTGCTCCATATATTTCTGTTAATTGTATTGAATAGTGCATGATAACATTTATCCATTTCCTAATAGGTTTTGAGAATTAAATGGGTTAATGGGAACAGAAATCATAGTGGCAGCAATAGGTACAAGATATGAATAAACCCTAGAAAGGATGCCAGATTGCTGCAAGGCACATTCACATTGAGCGAATTTACCACCTGTTTGGTAGGTAGGAGGAACCAAAAGTATGTGGAAAAAATTCATCTAGACATAGACATTAGGAAACCCTCACCATACTGATATTCATAATAATAAGGAATTTTAACTGCTGCTTAAATTAAGTCTACGGCATCATAGAAGTGCAGTGGTTTGTGCCACCACCTCACAGATCCAACTTCCAAACTGGACAGGCTAAACTGGAATAGGTGGGGTTAAGCATGTTATGTTATGTTTTTTAGTCTGTCCTTAAATATTTGTATTTAATAATACATACTGGTTTGTTATTTGGGGACTTTACAAATGATTTTTTTTGGAATATTTTTATTTGTAAGCAACAAAGTGGCTGTAATAAAACATTTGTGTACACTGTATTCCACATGTAATTTTTGAATCTGTTCACATTACTTTTATTTACATGTTGCGAGGCTGATTGCCATCACATGACAATTGTTGGGACAATGTTATGATTAATTGACTAAATAAGACAGCAAAGTGATATTCCTGTTATCCTAGTCTTGAGATCATTTTGAAAAAGAAAACTTGTTAAGTGTCTATTACTTGTTAGTGTGGCTTTGATTCTCTCTCTTACTCATTAAAGCTTGTTCATTTACTTCCTTGTTTCTGACCCAACCATTTAAACTTTTTTCTTAGCATGGAAATAGCCATGCTAATGAAGCCCTTCCTTACCTCATTTATATCAGATGTTCAATCTCCGCAAGAGGAAGCAAAAAGTGCGTACACCTGATGAACTTCAATTAGGGTGAAGCATATGTCATATAGTCTTTGTATTAGTTGGCAGGTACTATATAACGCAGTAGTGGCTGCTGGCTCCTTTTATAACGCACCCAGAAGTGCTTCAGGTGCTTGATTACTCATTTCCAGCAGCACTTCTGGGTGTGGCTGAAGAACTGCCCAAAAAGGCTGAACCACTCTCCAACTCCCATGAAACCCTGCGGGAGTCCGAGGCACCTCTGCAACCCAGTGGGGTTGCCATCTAGCGTCCCGGGAGAGGTAATGCTCTGGCCACGCTTGCATGTGACTGGTAACACTTCCGGGTCAGATAAAAACTCCTTTTCTTCAACCCAGAAGTACGTCATTTCCTCTGTCCACGTGACTGGGACGTACTTCCAGGCTGTAGGGCAAATAGTCCTTGGTCGTCCCTGCAGCGTCCTCTGGTGGCTCCCATGGTATCCAGCAGGGCTGTGAATAAACACTCCAATGTCCATGATGCCCTGCTGGAATTCGGGTAACCTCCATGCTACAGGGAGGGCTCCATCTGGCGGCCTGGGGGTATTGGCCGGGATGAATGGCCGGCCATATACCACAGTACTCTCCCCTCAGCGAAGCACCAGGATTTGAAGCGTCCAGCCCCGCGAGGGTCGTGTTCCTCCAGGAGGTACTTTTGGTCGGACCTTGGCTGTTCCTTGTGAAGTATTCCCTGGAGAACCTAGGGGGTAATATCATAACAGTGATACACTTTATCCCCCACTCTCCAGGGACAGTTTCGCCAAATGTGGCCCAGCCGTCGGCATTCATAACACCGCCTTTGTCCTCCTGGAATTCTCCCTCTGCGATGCTGGAAACACTCTTGGAAATCAGGCTCCTCCCTGTTTCTCACTGAGGAGGGTTCCACTGCCGCCTCTGCATTCTTTTCTAATTTGTCAAGAGACCCCCGTTTCACTTTTGGGATCTCCTGTTTAATCTGGGATTTTCCCACAGTCTGAGTCTCTCTATTTGTCAGAGACCCTTTACTGTTTGTACCCCTTTCAATTTAAATACAATTGGTGTCGGGGTATTCAGGATCGCATCGCTCCGGCTCGATCGACCCTTCCCCCGACCGCTCTGTTAACATTCCAAACTCCCTTGTAGGGCTCGCGGTGACTTGGCACCCGCTACTAATGATGTACGGTACGGGTATCGCTTACCTGTACCACCAAATCAGTCACTAGGGAAGGCTCTCAACCAAATCGCCACAGGTAATCCTCTACCTTCTTTAAAGACGCTTCGGCCACTGCTCCCAGTTCTTCCACAACCTTCTTAATGGTCATTGCGATCTGAAAGAAAGTACATATGGGCTCGATCAGTTTCTCAAGTTCCTGCACGTCTACAATATTATTTAATTCAGCTGGAGACAGGCTCAGGCAATCTCTAGCCTTACTTTCTGGCTAGGAGCCAATGAGCATACCTGTTCCTGGCATGTGCTCTATTGGGCTGTGTACAGGCTTCTGGGATTTGGAGTTCTCTTTTTCATTGGACTGGTTTGCCAGCGTTGGCTGACTGCGATCTGCCTTTATTAATTTGCCGGCAGACTGACCAGCCATTTCCTGGCCCTCCTTACCTTCTTGTGGGGTTAGCGGTGCTTCGCTCACCTCCCCCTTCCCCTCCGGAAAGTCCAAGTCCGTTTGTTCTTGGGCAAAGTCATCTGCAGCGGTACGCTGACCTTCTCCTTCCCAGAGTCCCCTGGGGCAGGTCACGTGTTCCTTGCCGGCACCTGACATGCGGAAGTCCTTCTTTTTGCTTGATGGCTCAAACGAGAGTGCACCACCATCCCCGCCTCCTGCAGAGCCTCTGGATGATCTTCTCCGAGGTATGTGCATGGGACAAAATGAGAAATTTTGATTGAATGATTGATTAGATCGCCAGCACATATCTCGTTTTAGTTACATTCCTCCAGAGGCCTTTCCCAATCTGTGCAGCCACTCCGAAGCTCATAACGAGTGTTGGCCTTGACAAACGTAGGACCTCCATTTGGGCTGCCGCTCTGCTTAAGCTTCTTTTTCCCCATGATGGACTTGGTAATTCATTGTTTCTGGCGATTTTTCTGCGTGTCCTGATGCTGTCTTCTTGGGCTTCTCTATCCACAGAAATTTTTGTTCAGGTCCTCTGCCAAACCGACGGCCAGAGAATCCTGCCGACTACACCACTGTGACAGATAGGGGGCGCTGTCGTCCCCTTGAACCTTCAGACCAGACACTAGACACCAATTAAAAGTTAAATTCTTGACTTTATTATAATAATCAAGTACACAAAGCACCCTACACTCCACAATACATATAAACAAATACCAATAATAAATCAATAATCAATCCTCCACTCCCAGACGTGTTGTTCCCTTCCTGCCAACTCAGCTCGGCCGTCTAGGATCTCCCACAGTCTCTTATAGTCCTTGACCCGAAAGTGTTTCTCTCTCTCTCTCTGTCCATGTGACTGGTAACACATCTGGGTCAGATAAAAACTCCTTTTCTTCAAGCCAGATGTACATCATTTCCTCGGTCCACATGACTGGGATATACTTCCAGGCTGTAGGGCAAATAGTCCTTGGTCCTCCCTGCAGCGTCCTCTGGCGGTCCCCATGGTATCCAGCAGGGCTGTGAATAAACACTCCAATGTCCATGATGCCCTGCTGGAATTCGGTGCACCTCCATGCTACAGGGAAGGCTCCATCTGGCAGCCTTGGGGTATTGGCCAGGATGAATGGCCGGCCATATGCCTATATATATATATATAAATTGTGAAGGACAGCCGGGTCCCATGCCCGGCAGGGACGCCCCTGCTGCTTATGTTCCGGGGGAGCTGCCATGGACAGTCCAATACCTCTCCGGGACGCTTGGTGGCAGCCTCCCTGGCCAACGGTGTTTTCCCAACCACCCACAGGGCTCCATGGGAGATGGAGTCCTCCACAGCTTGGTTGGGGCCCGGCATGGCCGCTAGGGGGAGCTGCCTGCTTCACACAGCCCGACTGGACCAGTTAGGACCAGGTGGTTAATCACCTGGAACGCTTCCGGGTGGGCTATAAAAGGGCCCAGCCACCACCACTCAGGGAGCCAGAGTTGAGAGGAAGGAGACGAAGCTTGTTTGGGAGGTGTGGTGGAGCGAGGTGGAGAATTGTGGTTTGTTTTGTGCTTTGGGACTGTGTTTGGGCTGTGTGGCACGGGGAAGACGTGTCACACAGCTGAAGAAAAGAATAAAAGTAATTGTACTTTTTATACGTGCCTCCGTGTCTTTCAGTGTCGGGTCAGGCGCCTATATAGCGCATTTTCTACAATATATATATATATATATATATACTGTATACACCCACCAGTTACTGTATGAATGTTTATATTACCCTTCCTGCCTGTTTCCAACCTACTTCTTACATGTTTTCAGTTGCTTGAACCTCCAGTGCTGCTGTTGGGTAAAACCCAGTTCTTCAGGCCCCTTGTCCCAATTAACATCAAAGAGTGACATGCAAAACATGAATGTTCCAACACCGTTGCCTTTATAATAATTTTCTTTACAGTGCTTCGCAGCTAAACAGCAAAGAATAGAGCATATATCAACCAAATATTGACAAAAAAGAACTCCACATTTAGAATTATCTGCACATTAGGTTATTTACAATTTTAAACTCTCATTCCAATACATTACAATGATTTGCCATTAGAAAAAGTACTGGCTTTTTTGTTAATATGCCTACCTGGACTTTTTTTACAATAAAGATTTCTATTTGACAATTTTTAAGCTTCACATTATAAATTCTGAAATTATATACCCTCATAGCCACTGCTTACTTTCGATGATTAAAATAACATTTAATTGGAAAAATTGTCAAAGTATACAGACTCTTGCCGGTTATTTGGTTACATGGTCATTCACAACCATAGTAAACAGTTTTCAAAAATAGTTTCCTTTATACCTTTTTTTTCAAAAGGTTTCTTCATTGTTATCCCCGTGTATAGTAAGTAGAATAAACATATTCTAATTTATCAGCCCTACTTTCAAAATTAGGTTACCGCTTTCTAACATGATTGTCGAATTTCTGGCCTCGCCCATTCTTATGATATACTTTTGTGTTGGTGATAGCAAACATTATCTCAGCTTTTATTAATCTAAGAAGAACTGGTTATTTTCCCAAGTATCGTTAGTATTCTTACAAGCATCTCATTATGGGATTCCTTTACAAACTTTCTGTTTATCCTCAGGAAAAACAGGTTTATGGATGTGGTGAGCGAAGACATGCAGGTGATGGATGTAACAGAACAAGATGCAGAGGACAGAAAGATATGTAAAAAGATGATCCGCTGTGGCAACCCCTAACAGGAGCAGCCAGAAGAAGAAGAAGGAGACAAAATGCAGCTAGTTATGCCTGGAATTCTTTGTGTCATACAGAATAACCTGGAGTAATTATTGCAAGAATAATTGTATTTTATCTATTCAAACAGCTGCAGTATTTAATTTATTGTTACTCTCATACTCTGGAAGCATCATGAACAAAGAAGGAGCTCTTTGAGTAACTCTTAAAACTGATGGATATGTCTTCCCAGGAGGAAGCAGTCTCAGAAGTATTGGTTGAAGCAGAGTACATTTCTCTGGTTGAGGCCATGGTGGTGATTAAAAAATATCAGTTCCATCGAACTCAGTGAGTTCTGTCCAGAAATACTAAAAGCATTGGATATTATGGAGATTTATTCATCAACATGCCTCTTCTATGTTATTTGGTATTCGGTTATAGTATTTTGAGATGAGAAGACTGGGATAGTTGTTCACCTTTTTAAAAGTGATAGAAAGAGGGTGTGTTCTAGATAACAAGGAATCACATTCCATAACCTCCCCAGGGTACTGGAACAGAGAATTCATTCATTCATCCTCTACACAGATCACAAAAATGTAGTTTACTTAAACGGTGCAAAATTCATAAATGCATGAAATGTTAATGGCGCTCTTTAAATTTTAGTTTAATTGTCTTAATATTGGAATCTTTTATCGAACATGGGACAAGTTAAAGGAGGTTGAGTTTATTTAATGATATGAAAAATAATGGTTTATAGCAACAACAACAACAATTTATTTCTTGTACAGCCCAAAATCACACAAGGAACGCCTCAAAGTGCTTTAAATGGCCTTGTTTTTAACAGAGCCTGCCTTGACTTCCTTAGTAGACAGGAAAAAACTCCCAAAAAACCCCTTGTAGGAAAAACAAATTTAAGAAGAAATCTTTGGAAAGGCAATACAGAGAGAGAGAGAGAGACCCCCTTGTAGGTAGGCTGTGCATTCAATGGGTGTCAAAAATGGGGTAAATACAATACACAAAACATAATTCAAGTAATCCTTTTCACTGAGTTGCATGACCAATCTATCATTGGGACCTTGTACATACAATAGTACAAATATGTAAGAATAGATTCAAATACAGAATAGACAAAATACAAAACTGTCACATCAAAGGACACAGATTTGTTCCAATACATCAAAAATGAAACCCTACACTCTCTGTCCATCAGGTAATCACAGGATCATGGCCAGATTGTAGAAAAGGAGGCAAACAAGCTAGACACAGAGTCCTGCATCCCTGCTATTGGCCATTCTACAGCTCAGTCAGTACTGGGCTAGCAGCAGGCACTGCTTTAGAAGAAGAGACAGATTTAGTTGATAAAATAGGAGAACTTGCCAAAATTTGCTTTATCCTAGACAGGATACTACCAAGGTTACTGTCTGTGCCAGTGTTCCAGACAGGAAGTTCTTATGTGGTGACATGGATTAACTGACTGGTATTTCTAAGTCATACAAACCTATAAGATGCTATTTCTTTCAGTCAACTATGAGAGAGCGTATTAAAAGTTATGTTATGGCATGTAAGATGTGTAATCAGGCAAATAACCTTTCTGGGTGTCTATTAAGATGGCTACATCCAATATATCCTTCAGAAAGATGATGTTAGCATGGATTTTATAACCGATCAAACTACCTGTGAAGGCAACAACAAAAAAACATGTTTTTATATAGCACATTTTCAATAAGCAATGTAGTTCAAATTGCTTTACAAGACGGAAAAAAGAAAGTTATAAGAAAAGCAAAACAATTAAGATTAAGCAATAATTTTAAAGAATAAGTAACAACAAAACAAGGCAAGGTCTGATGGCCAGGAGAATAGAAAAAACAAAAACAAAAAAAACTCCAGTTTTTCTTTAGAAAAAAAAAATCTGTAGGGGTTTCAAGGCCAAAAGTCCACCCAGCCCTAACTGAGCATTTTACTTAACATAAATGTTCCTAAATCAAACCTCTTAAATTTCATACTTCACATGATAGGATCTGATGAAGCTGATCTCATGCCAGCCTTTATTCCATTATCTCAGGGGACTTCATGGTGCCTTGATCACTTGGTGGTGGTTGCGCAGATTACTACCACAGTAGAGCTGGAAAAAACAGCAGAGAACAGTGGGGTTTAGTACAGATTGTGGATCCCTGAAGAATTTGATAATTCTATGCCTAGGAATATAAATGGAAAGTAGCTATGAAAATGCGAAATTAAAATAATGAGTTTTTATCAGTTTTTAAAAATGTGCCAAAGTATTAGTCTGGCAAACTTCTATACATAAATTCTTCCAGATTTTAGGTACATATCAGCAAAAGGCATCCTCTCCACTTTTTTAAGCTTGGCTTTTGGAATTATAACAAGAACTCCATTTTAAGATCTAAGGTTACAACCTGGAGTGTAGGAGAACAGGCATTCTAAAGTACAGAAAGGAGAAAGATTATTTAAGTCTTTATAAACCCTAAGTAGTATTTTAAAATCAATTCCAAATGACACATGTAACCAATGTAACAAGGCTAAAACTAGTGAGATGTGCTCAAAATTTCTTTTTCTAGTTTAGATTCTGGCTGCAGTATTCTGCACTAATTGCAAAGGATTTGAGTCTTTCTTAGGTAGTCATATTTGGAGTGTATTACAGTAATCTAGTCGACTAAAAACAAAAGCATGAATTCATTTTTAGTGTCTTTTAAAGTTATAAGAGGTCTAACTGATTATTGTGTGATTTAAAGTTTATGTCAGAGCCGATGATTACCCTTAGATTTTTACCTCCGCCTTGATTTTTAAAACTAAGGGGTGAAGTTTATTCATACTTTCACAAACTCCACAAAGAGCCATAGCAAGGTTTGGGGCATCCACCCATATATTTGGTTTCCTGGCTACAATTTGCAAATAAATGATAGCACTAATGTGCCCAAAACCGAGTCCAAAACAGAACTGAGGGAATAGGGAAAAGGTGGAGGCTTTTAAAGGGGAAGACAGGAAGTGAGGTCAAAGGGGTCGGGCTCATAAGGGCCTTCAGCCATAGGCTTGAGCCTGGACGTGATATCACAGGGGCTGGAGCCGGCAAGGTCTTCTTCGATATGCTCGGACCAGGAAGTGACATCAAGAGGGCCAAGTGGAATCGCCCATGAATGGTCAGGACAAAAGGTAGAAAAAGAGCCAGTGCCCTCTGCCACATTCCAGTCTGATTCGGTATTGCCCTTACTCAAGCCCTTTAGCTGCCTCCCATGCGCACGTGTGTGACAATACATATATCCTGTCTATATCCATGTTTTGCCAATTACTAAGATTTCTGTTTTTTTCCTTATTTAGTTTGAGAAGATTACTACTCATCCAATCAGAATTACTGCAAAGACATTGGATCAGAGATCCTTGACCATCAGGGTCATCAAGTGCCATAGATAAATAACAACAACAACAACATTTATTTATATAGCACATTTTCATACAAACAGTAGCTCAAAGTGCTTTACATATTAAAGAATAGAAAAATGAAAGACACAATTATAAAACAAAATAAATCAACATTAACATCGAATAAGAGTAAGGTTCAATGGCCAGGGGGGACAGAAAAACAAAAACTCCAGACGGCTGGAGAAAAAATAAAATCTGTAGGGATTCCAGACCATGAGACCGCCCAGTCCCCTCTGGGCAAATAAAGCTGTAGGTCATTTGCATAGCCGTGGTAGCTCACTTTGTGCTTTGAGATAATCTGAGTTAATGGAACCATATCGACTGAAAAGAGCAGTAGACTCTGAATAGAACTTTGTGGTACATCATATACAGTATCATGTATCTATGAAGTACAATCACCACAACTAACAAAGAATTTTTTTACCTGCTAAGTAAGACTGAAACCAGTGTAAGATGCTGCCAGAGAGGTCCACCCACCATCTTTTTATTACTATCTTTTTAGTAACTGTAGACTGATTTTCTAAAGCTGCCTATTTTGTTTCTCTTAAAATATTACAGTTTTCGCAAGAATTAATTAGTATATATTGCTGAGAATATTTTTGTTTCCCTAGTCTATAACATTTGATCAAGGTCCACATTTTGTATTACTTTTTTAGAAGTACTTTTATTCTAAAGAGGGAGTCCGGGATAATCTGTCTGCTGATTATCATCTTCAAGGCAATAGACAGACCAAATAAATTAATGAAGACTTTGCAAAATTCCATAGATGTACTCTAAATGATGCTAATCTAATCGGAGAGACGTCTCACTATTACCAAAATTTTCTGGAAATGCTTAAATGTATATTCCTATTGTAGTGTCTCCGTTTTTAATGCTATGAATTAAAACCAACTCTTCTGTCAAATACGCCACCTATTTTATTGCACTGTTTAATCAACATAAGAAATAATTGATGAAAAAAATTCTGCAGATCAAAAAAGTAAAGTTCCATTAGATGTTGGAGAAGGAAGGTGTGGAACATTTGCCTGAGAGTTCCTTCTTGGGAGTTTGCAAAAATGTCCTATACATTGTTTCATACAAAAATGTATACAGTACGAGCTGGTTTTTCTAGTTCTTTTTCAACATGCCCTATTTTAATGTATTGCATCAGTAACTACCTTATTCATCTCCTATATCTTGCATCTCAACTTCCTCAAAATGTTCAATATATTTTGACTTTAGTTGGCATGGCACAAAAATGTTTTACTTTTTCAACTGGAAAGTGTATACAGTAAACCTGAGGAGCTGTTGTGCATGCTCCTAATTTAGTATGGCAGTTTTACAGTAAATATCCAGATAGTTACATCCAGAGTCCTCTCCTAAAAAACAATGGCTCTGTAAAACCTATTTATTGTGCCAGAGTGAAAATGGTAGGGGAAAATGATTAAGGAAATGTTTAGACAACCCATTAAAAAGCTACAGAAATGAGTCAAAGACAAAACAATCTAAATAAACCCAAAAAAATGCAAACATAAATAGATATGTGCTATAACTGGCACTGCAAAAAGGTCAGTTTAATGAATTCACAATTTTGAACATCAGGAATACTGCAACTGATTATGTCCCTGGTTTTACACTTCTGGGGCCTCATGTATAAAGGGTGCGTATGCACAGAAATGTTGCGCAAGAACTTTTCCACGTTCAAATCGTGATGTATAAAACCTACACTTGGCGTAAAGCCACGCACTTTTCCACGGTACCTCATACCTTGTCATACGCAAGTTCTTTGCTCGGTTTTGCAGACTGGTGCCACCCAGCGTCCAAGCAATGCTACTGTTCCTGTGTGGTTACTCATTATTTTCCTGATGCGGCTTTATAAATACACTGAAACTAACTGCATATTGTTTATTAGTGTAATGCATCTGACTGTAATCAACTTGTAACAATATAATGGTCCAGGTAATAGCCATAGTATTCCAAATACCATAACTGCTTTAGCGTTGTTACTCTCACTGCACCTTCTTCTTCTTCTTTCAGCTGCTCCCGTTAGGGTTGCCACAGCGGATCATCTTTTTCCATATTACTCTCACTGCACCACTTGGAGTATTTATATAACTGTATCTGAGTGGGGAATCACAGCAGCAGCTGATCGGAAAGAGAATTATCGGGATACAGACTCAAGCACACGCTACCTCAGCCACGGCAAAATGTTTCAAAGCCTTTCCTGTACGGACCTCGCGGTTCAGAAACAGTTTCATCCCAAGAACTTTAAACGCACTCAATCAATTGCTCCTTGTAGAACTGTTTGTACTTATAAGTACAATTACCTCACTGTAAACTTGCACTACAGTTATAATATTGCACAACCTGAGCCACTTTATAAAGTGCGTATTTACATATGAGGATAATATAATTTTTAAGATGAAATGCAGCAAAATATGTTTATTATATTATACAGGTTAAACTTTAACTTCATTTAAAGAATCCATATTCTTCACTGGGACTGGCGTGAAGGATAGAATAATTAAACATGTACTACGAAGATATTTCAATGTTCCTTAAACGTTTTGAAGGCGCTCTAAGCTTACAGATGGCTTAACATCTATTACAGAGCTGATTGTGTGGCGATCAGTTACTTGGAGAAAGAAAAGCAAGAACTGTATGGGCGGCCACGCCAATATATATTGAATATAAAACAGAAAGAGAAAATAACGACACAGCTAAAAACACAGCAGCAAATTTCGACAAAAGTTAAATGCTTGTGTCATGAGCACGAGGCGGCTATGCAGTGTCCGCAACGGACGTGGCCATCCACTGTGCATAAGATACCATATCGACATTGGCGGGCGAAGGGGCCACCGATTCTTTCTCTGCCTAGAGCCGCCCATGAGTATTGCTGCAATAAATAATTTCATCGAAGGTCGCACACAATTACTGCGCTATGAAACCCATGTTTAATAACGTGCTTCAATTCCTATCATCATGAAAATGATATCACGTATACATCTCAGTATTTTAGTTATTTAGAGAGCTGTAATATCACAAATGTAATGGATTCTGTGTCCAGTCGGAGGAAGAGAGCCAGTTTAAGAAGCAAGTAGTGATTTACACACATAGAGCACATAGAAGATCACATACAAAAAAAAGCATTTAACGTGTTACTTTAATTACGATGTGATTTGAGAAACTGGTTAATTAAATGATTTTAAGATGATATTTATGATGTTGTACTTTAATGACAAAATAAACTACGTGATTAAAGTGGAAATTTCAAGATTGAAGTTCACATTTCATGCTTTCTTCCCACTGTGTGCCTATTTTTTTTTTTTGTCTGTACCCTAATAAGCTTTCATATGACACTCAGACGGTGGGCTATGACTCGCCTTTTCACTGTGACTTTGATATCTGAGCTTTCAAGTTTCTCCAACACGCTATGTCACTCGATCAACTTCCTGTTGTTGATTATACCACGGTTTAATTAAACAAATAGTATGTTTTTTCTTTGCCTCCACTTGGTATTCCCTGAAATTCTTATATTTTCCCCCGTGCTTTTCCCATTGTCTTTTCACAGAAGGCTGAGCTTAAGGGTGATTTATATTGATTTGCATATTCAAAGAGGCATAATTCTAGGAGGAGTTGGGGCGGGACATAAGGCGCGTGCACAAGCGTTAGTTTTCACATTGACCAGGATTTATGTAGCGGAAGAACGTGGAAGTTGGAGTACACACAGATTCCTGCATCTGTATTTTTCTGTGCGTAAGCACATTTTCGGCTTTTGTGCTTACGCCATGTTATAGTGCGAATTCTACCCACGGCAATATACATGAGGCCCCTGGTCATCACAAAGTAGCAATCATACTTACCTACTATAAAAAAAAATATCACCTTCCTTACATATAGTGGCTGTAGCTATGAACATTAAAATGGTGGCACAACATTAACAAAAAGTTAATTATTATCATTGTAAAATTAAATAAGAAATGCAAATGCAGGAACATTACTGGAATGCAGCTCTTTTAGTTCAATACATATATATCACACATTGACATGAATGATAATATTATTGTACTGCCACACAAATGAAAAATTCAACAAATACCATCGTTGCAATATTCCCAGCCTTTGAACACAAAATATATGCTATATACTACATTACTAGAAGCAATTCATTTTAAAACTGGATATACATCTTCTAGATGCAAAGAAAGTTCAAACTGTCCATACAGTCTTTGATGAGGTCTGTATAAAAGCAGTGTCCTTCAGCAATCCATAGCCAAGGTTGTAACGGCCGACCCCTTATTCCCAGCCGGCAGCTACACCTCCAAGACCTGTGGCCTGGATAATTGACTGAGAAACCTTTTCCTGTCAAGCCGTACTCCTACACAGATTAACTTTCCCCACAATCGACGGTTTGAAAAGCAAAGACAATAAGCAGAATGTAAAAGGAAACAAGAATAAATGTATTAAATGGGACAAGACACGCCACAAGACAAATGTACACTCAAATATTCCTCCACCCCAACAATCCCACAGCAAACCCGACAATATATATATATATAAATCCCCTCCCTTGTCCACGTTACATATGACACACACCACACAAACGACAAATGGCTGGCAAACGGAATGATCATGAACTTGAGTCCGGTACGTGAAATAAATGTCCTGAATACGGGTACTGATTAATGACGATAGTAATGTTCGTATTTCCCGGCGTTTGGAATAACCTCACCGTGATTCCTCGGCGGCGGCGAATGATGATTCGACCCGGGGTCTTCAGCGGTAAGCAGGTTGAAAGGCAGACCGGATGAATGAAATACAAACTGGATGATAGCGCAATGGAATGAAACGGCAGGCAGGTTGTAATTGTGAATGCGTTATTGGTTGTTCTCCTTCTCTCTCCTCGTGCTGGTCTCCCCTTTCGTCTCCTCCTCTTCTCCTTAAATAATCCGTGACGGCAGTAATTGATTAATTGATATACAGGTGTTTTCCAGGTAAGTGATTGTGAACTCCTCCCATCATCCGCCCTCCTTTACGGGACAACATTAACTGATACACACAACGCAGTCAATGGGACAATGAAAACGAGACACACACAGCACTGACATTTAAACACTATGTGGCACCGCTACATTCCCCCAACCTTGGACAAGGGAGGGCCGGCACGGCTTGAGGTTGGCCACATGGATGGTGTCTAACTTGGAGGCAGCGCCGATACCCCTTTGGATCTGGAAATTGACTGGACCTGTTTGTTGAATGATTTTAGCTGGACCTAACCATTTAGGCGCTAGCTTGGCGGAGAATTTTCTGCTGGCATCTGAGAGATGGTGAGCTCTAATCCAGACCAAATCACCCGGCTGGAAGTGCGCTTCCCTCCGCCGGGCATTATACAGTTTGGCGTGTCTGGATGTCGAACTCACCAACCTCCCTTGGATTCTCCGCCGTAAACCCTCTACCTTAACCAAATTATTGTAACTGGTGGATTCTGGACTAGGGGTGCTGGGAAGGAGTCGGTCGAGTGGGCCCTTAAGCTGTCTGCCCAGCGCAACCAAAGCAGGCGCCTCACCTGTGGCTTCATGCACCGCGGTGTTCAGGGCAAACCGGAGCTCGGGGAGCCATTTATCCCAGTCCTGATGGCGTTCACCCACATAGGAGGCGATCATGTTCTTCAGGGTCCGTTCACTCGCCCGTCATGTTGGCCTGGGGATGGTAAGCGGTGGTGAGGTTTTTCTTCACTCCCCAGGCTGCATAAAGTTCATCCAATATGGAGCTTGTGAACTGCGGACCCGATCCGAGATGATGTTTCTTGGCACCCCAGCGGGTGAAGATTTCATTCTTCAGGATGGAGCATATTTTGTTAGCCCTTGCATCGGCTAACGCAAACAGCTCCACCCACTTCAAAAATAGTCTACTACTACCATCAGGACGGTCTTCCTCGAGCTGGTGATAGGAAATGGCCCCATTAGGTCGACTCCCAAAGTCTCTCCTGGTCCATCTGCGATCGTCGATTGAAGTAATCCCCCGGTTTACCAGGTGGGTTTTTAGTTGTTGGCAGGTGGCACACGTCTTCACGTGGTGGCACACGTCTTTCCGGACAGACGGCCACCACGCAACCCCCAGAATCTTTAATAAAGTTTTTGTCCTTCCAAGGTGACCACCTAAAGGACTGTCATGGTAGTGCTTCAGAAAGTCGGGACGAGATCTTCCGGGACCACCAGTTGATGTTGCAGACCCCCAAGGGTGGATGGAATAGTCCTGTACAAGACCCCTTGGAGGTCCACAAAGTGTACCCGGTCAGTTCGCTGTTGCTCCAGCCCTTCCCTGATGTTCTGGCAGAATGGACTGGTAGCTTGTGCTTGGGCTAGGTCTTCAAGGCTCCTTGGCAGAGGGAGGATCATCTTTTTCGCCTCTGCCAAACACACCATCCCCGACGGCTCCGATACCCTAGATAGTGCATCCGGCACGATGTTACCACAGCCCTTCCGTAAGTCACCCTGAACGTAAAATTCTGGAGGCGGAGGACCCACCTGGTCAGACGGGAGGAGGTCTTCGGGTGATTGAACACCCAGGTCAGAGCGTGATGGTCGGTGTACACTTCAATTCAACCCTCCAAATAATGTCTCCATTTCTCCACAGCCCACACGACAGCCAAACACTCCTTCTCAGCTGTCGAGTAGTTCAGCTCAGCGCGCGCAAAACTCGTGAGGCGACGCGATGACATGTTCAGCCTGGTTAATTCTTTGAGTGAGCACGCGCCGAGCCCCAGGTTGCTGGCATCTGTCTGTACCTGGAAGGTGAGCTGTGGATCCGTTGGGCCAGAACGGGTGGCTCTTGTAGGTGGCTCTTTAGTCGCCGACGCGCCCTGGCATTCTGTCGTCCACTCCCACGGGACATCTTTTTCCTAAGCTGGTTCAAGGGAGCCGCTATATCTGCCATCCGGGAATAAACTTATGGTACCACCCCACTAACCCAAGAAAACGTTGCAACGACTTCAAATCTGTGGGCGGGGTACTCCCGGATGGCCAAGGTCTTTGCGGGGTCTACAGCGACCCCCTCCGATGAAAGAATGTGCCCGAGGAAGCGTATGTGGGGTTGAATGAAGGTACACTTCTTCGTGTTCAGCGTAAGGTGCGCTTGATGAAATCGCTGGAAAATGGTGTCTAAATCCCGGAGATGTTGATTTATAGAAGGGAGTAAACAATGACGCCATCGATGTACACGAAGCAGATCTTGCCTATCAACCCCTCAGAACCTGCTCCATGAGCCGCTGGAAAGTGGCCCCAGCATTTTAAGCCCAAAAGGCATGACATTGAACTGGAACAGGCCTTCAGGGGTGATGACTGCCGTCTTCTTTTACTCCCTCGCCCATCGGCACCTGCCAATAGCCACTGCGGAGATCTAAGGTGCTAAATACTGCAGCTCCATGCAGTGACTCCAGGATTTCATGAACCAGGGGCATGGGATATGTGTCCAGGCTCGTCTTCGTTAACCCCTGTAGTCCACACAGAAACGATAGGAATTATCCGACTTCTTCACGAGGACCACAGGGGACGCCCAGGAGGAGGAAGATGGTTCTATTATTCCCTCGGCGAGCATCCGATCGAGGTGTTCTTTAATGACGCCTCTTCAGTGGAGAAACCCGTAAGCTCGGTGCCTTATAGGGACTTCGCCCAAGGTGTGGACCATGTGGGTCACCCCACGGGCAACTCCTAACTTCTCCGCCCACACCTCGCCCACTTCTTCAGCACCGGCCTCACCTCTTCAGGTTGTCCCTCCACTGGGGCTGCCGCCGAGGTGCTTGCGCCGCCCTCTGCTGCGTAAAACCCGATAAATTCGAGCCCAGATCTTCTTTGGATTTGTAAATGAATTTGCATATCCCTTCCCCCGGTACCGTATACCCCCTGGGACTGAGATGGATGGTCATCCTCATGGTGGCTAGAGAATCCAGCCCAAGGAGTAACGGAACTGACAGGTGCTGGTCCTCCAGGACATACGTATTCATATCCCAGGTGGTGGCGAGTACACTGTACCTCAAGGGGACTCTGCCCAGGGCCTTGTGTTCACTCCCATCCGCCAATACAAATCGGACGGACGGGCAGATGTTAATTTGTCTGTCGGTCGGCTAATCTTCTCCCACTGGCTTGAGCGGATTAAAGTATGGTGGCTCCCGGTATCCACCACCGCATCCATCTGCCACCCCCGCAGCATCACTGGGACGATCAGAAGGGACGTGCTCGCTTGCATAATGGCGAGATCGGCTTCCGACCCGGCAAGGTTTGGCTCATTGTGGTTTTAGGGGCTGGGTTTCGTGTACTGGCCTGAACTTTGTGCCAGTACGCCTTGAGTTTCCCCAGTCCCGCTCCACTTGGGAGCCTACCCTCACCAAGTCCTCCACCGATCCCACCACCCCTGAGACTCCCAGCTAACCGCTGGTTACAGGCATTAAGGACGCCGCGGACCACCTCTTCTTCAGCCATAGCCGCCGCCACTTCAAACACAAAGCCCGGTATTCATAGGCTAAGTCCCGGATGGTTTGTGAAGGTAGTTGCACCATGGACCGCAGCTTGTCCTCCAGTTCGGTCTCGTAGTCTTCCGGAAGAAAAGCCGCGAGGAAAGATCGACGAAAGGATCCCCAGTCGAAAATGGTCTTCTTGGCCGTCAGCCACCAGCTCCGCACCGGTCCCGAGAGGGACTTATGTAACGGCCGACCCCTTATTCCCAGCCGGCAGCTACACCTCCAAGACCTGTGGCCTGGATAATTGACTGAAAAACCTTTTCCTGTCAAGCCGTACTCCTACACAGATTAACTTTCCCCACAATCGACGGTTTGAAAAGCAAAGACAATAAGCAGAATGTAAAAGGAAACAAGAATAAATGTATTAAATGGGACAAGACACGCCACAAGACAAATGTACACTCAAATATTCCTCCACCCCAACAATCCCACAGCAAACCCGACAATATATATATATATAAATCCCCTCCCTTGTCCACGTTACATATGACACACACCACACAAACGACAAATGGCTGGCAAACGGAATGATCATGAACTTGAGTCCGGTACGTGAAATAAATGTCCTGAATACGGGTACTGATTAATGACGATAGTAATGTTCGTATTTCCCGGCGTTTGGAATAACCTCACCGTGATTCCTCGGCGTGCGGCGAATGATGATTCGACCCCGGGGTCTTCAGCGGTAAGCAGGTTGAAAGGCAGACCGGATGAATGAAATACAAACTGGATGATAGCGCAATGGAATGAAACGGCAGGCAGGTTGTAATCGTGAATGCGTTATTGGTTGTTCTCCTTCTCTCTCCTCGTGCTGGTCTCCCCTTTCGTCTCCTCCTCTTCTCCTTAAATAATCCGTGACGGCAGTAATTGATTAATTGATATACAGGTGTTTTCCAGGTAAGTGATTGTGAACTCCTCCCATCATCCGTCCTCCTTTACGGGACAACATTAACTGATACACACAACGCAGTCAATGGGACAATGAAAACGAGACACACACAGCACTGACATTTAAACACTATGTGGCACCGCTACAAGGTTGAGGGGTGCAATTTTATTGACCATGAGATCTTATGTTTAACAGGTCTGATCTCAAAGGCATTTTTCAGAGACATGTCACCCTTTGATATTCTCTGTTAAAAAAGACATCCGACTACACAGTAATAACTTCACCTTGGGATGCTGCACTCACCATGCCTAATTCCATTGCTGACTCTTCCCAAAATAGCAAAAACATTGTTTTTCATTAATTTCTTTCCATGCTCCTCGATGTTATGAACTTGAGATTCCCAAGGCATGCAAGTTACAAAAAAATGACTCAAAAATGACCACTGCTGTGAGGGGAATTAATGTCAAACCATGGTTAGAAACAAAAAGAGCAATGGAGAATCTTTATAAAATAAAAAGATTTATTTTACAAGAATGCTCTTTAACTTCCAAGGAGCAAAAAGGCACTGGAGGCAATTGCTTTCAAAATAGGCAATCCAAACTACAATATCAGTCCAAACACAAAATCCAAGAGGCAAAGTCAAAAAACAGAGCAAAAGGTTCAAAATCCAGAAATTACAAAAGCCCAACAATAAGTTACTTTCTAAACACAATCTAATAGTAATTCTTAACATAACATAAACAAAGGAATCAAAAATGAACAAAACAAACATGAAAATGATAACCCTGGCTGAAATATAACACTCGGAAGTTGTAGAGTACCCAATTGCATTTTAAACAGGGACATGCGGTCAGGGGAGGCTGGTCATCGTGAAAAGTAAAAACTAATAATGATAACAAATAATAATAAATGTGCCCACTGGTCTGTGCTATAAATTTGTTTTCTGTATGATTTCAATAGTTTTGATCATTTTTATAGTCAAAATTGCTGAATTGGAGCATTTCCTAATCAAATACAGGGATGAAACATGAAATCTAGCAGCGATGAGCCTTACCTCACCTCAGACTGCGCTATCCCTCACACAAGGGGTTGATGCATTCAATTGGAATGTGCCTGTTGCTGTCTCTCTGTGTGTCGCCAATATAATGTTTGCAGACACGTTTATTATACACCCTGACTTTCCACAGTCTGGCTAATATCTTTAATGAATGTGTGTGACATATTTAGTCTTGCTGATCAAACATAAAACCTCAGTGAGAAGTCACAAGGTGAGGCAAACAGTACCGTGCCGCACTGAAGGGGGCACATGTCAGCCCAACAGGTTCTTGTTGCTGCTGTTCTTCTACGCAGAGGCTCTTGGTGCCAATAAGTTAGCGATATCAGAAAGTCAAATGCACTACAGCAGTCTGTTTATTTTTATGTTCTGACTGACTGCCAAAACGGAAGATTAAGACTTTTAAAACTAAAGGAAAATAAGGAGAACTTTTACAAGAAAGTGACAGAGATTTTTGTGGACCTTAAAATATTCTTTTGTTTTTCTTGTTATCCTTTTGTAGTACAGTCTATACATTTTGTTGTACAGTCTAGATATTTCAATTAAGGTCAAAATTGAAATCCGTTATTTTTGTACACCACTCTATACCTTCATTTGTTTTGATTGAGTATGAATTGTGGAATTGCAATGGCAAATTAAGAACACATGGAGGGTGCAGAGCAAATGCGCTCTCTCCGCTCTCTCTCGCCGCTATAAATGTAACGTTCTTTCTTAGCCAAATATGTACATTATTTATCTATATGTTAAGAATGCTGATGAGATATTAAACATAACCAGAAGTCAATGTGCATGCTGCCAATTGAATAGTGAATAAGCTATTCTTTTGGGTTCATATATTTGTAAATGTCACTTTGAAAGACTCAGTGCCTCACCAGCTATGAACCTCACTGCACATTACTGGTTTCAAATCAAGGCAAAATTACATATTTATATTTGCATAGGAAACACACTGAGGAGCTCAAAACTAATAGTTTTGACTATATGACTAAAAGTTACCCATGTGCCACTGCTTTAAGCCATACTGAACAGCCAGTTTTCTCATTCTTCCATTCTGGCCAATGGCACAGGACCAATTAGCACAATTCAGGAAAAGTTTTCACCCAGAATTCCCAAGGCTACTCACCATCTGGGGCCTCATGTATAAACGGTGCGTACGCACAAAAATGTTGCGTAAGAACGTTTCCACGCTTAAATTGCAATGTATAAAACCTAAACTTGACATTAAGCCACGCACATTTCCATGGTAGCTCATATCTTGGCGTACACAAGTTCTGCGCTTGGTTTAGCAGACTGGCAGCACCCAGCGTCAAAGCAGTGCTACTGTTCCTGTGTGGTTACCCTTTCTTTTTCACTGAATTTTCACTGAAATTAACCGCATATTGTTTATTATTTTAATGCATCTGATTGTAATTAACCTGTAACAATATAATGGTCCACGGAATGGCCAAACTATTCTAAATACCATAGCTGCTTTAGCGTTGTTATTCTTACTGCACCTTATTCTTCTTCTTTCTGCTGCTCCCGTTAGGGGTTGCCACAGCAGATCATCTTTTTACATATTACTCTTACTGCACCACTTGGAATATTTATACCACTGTATCTGAGTGGGGAATCACAGCTGTAGAGCAGCTGATCAGAAAGAGAATTATCGGTATACAGCATCAAGCATATGCTGCCTCAACAATGCTGTCTTATGGCAAACGCTTCAGAGTCTTTCCTGTCCCTCGCGGTTCAGAAACAGTTTCATCCCAAGCACTCTAAATGCACTCAATCAATCCATCAAGTGCTCCTTGTAGAATGCTTTGTACATATAAGTACAATTACCTCACTGTAAACTTGCGATACAGTTATAATATTGCACAACCTGAGCCACTTTATAAAGCGCGTATTTACATATGATGACGATATCATTTTTAAGATGAAATGCAGCAAAATATGTTTATTATATTATACAGATAAAACCTTAACTTCATTTAAATAATCTATATTGTTAATAATTAAACATATGAGGACACAGTGCTGCAGTGCTAGCAAGGTGCTGGCGCTCCATTCATAGATTGTTCCTGCCTTGCGCTGTATTCTTGCTGGTGCTGACGCGACACCGGAAAGATAGATGGGTAAAAAAATTAAACACATATTTCAATGTTCCTTAAAAGTTTTGAAGAATCTGCGTTCTAAGCTTATAGATGGCTTAACGTCTATTACAGAGCTGATTGTGTGGTGATTGGGTATTTGGAGAAGAAAAGTAAGGACAGGAATTGAGTACATTTGAAAGAGACAGTACTGCTGCAATAAATTATTTAATTGAAGGTCACGCACGGTGCAGAAAGCATCTTGCATGAGACATGAACAATCACTGCACCAACGTGTTCCCATGTTTAATAACATGCTTTAACTCGTGTCATCATGAAAATGATATCAAGTATACATCTCAGTATTTTAATTATTCAGAAAGCTATAATATTACGAATGTAGTGGATTCTGTGTCCTATTGGAGGAGGTGCTCCGTACTCCTAAAATCTTTATTATTATGCTGTATTAAGGATTTGTTCTGTTCTGTGTATTGTATTATATTGACCCCCTTCTTTTGACACCCACTGCATGCCCAACCTACCTGGAAAGGGATCTGTCTTTGAACTGCCTTTCCCAAGGTTTCTTCCATTTTTCCCTACAAGGTTTTTTTTGGGAGTTTTTCCATGTCTTCTCAGAGAGTCAAGGCTGGGGGGCTGTCAAGAGGCAGGGCCTGTTAAAGCCCATTGCGGCACTTCCTGTGTGATTTTGGGCTATACAAAAATAAACTGTATTGTAAATAAACTGTAAGAGAAAGCCTGGTTATTCACACACATAGAGCACATAGAAGATCAAATACAAAACAAAGCATTTAACGTGCTACTTTAGTTACGATGGGATTTGAGAAACTAGTAAATTAAACCATTTTATGATGAAGTTTATGATGTTCTACTTTAATGACAAAATAAACTACGTGTTTAAAGTGGAAATTTAGAGATTAAAGTTGACATTTTGTGCTTTTTTCCCACTGTGTGCCTTTTTTTTTCTCTGTACCCTATAAGCTTTCATATGACACTCAGATGGTGGGCTACGACTCACCTTTTCATGGCGACTTTGATATCTGACAACTTCTTTTTTATTTCGGGCACTGTGTGAGGTTGTGAACTTGAGCTTTTGAGTTTCTCCAACACACTATGTCACTCGATCAACTTTCTTTTGTTGTTTATACCACTGTTTAAACCAACAAATAGTATGTTTTTCCTTGACTCCACTTGGTATTCGCTGAAATTCTTCTATTTTCCCTCATGCTTTTGCCATTGTCTTTTCAGAGAAGGCTGAGCTTAAGGGCGATTTAAATTTATTTGCATATTCAAAGAGGTGCAGGTGTTCTAGGAGGAGTTGGGGCGGGACATAAGTGTTAGTTTTCACGCTAACTGGGATTTATGGAGCGGAAGAACATGGAAGATGGCGAACGCACAGATTTATGCATCTGGATTTTTTTGGGCGTAAGCACATTTCTGCTTTTGTCCGCACACCATGTTATAGTGTGAATTCTATGCACAGAGTTATGCATGAGGCCCCTGGTTATTAACCCAATATGTATATTGACATGAGTGTACCTGATGTGAGTTTTTATATACTGTTCAAACTATATGCCTTGTATCAAATGCATTTTGATATATTTCTTTTATTGTTTTGCTATTAACTGCTTTTACTGGGACATGGGTGAAACTTGAAATTGACATAGAATAAACAATTAGGATTTCACTTTTGCTGTAATCCTTTGTCCTTGCACCGATAGTTTTGAAGTTATGCCATTCTTGTCTAATTGTATATTATCGATTTCTAAAAAATATGAACATGTACCCCATGGTGTCATATTGATTGTTCTGGGTTACTGGAGTTGCTGCTATTTTCCATTCAGTCACTGTTTTAGTAGCAAAAGAGTTGTGTTTACATACTTGTTGTTAAGTCGAGTCTGTTTAGTGTGGGCATGGGACTCAGCCAAGGGTGCATTTTGTTTCCACTCTCTCATCTGTGATTTTTATGGACAGGATTTCAAAGCACAGCTGTGGTCTGGAAAGCATCCAGTTTGGGAAGCCAAAGAGGTGCTTTTTTGTTGTCTGCATATGAGGTTCTCCTCTTGGCATCATTAGTGTTATGAATGCTTGGACAACTGGTGTTCTGAAAATTTTGATTCTTTTACTTTTCTTCGATTGATTGAATTTGACAGAGATGAGCAACATCTTATTTCAGAGAAAAAGGCAAAGAATAGCCTTTAGGTGACAGGGATCTGTAACTTGGAATGACCTAATTGTCTTTTAACAAAACTGGAATCGTAGCAAAAATCCATATCCAAAATTAGGTTCTGAGCAACAAAATATGGCCTAAAGTAATCCATTTTTGGCACTTTGTTTGGAATTGAATTTTTGGATGCATTTGTGAGAGTGCAACCATCTGTTAAAAAAGCAGCATGTTGCTGTCACTAGTCACAATTCATCAAATCCACTAAACCAGCAACTGATGCTGTTACCTTTAACAAAAATAGTCAAAAATTGTGCACAAAATGGTGGTGACTGCAGACAGTGGCAAAGAAAATTGTAATGCATTAACATCACTCAATACAATGGTCTAAACTAATAATAAAAATGAAACATTATCAAGTCTAAAAATGAAATTCAAAATGTTTGATACAGTTTCTGACACATCCCTAACAATGTCAGTGTGATTTCAGTCTTGCATTGAAGAGATTTGAAATCGGAGGTGACAGTATTCTCTTGGAAAAGAGTTTCTTACTCCCAACAGATAAGAAGCGAACAGCTGCCAGAAGTGGAGGACTTGAAATTTTCCAAGTGAGGGCAGAGGTGATCCTATTTTAAGCCATGGTATGATTCCCAAAGAGTTCATGAGTACCAGCAGCCAAGATCAGGTTCCTGTGTAGGGATACTGAACTCACCTTTTGCGGTGGGCTGAGTTTGAAGAACTTAGCAATATGGGAGAGCATCTGCTACTTAATATCTAGAAAAAGCTGTGTTAAGGATGTCTGCTGGGGACTCATGTATAAACGGTGCGTATACACAGAAATGTTGCGTAAGAACTTTTCCACGTTCAAATCACGATGTATAAAACCTACACTTGTGGTGGCACTGGGCAGAGGAAGAATTGGTGACTCCTTCGCCAGCCAATGTCAGTAAGGTAGCTTATGCACGGTGGATGGCCATGTACGTTGCAGACCCTGCATAGCCGCCTCATGCTCATGACACAAGCATTTAACTTTTGCCGAAATTTGTTGCTGCTTTTTTGGCTATGTTGTTATTTTTTCTTTCTGTTTTATATTCAATATATATTGACGTAGCTGTCACTGTTGTCCTTGCTTTTCTTTCCCAAAAACCCAATCAACACACAATCAGCTCTGTAATAGAAGTTAAGCCATCTGTAAGCTTAGAGCGACGATTCTTCAAAACTTTTAAGGAACATTGAAATATCTTTGTAGTACGTATGTTTAATTATTCTATCCTTCACGACACTCCCAGTGAAGAATATTGATTATTTAAATGAAGTTAAAGTTTTATCTGTATAATATTATAAACATATTTTTCTGCATTTCACCTTAAAAATGATATCGTCATCATATGTAAATACTGTGACAGATTAAGTGCTTGCTCGCACCCTTGTACCCTCGGACCACACGTCAGACACCAGATAAAAGTCCAAATAATTATTTATTATAATAATTATGTGCACAAAGCACGCTCCTCTCCACAATACTCAAAAACAAACAATAAACCAATCCTCCACTCCCAGACGCTTAGCCATCCTGCCTCCCAACTCAGCTCATTGTCTGTGAGTTCCCATAGTCCTTTTATACACCCTGAACCGGAGGTGTTTCTGCCCAACAGTCCACAAGTCCTTATTCCTTCCGGGTCAGGGTAAATAGTCCTTTTCTTCAACCCGGAAGTCCGTCGCTCTTCCTATGACGAACCTCCGGGTCACAGGGCACAAAGAAACCCTTGGTCCTCCCTGCAGCTCCCTCCTGTGGCCCCTATGGCATCCAGCAGGGCTGTGCATAAAAACCACATTGCCCATGATGCCCTGCTGGTCTTCTGGGGACCTCCATGCTGCAAGGAGGACTCCACCTGGCGGCTTAGGGGTATTGGCTGGGATGAATGGCCGGCCAGATCTTACAGTATTCCCCCCCCAGCGACGAATCATGATTCGGAGCGACCAGCCCTGCGAGGGATGTCTTCCTCCAGGAGGAGTTGTTCGGGCTCTGGCGAAGTCCAGAAAATTTTTGGGAGAACCTTGGGGGAATATTATATAAAAAAGGATTTCTATTCCACGTCCTCCCAGGACAATTTCGCCATCCATGTCCCAGTCGGCGGCATTCGTAGCACAGCCGCCTTCCTCCAGTGTGTATCCCTCTGCGAGTCTGGAAACAGTCTGGAAACTTCCGCTCCGCCCCTTTGTCCACTGAGGAGGGTTCCACGGCCGCCCCTGAGCTCTCAGCTCGCTGCTCAACTTTGTCAGGAGACCCCCTCTTTATTCTTGGGATCCCCTGTTTAATCTGGGGCTTGTCCACAGTTTGGGTCTCTCTATTAGTGAAAGAGAGCCCTTTTACTGTCTGCATGCCCTTTGATTTATTAATAACACGGGTCGGGTCTTTAGGACCGAATCGCCCGAGAGACAGCACCATCCAGCTGCTCCGCATGACCGGCCCTTCCCCCGCCACTCTGTAAACGTTCTGACCTCGTTTGTAGGGCACGTAGTGTACTGGCACCCGCTATTTATTAAAAGCGGGCCCGGTTTACACTGCGCCCCACTTGTTTTATATACGTACGGGTTTCACATACCTGTACCGCCACATCATGATATATGGAAGGCTCCCCACCAAATCGCCGCACGTAATCCCTCAGCTTCTCCAACGGCGCTGGCTGCCACTCCCAACCCCCGACGATCTTCTCAATGGTCGCCAGGACCTGTAAGAAACTATTTACGGCTCGATCAAGCGCTCGAGTTCCCGCAAGTCAATCTTATTTTTTATTTCGACCGGCAAAAGACTTACTTCCTTGTCTGTCTTCTCTGCCGGCCGGGAGCCAATGAGTACGCCCGCTTCAGGCACGTGCTCTGACGGGTCTCGAGGAGGCTTCTGGGACTTGGAGTTCTCTTCACAGGTTGAGGATCGGGCCGCTTCTTTTAGCAGGCTGCGGTTTGTCTTTTTTCTTTTATGACATCCCGAACAGCCATTTCCCGACCCTCCTTACTTTTTTGTGGGGTGAGCGGCGCCTCACTCGCCTCCCCCTTCCCCTTCGGAATGTCCGAGTCTGTTCCTTCGGGTTCGAAGGCGCAAACAGCGGGACGCGGTCCTCCTCCTTCCCAGCCTGCACCGGGTTTGTTGCCGTGTCCCTCCTTGGCTACCGTCACGCGGAAGTCAACTCCTTGGCGCTCTGGCTTCGACAGGAGCAGGCCGCCGTCTTCGGGGCAGTCTCCTTTTTCCCTTGGAGCCTCCAGGTGATCATCTCCAAGATACATGCACGGGACAAAGCGAGTACCAATAAAAGGATTTGTAATGTCGTTCCCGGCACGTACCTTAGAGTGATCGTTGCTTCCTGGAGGTTTCTCCGGACTTGTAAGGCCTCTCCTTGACTCCTCCCAGGCCGCCATTGCACCTAAGGCACTCCTGCTGGCGTTGTCGCTTTGCTTGCCCTTCTTCTTCCCCATTACGGACTTGATAAAGGTGAGGTTGGCGATTTTACCTGTGTGTGTCGTGACGCTGTCTTCCCGGGGTATTCTGTCCACAGTAAAAAAAAAAATTTCCCAGGTCCTCTGCCAAACTGACGGCCAGAGAATCCTGCCGACTACGCCAACTGTGACAGATTAAGTGCTTGCTCGCACCCTTGTACCCTCGGACCACACGTCAGACACCAGATAAAAGTCCAAATAATTATTTATTATAATAATTATGTGCACAAAGCACGCTCCTCTCCACAATACTCAATAACAAACAATAAACCAATCCTCCACTCCCAGACGCTTAGCCACCCTGCCTCCCAACTCAGCTCATTGTCTCTGAGTTCCCATAGTCCTTTTATACACCCTGACCCGGAGGTGTTTCTGCCCAACAGTCCACAAGTCCTTATTCCTTCCGGGTCAGGGTAAATAGTCCTTTCTTCAACCCGGAAGTCCGTCGCTCTTCCTATGACGAACCTCCGGGTCACAGGGCACAAAGAAGCCCTTGGTCCTCCCCGCAGCTCCCTCCTGTGGCCCCCATGGCATCCAGCAGGGCTGTGCATAAAAACCACATTGTCCATGATGCCCTGCTGGTCTTCTGGGGACCTCCATGCTGCAAGGAGGGCTCCACCTGGCGGCTTGGGGGTATTGGCTGGGATGAATGGCCGGCCAGATCTTACAATACGCGCTTTATAAAGTGGCTCAGTTTGTGCGATATTATCACTGTAGTGCAAGTTTACAGTGAGGTGATTGTACTTATAAGTACAAACAGTTCTACAAGGTGCAATTGATTAAGTGCATTTAAAGTTCTTGGGATGAAACTGTTTCTGAACCGCGAGGTTCGTACAGGAAAGGCTTTGCAACGTTTTGCCGTGGCTGAGGCAGCGTAAGCTTGAAGCTGTATACTGATAATTCTCTTTCCGATCAGCAGCTGCTGTGATTCACACTCAGATACAGTGATATAAATACTCCGAGTGGTGCAGTGAGAGTAATATGGAAAAAGATGATCCGCTGTGGCAACTCCTAATGGGAGGACCTGAAAGAAGAAGAAGAAGAAGAAGAAGGTGCAGTAAGAGTAACAACGCTAAGGCAGTTGTGGTATTTGGAATACTATGGCTATTCCTTGGACCATTATATTGTTACAAGTTAATTACAATCAGATGCGTTACACTAATAAACAATATGCGGTTAGTTTCAGTGTATTTATAAAGCCGCGTCAGGAAAATAAGGTGTAACCACACAGGAACAGTAGCATTGCTTTGATGCTGTGTGCCGCCAGTCTGCAAAACCGAGCGGAGAACTTGCGTACGACAAAGTATAAGGGACCGTGGAAAGGTGCGTGGCTTTACGCCAAGTGTAGGTTTTATACATCATGATTTGAACATGGAAAAGTTCTTACACAACGTTTCTGTGCATATGCACAGTTTATACATGAGGCCCCTGGTGTTTCTTCCAGAGGGTGCACCATTGAGAAGATCCAGGACAGGCAATGGGGATAATGATTGTCAATTGCCCTGGTAGCTGGAAATTGTTGCTGAGGATTTTTAAATAAATCATAACCTTCTTCATTTTCAAATCTATTTATGATGAACATTAAACAGCACTTAAAAATTAAAACTGCTTGGTGTTCTGCACAAAACAGTTCTGGAGTGTTCATTGATATACCAAACTGAGAATGTCCTTGTTGTTAAGAGTGTTTACTTTCAATTTTCAAATTTAAGTTTATCACAGTTCTACACGATATAGAAAATTGCAAAGAGATTTGTTTTATTTATTTTATTGGATGTCTTGAACTTGTATTTTACTTCTACAATCTTCAATTTTTTACTTCTTCAATTTACCAAATTAATTTGAAGAACTTTTTCGAGTGCTGGTATCACTGTGGACCAGAACTCGTATTACCAACCTGAATCTTATTCTCAAGCTGAGCAAGTTAGTTACTGTAGGGCTTTGTAATATTTTTAGTTCTAAAATTACTGGTGTAGGCTTTCCTAAGCACAGCTCTCCAGGAATGTAAAAAACAACACATCTTTTGGAATCTCAAGCTTTGATTGTGTTTAAAATTCCAGTTCAACAAAAAGCTATTGCTGCCAGATATGTGTCAGGTTCTACAGCCAGTTAAGTATGCTTTAGCACTGCTTTTAGGTATTTTAATATATGTTTTTTTCACGTGTCTTCATTACTGATGATCTACTGTTGTTTCTAGAGATCCAACATGGCTAATTTGTAAGTCAGTGTGCCATGCTAGTAGGTATTTTCTCACGAAGAGAGGCCACAGAATGATTGTTTGCTGATGACACTGTGATCTGTAGCGATAGTAGAAAGCAGGTTGAGGAGACCCTGGAGAGGTGGAGATATGCTCTAGAGAGGAGAGGAATGAAGGTCAGTTGGAACAAGACAGAATACATGTGTGTAAATGAGAGGGAGGTCAGTGGAATGGTGAGGATGCAGGGAGTAGAGTTGGTGAAGGTGGATGAGTTTAAATACTTGGGATCAACAGTACAGAGTAATGGGGATTGTAGATGAGAGGTGAAAAAGAGAATGCAGGCAGGGTGGAATGGGTGGAGAAGAGTGTCAAGAGTAATTTGTGACAGATGGGTATCAGCAAGAGTGAAAGGGAAGGTCTACAGGATGGTAGTGAGACCAGCTATGTTATATGGGTTGGAGATGGTGGCACTGACCAGAAAGCAAGAGACAGAGCTGGAGGTGGCAGAGTTAAAGATGCTAAGATTTGCATTGGGTGTGACGAGGATGGATAGGATTAGAAATGAGTACATTAGAGGGTCAGCCAAAGTTGGACGGTTGGGAGACAAAGTCAGAGAGATGAGATTGCGTTGGTTTGGACATGTGCAGAGGAGAGATGCTGAGTATATTGGGAGAAGGATGCTAAGGATAGAGCTGCCAGGCAAGAGGAAAAAAGGAAGGCCTAAGTGAAGGTTAATGGATGTGATGAGAGTAACATGCAAGTGATGGGTGTAACAGAGCAAGATGCAGAGGACAGAAAGACATGGAAGAAGATGAGCTGCTGTGGCAACCCCTAATGGGAGCAGCCAAAAGAAGAAGCAGAAGATGCCTTTTTGAAGTAGATGGATTAAACAGTCACTCATTTCTGACCATTTAGGGTCATATGAGCCCATTCATGCTCTCCTGACCTCCAAAGTCTACCTTTTTGCCTGGAGTATTTTATATGGGTCTTTAAGCACAACATACAAGATTTTTTTTTTTAATTTCCTACCTTGGAGAACTATGTGTTATGACTTCCAAGCCTATGAACCTTAAAATGATAGATAACTGTTAAAAAAAGACTGGCTCATATAAATAAAACAATTAAAATTTTAATAGCGTATTACATCAAACAAAGAAAATTAGAAAAGAAAAAAAAAAAACTCCAAAAATATCTAGAAGGCAAAATTCAAAAACAATGCATACATACAGTCAAGAACATAAAATAGTTTTCAAAAATAACCAGCCCAATAATAAATAGGCCAAAAAAGGTAATTCAATAACAAAACCAGTCTGCAAAAATCAAGAGAATAAAAGCAAAATTCAAGAACCAAAATGAACAAAACAAAAATTGTCAATGAGAAGTGAAGCAAAATGACTCCATTTATTGGCTAACTGACTAGATTATAATAGGCAAGCTTTCGATGCCTTTCATTCTTTTTCAGGCAGTGTTAGCCAATAACAGGTGTCATTTTGCTTCATTTCTCATTGCATCCATGAATGGCTAACATGGTACATCACTCTACAAAAACAGTACAGATACCAACATAAAAATAAAAAAGTGTGGCACAAGAGTGGAGCCAAACAACAATAGCATGGAAAGTTACCTAATGTGTCAACTGATGCATCAGCAGAGAACTTATGCCAACAGATGATTATATATTGTGAATAAATAAGAGGACAACAAAACAAATTAAGGGTTGGGGATACGTCCCCATATAATGTCAGTGGTCCAGGCAGTCAACTGGGACAGATGCTATGGTCAAAAGAGGATAAATTAATCATTTGACACCAAAACAATCTTCAAGGGAGCTTTTATGTGTTTTTAGCAGGAAGTAAAACAGACAGAGGAAATGGGGATGACGTGGGACGTGAGTGACGGAGGTGATGTCATCATCGGTAGCCAGAAATGAGGACTTTGGAAAGGGACCGGAAATGAAGTCAAAACAAAGTCATCAGTCAGACTAGATGTGGAATCATCTTCGGGAGTTGGGACGGTGTTTATATGCATGGAATTCACGCGGGCGTTTGGTCTTTTGTTTTTCTGGTGAGGAAGAGAGAACGGCATTAATACTTTGTCTTATATCCTCATCTCGCGTTCTTTCGCACTCTGTCAAGCCCGTTGGCTGCCCCCTGAGCATGCATTTGTGACTATATATATATTGTAATGACCCGGCAGTCAGCGTTAACAGCATGGTGCATTATGGGTATTTCGTTAGAGTTTACTTTTTGTGTTAATTAAGCAAGGCAATCGATTTCTTTTGCACTATAAATGTTATATGTGTTTATGTTTCAGTTAGTTGGGTGAGCTTGGGTCATTTGCAGCCCAGGTATATAAAAGTGTAACAGTTACCATTATGGAGAAAGATGTCTTGATGAATGACTTTGGCTATGGCCTTGCATGTATTAAGCTTTGTTTTTGACTCTCTGCTCTATTAAAGAGTTAATAAAGGACAGAGCTGTGTCTTGCTAGATATTCCATCTATGCAATTATTTACGGAGACACTCGGGGTCGTGCGGTGTATGGGACACGAGTGTTCGCCTGCTTAATGAGCTAGGTACAGCTGCGTGTATGGCGCTGGCATTCCGCTAGCTGATAGCTTGGGGGAAGTGCGCAGCAAAGTTCAGCTCCGAAAACTTCAATACTCAACTATCAGTTGTTACAATATATATATATATATATATATATATATATATATATATATATATATATATATATATATATATATATATATATATTGTCACACATGTGCAAATATGAGGCAATCAAAAGGTCCTGAGGTGAGTGACTGGCTACAGGATGGGGGTTGTATGATGGTACTAATGCCTCTCTTTCTGACCCTGCAGAAAGAAGGAAGAAAAATAATCATTCCATACCCACAACTTCCCATATTTCAATTGGTTCACCATATACTTCAGATCCCAATACGATGACGTCATTTCCGTCTCCAGAAAATGATGTCACTTCCGGCTCCCACAGATGATGTCACTTCCGGTGCCACCCCGATGACGTCACTTCCGGCTCCACCATGATGACATCACTTCTGGATCCTACAGATGACGTCACTTCCAGTTCCTACAGATGACATCACTTCCTGCTTCAGTCATTTCCTGTAGCCACCATATATAAACCGACTGAACCTTATCACACTTGTCGAATGTCTGATAAAAGTTTTTCTTTATCGTCCTTGACCAACAAAATCATTATATGGGGCCATTCCCCAAACCTTTATGCTTGTCTTTGTGACAATTTTTATATATATATATATATATATATATATATATATATATATATATATATATATATATATATACTGCAGTGGCTAGCCCACCCGGGTTTGTTTCCTGCCTTGTGCCCTGGGATTGGCTCCAGCAGACCCCTGTGACCCTGTGGTTGGGATGTAGTGGGTTGGATAATGGATGGATGGATATTTATATATATATATATATATATATATACACGAGGGGGTACCCAAAAATAACCGGAAGTGAAAAAAAAATTGTTTTAATAATTTTCACTTACTGAAACTTTAGTCTCCTTCAAAGTACTCTCCTACTTGTCCCAATGATTTTCCCATTGGTGGAAACATTTTTTAAATTGCTGAAGAAGGACATTGTCCAATGCCTGTAGCAATTTTTCTTTGACTTCCTCCATTGTACAAAAACGCTTTCTTTTGAGTTTTTTTTTTTCATTTGCGGGAAGAAGAAAAACTCACATGGAGCAAGATCAAGTGACAGTTGCCCTTCTTAGAAACGCGAAAAACCACTCGTAGACCTGTGTTTTACTTATAGCTTCCTCTTTAAAAACAGTTCCAAGCATCACTACAGTTTCAGCATTTGTTGTTCCTAAGAGAAAACAAAATTTAATGCAGACTTACTCTTCTTTATGATCACCCATCACAAAAATCTCAAAACACGTTTAATAAGTACCAAGAAAACCCAATACGGAATATGTCCACTTCCAACTACCTATTATACATTATTTGCAAGCCAGTATACCTCTGAAGGCCTCCCTCAAGACTGAATGCTGTCTCCACTACTACTCTCCCTGTATACCAATGTGTGCTCTCTGGCCATCAATTTGTTAAAGTCTTGAAGTTTGCAGACAACAGCCCTCACTGGACTCATCTCAGAATAATAGGAATCCGCTTATAAGAGCTCTTAGGAGGAAGATTGATCATCTTGTGTCTTGGTTCAGTCGGTACAATCTGGAGCTCAATCTGCAGAAGAGGACTCCATCCCCCACTAACCCATATCATGGTATGCGACTTACCAGTATACAGAGTGTAGCCTGTCTGTTTTCTTGGCACTATTATTGTATATAATCTCAAGTGTCAGCTAAATATCAGTTCACTCACTAAGAAAACTCTGCCGAGGATTTTTTTCTGTGGCAGCTGAAGAAGTTCAACCTGACAGAGACAGTAATGGTGCATTTTTGCACTGTCAACTCTGAGTTCATTCTCACTTCCTCCATCACGGTCTAATATGATGCTGCCATAAAGAAGGTGATAAGGTGCCACGACTTATATGCTACAAGGAATATCAGGTGCACAAGTAAGCTGATAGTCGACAATAACCATTCTGGACATTTCTTAGGACACTTCTTTCCGGCAAGAGAGTGTCGTCTAGCATGACAAAAACCACAAACACTGCAGTGTTTCACATAAATATGCAAGGGCCCTGTTTTGTTTATTCACTAACAGAGACTTAGGGATGTTTAGTTTAACTTTTTAATGTACTTCATGTAGCACTAAATACATCAAGTCAAATTCCTTGAACAAGTAAATGTGAGGCCAATAATGTTCAATTCTGATTCTGAACTGCATGTTTCTATTCAATTTTATAATGTGGGGAAATTTTACCTGACAACAAAGAGACTTTTTTGTGTCTTCACAACATTTAGCTCCTGTATATTTGATTTTTTATATATTTTTATGCAAGATTACTCATGTAACCTACTAACTTAGTTTGCAAATCACTTTATTGGTTGCAACTTCTACTCATATTTTACCTTTTCACTCAGTGGTATCCTGTGCTCTGCTGCCTCCTTCAGGCATAATTCCTGACTATTTATAGATAGAGGTTAGAGTGCATCATCTTGTTCACTAAAAAGAGTGTGTCCCCAAATGACTCACTTGCATACCACCTAGAGATCATCATGGTCCTGCTTATTTACAAGCTTTCTATCTGTGAGGACAAGCTCCAGGAGTTCCATTTGTGGGTGTGCTCTGTTAGATTTGGATGCTTTGATTATGCCCAGTTCCCACCAGCTACGATGCATGGTTTACATTTTTGCAAGGCCATGCACTCTCCCACAGTGTTACTGCGTGTTCATTTTCAGCAGATAAATGAAAAAAGGGGTGTCATAAATATGAGATACTTGGTTTTAGAGTGATAAGAAAAATAAAAGAATCTGTCTTTACATGTTCAACATTTTATTTTTTCTTATAAATATATCTTTAAAATAATAATTGCTTCTGAACGAGTATCCTTATACATTCACCTGAGAGCTAGCTCTCAAAAACATCACAGTTATACTTTAATTCCCATAGATGTGTGAGTTATTCATTCCTTAATTACCTTCCGGCTAATTAGTTTTGACTACTTACTTAATGTGTATTTTGAAATTCCTGCAAATGGTCAAACCAAGTGCATTATCATATAATGACTACAGAAAGCCTATGACTTTACAGATAATTAAACAACTATCAAAAGAATGCACTCTAAGCTCTCAGGATTTCCTTTTCCCATGGGAATTCCAAACACCTTAATTTGGCTCCTATTTAATTTTATAAAATATACATTTTTTTATGGCAGGTTTCAGTGACCAGTATATTATAACAGAGCAATCCTGTGGAGAAATTATTTGGAATATTCCCTGAAATCATGGGGTTTGATAATATATTGTTCAGTAATGAAAGGAAGTGCCACTACTGATTAGGGTTTCATCCTGCAGTTGTTCAGTTCATGAAAATGAATGACTGAAGACATTCTTCATTTTATATTCTCATAATGAACTTCATCATGTTAGTAACAATACAGATGGTACTCTATGTTCAGGAATAAAAGGACAAAATAGCATAAAAAGAACTTTCTCAGAGTCTTACAGTATAACATGCCTAATACCAAACAAAACCAATCATATGCCTCCCTTCAGATCCATGAATATGAAACTATAAGCACATATGATTCCAATCCAAAACATTTACTTCTATAGTACTGTTGCTACAACTGTAATTTCATTTTTAAAACATTTTTTTTGGTACTCAGTATAGCTATAGGGGTTTAACAGTAGTTCAATCCCTGTAAATGCTGCTTCATGGATACAGACTCCAGAATCAAATTCCATGCCCAGTGGTCCAGGTTCAGTTTGTATGTTCCCCATACCTGCATGACTTTTCTTCCAGATATCCTAATTTACCTCTGACATGCTCAAGCAATGTGCTGATTAGGCAAATTAGTGATGCTAACTTAGCTTTATTTCACTATGAAAGTGGTTGTGTGCACACTGTGCACCCTGTAGTGGACTGGCACTGCATCTGGGACTGTTTTCAGAATTGCACCCAATACTGTTGGAACAGATTCAAGTTCCCACAAACTTGATTTGAATTAAATGGGTTGAAGAATGTTATTTAATGTTTATTATTCAGGTATGATCATGTGCAATCTCATATTCAGGAACATTTTTGTGGTCTTTATTATGAATATTGCACAACTAATTTATTAAGTATGTGACACGCCGCCCTTTCTAGTCACAGCTCTGTTGTTTTCTTTATCATTTCTAATGTTTATCTTTATAATTAGAAAGCTGTTAGGAGAAACCATAAAATCTAGAAATCATTACCTACAAGGATGGACACTCCAAGGTACAATTTGCCCATTGTGGACCTCTACAGCTGCCCTAACCCAACACAGACAGGCAGACATGACTTTGCCACACAACACACATTTTATTTACAATTGGTGAGCGTTTCACCCTGCTCCCCACAGCACAGTACATAAGCCCCTTCTTCCTCTTTCTTCTTTGTTTGTTTCTTAGCCACCTCCACTGCTCTCCCAGCAGCTCAGTCTTCCTTCCTCCCAACTCTGGCTCCCCAAATGGAGTGAGGCGGCTCCTTTAATTCCAGGTGGCTCATCAGTATTACCTGGAATCACTCCCAGGTGTGCTGAAGGCCCACTATAAGGCTCTGCAGCTACCCCTGGAGGCCCCCACGGAACCCAACAGGAATGCATTAAACTACAGACCCCGGCATGCCCTGCGGGAATCCATGGTGCCACAGCCGCCTAAGGGGACTGCTCTCTAATGTCCCAGGGCAGGTATTGCCCCACTGACGCACTCTCCCCAAGTCCTTCCATTCAGGTGGTGTCCTAGATGGGTAATGGCTGAGTTCGTCTGTCACACCATGTATAGTGAATAACAATATTGTCTAAAGGTTGATTTATATTTGTGTGTCAGTACTACACCGTAGGCTACACCCTTGAAAGCAGTTCATAATTTTGCATCGTGCTGCACTGCAGGCACATGCTAGAATGCTACATGGTGGTGTTTGAAGCACTCAAGGAAATCTAATGATCCATTAAAATCCATGTAGTTATATCCTTCTAGGACCACCACTTCTCTTGCTACAACTTTTGTTCCATGGGAGAACATACTTATGTTTTTCCACTTTTTTATATGTTTTCCAACATCCAAACTTATGTAAGCTGATATTCTGTACCAAATATATCTTTTTTGCTGAGTATATATATATATATATATATATATATATATATATATATATATATATATATATATATATATATATATATATATATATATATATATATATATATATATACATACAGTGGAACCTCGGTTCACAAACGTCTCTGAACACCTACAAATCGGTTTACGACCAAAAAGTTCGCCAAACTTTTGCATCTATTCACGATCATACATTCAGTAAACGAACAAGCCAGTTTCCCTTTCGATTTTTGTATGCTGATGATTTCTGCACGTGTTGCATTGTTCTCGGTCAGATGTACGTGCTTGCACGTACGTGCGTGCTTTCGCTGTGAACTCTTTGTGCTCTATTTCGTTTCCCTTCCGGTTCGTACACAATGTAACTGTATTTAAGCATGCATTCAGTCTCTCCCTGTGCATTGTGCTCAGTCAGATGTGTGTGTTTTCACTGTGAACTCTTTGTGCTCTACAGTATTTTGTGTGCTTTTGCAGGTAACCATGGCTTCTAAGCAAGTGAAGAGTGGTGAGAAGAAAGGTTTGAAGAAAATTGAAATTGAAGTAAAGAAAGAAATTAATGAAAAGTATAAGCATGGCGTTCGTGTTACTGTTCTTGCCGCTGAGTACAAGAAGTCAAAATGTACGATTTTGACTATTCTAAAGCAGAAAGAGGCCATTAAAGCAGCTCATGTTGCAAAAGGAGTTACAGTGTTAACCAGGCAGAGGCCTCAAGTGCTGGAAGAGGTGAAAAAACTGTTGCTAGTGTGGCTGAATGAGAAGCAACTTGCAGGGGACAGCATAAGCGAGGCGATGATATGCGAGAAAGCCAGGAAGATTCATGGCGATCTGCTGCAAAACTGTCCTTCTACGAGTGGTCAAAAGTGAGGAATTTAAAGTCAGTAGAGGATGGTTTGAAAAGTTTCGCAAGAGAAGTGGCATTCATAGTATGGTAAGGCATGGAAAGTTACATTATTGCAATGTTACTTTTCTTGGTGGTTTATTAAATTACAGATTTTTCAAATGTTCATTGTTTTCCCTGTGCTTAAAACTCATTAAAAAAGTTTGTAAGGCTATAGCGTGAACTCTTCAATGTTAGTTTTCTCTGTTGTTCAAGATTTTCTCAGTGTTATTCAATGTTTTTACATTTAGTTTACTATTATGCTGTGCATTCTGTGGTATAATTAACTATATTTGTGCTTAAAAATCTTTAAATATATATATTTATATACAGTTTGTACCGTCTGGAATGGATTCATTGTATTTACATACAATCCTATGGGGGAAATTACTTTGGGTCACGACCAAATCGGGTTACGACCAGAGTTTTGAAATAAATTAAGGTCGTGAACCGAGGTGCCACAGTGGAGGTCTTCATTAAATACAACAAGGTTAAAACAATGCTGAAAGCAGTCTCTTTAAAAACAAACCCGGTGCATTCTTTAACTGCCTTCTTGGCCTAAGCGGCCAGTCGTCCTCCTTCTGGTCACTCCAGCTCCTTGATTGCTCAGCTGGAGAGACCGCTTCCTTCTGCCCCACCAAGTGTCGGCCAAACACGACTTGGGCTCATTGTTCAGCTGCCTGCCTGCGGGCACACGCTCTTTCACTCGCTTGTTAGCTCTCTCTCTCTCTCTCGCTCGCTCACACCGGTTCTTTCCACACTGCTTTCTGCTTACTTCCTCACTCCTTAAGCTCCGTTTTTCCGTGTGTGGTGCTTCAAGAACCATGTCTACCTGTTTGTGTCCGGGCTGTTCCCCACAATGGCATCCCAGATGGGACTCTCCGCCTGTTACAAGGCGGGGACCCATCGTGAAACATAATTTTGTGGGCAGTCCAGTACAGCAGGTAAGGCCACACAAGCGCTGCGGGAGCGGCACATGCACAACCCCGAGGGATAGATTCACCCAAGGGACCGCCACCGATGCACAGAAGAGCCGTTTCCCCCTGGTGCGGAAAGAGGACCAACGGGCGTTGCCAGAGTGCAGTGGGCTTCTATGAGCGCGCCGTGGCTGAGGATGGCCGGAACAGCATTGTGTCTAGGAAGGCCTTGCTGAGGCAGACGCCTTGGACAGACGGGACCCGGGAGGTAAGTGCCCTGCCCAATGACGGTCAGCCCTGCGGAGTCGGACTTACATTCTCTGTTACACACAGGGACTGCCCGGATCCATGTCGGTGGCAGGCGTGTGCCGGTCTGCAGGGCTTTCTCAGTGTGGCGGCAGCAGAAGGAGCTGTGGAGGAGTCGCTGCAGCTTGAGAGAGAGCGGCAGCTGCGAGGCTGCCCAGAGGCACGCCACCGCACCGGCAAGAGGGGAGACAAGATGGCTGTGGACCAGAAATCCCTCCTCGAGACAGGCAAGAGATTGGACGGTGTGTCTTGTGTGTCCACTGATGATTGGATGGAGGCAAGACCAAGGAATTTCCATCTCGAGGACCCAATTGGGCAGAGGGAGAGGCCCCACAGGAAGCAGTCGGCGGATGTGACTGACAGCCAGGTGAATCAATCGCCGGCTGACTTTCTTTGCTTGCCGGCGGCTCTGCATGAGCTGGAGGAGTGCCTTCAGCCCGTAGGGTCGCTTCGTGCCATCTGTGCGGAGTTGCAGAAGCTGGAGAGGAAAGCAGTCACGTCACTGCAGTCGCTGCATGCGTGGATATTTGGCCGGAGCGGTATGCTGGGGACGGTGAGTAGAACCGACCCCATAAAGCATAAGGGAGATCCCACTAAAAAAAGGCCCGTGATGTAAATGATCAGAACCGAGTAGGGGGGTCTCCGACAGTGGACGCAGCGATGGGTGCTGCACGTGTGGTGAGGGGAGAGAGAACGAGAGGGCTGGCAGGATGCGGGCTGATGTGTGTCCCAGGTCCTAGCACCCTAAGTCCCGAGCCAGCACCGACCTCGCGCCGCTCTACAGAGATGCAAATCGGACAGGGTCTATACCGTTCCCATAGGAAGACCCAAACCGTCACGGTGTCCCAGAGGAAAAGGAGGAATCAAGGGAAGAGAGTCGGTTCCTCTGATAGGAAGGAATGTGATGCTGGGTGCGCACGTCTAGAGAAGATCCGCCCTCTGTGGAGGCAGAGGGAAACCCCACAGCCGGCTGAGGTGACGGGGACATGTGCGGTCCCGTCCGATGTCCCAACACGAGGGGCTCAGAGGTCTCGGAAGGGGGGCTGAGGTGGCAAACACCGGGGTGCTGGTCAGAGAGGGGAGCGTTGCCTGTCAATGAGACAATGGGACGCTGAGTGGCGGCGTCAGGGCAACAACTCCGCCCCTTGTTCTGATTAATATTTTGCAGGGCCGGGCCCTGGAGTGGAGTATGTTGGCTTCCCACCATGGAAGACCTGTCCTCACGCGACGGGTCGCTGGCTGCCGAGTCCCGGCTGCACTTCTGGTTACCTAATAAAAGGAGCCAGCAGGCGCCACTTGGGTGCCAGAGTCAGGAGGAGGAGGAGGACAAAGCTGCCTTGGAGGAGTTGAGGAGAAAGAAGAGTGTTTTGTGCTGTTGTTTTTCTTTTGTGTGTTTTTGGGGAATGTGTTGTGCCTGTGGGACATGGGGAAAATGTGCCTCAGAGGTGAAGAAAATAAATCTATTTGTTAATTTTTAGTGCCTCTGGTCTCAGTCTGTGTCAGGTCAGCGCCAAAAGAGCGATTATCACAATATACATATATATAACACAGGTAGTCCCCAGGTTATGGACATCCGACCTACGACTTACGAATGGGCTGCAGCTGTGACCCATGCGCCTCAGTAACTGCCGCTCCGTCAAATTCGTCCCTGGGGACGCTGCAAGTTGTGGCTGGAAAGAGCCTGGAGGGGGCGATTTCGTAAACGGTAAACGGTTTCACTGCCCACCCACCACACACGGCTGCCCCGTTTGCTCTCAGTGGGCGACTGGTAATGCTGCAAGCGGTAACCCAGTTGTGGCTGAATGGAGGCCATTGAGGGTGAAGGGGCAGCGGGGGGTAGCATTGTAGTGTGCATCAGATGGCTGTCTATTGAATGGGGGCGATTCACTACATGCCATTGGCCGCACTGTGTTCATTCTCGGTGGGCGGACGCTACAGGCAGCATACTGTAGTGGAGGTGACTGTGAGGTGGGCTGGTGATGAACCGCTCGTCGATGCCCCCATTCATTCTCAATAGCAAGCCTGCTTGTACTGTTACATACATAGCAGGAAGTTGTCTCTTGTCAGTACATCAGACGTGTTGATGACTGGTGCCTTCCTGCTGTGATAGTGTGTACAGTGCTGTGCAGAAGAGCTCATCTTAATCTTTTGTCATCTCCCTTCAACAATGTCTCTGAAACACAAATTTGATCCAAGTGCTGGTGATACAGTAAAGAAGAGAAAAACCATTATCATTGAAAATAAAGCAGAAATAATAAAAAGGTCAGACAGAGGTGAAACTCCATCATTCATTGGCAGAGCACTTGGTTACAGTTGGTCAACAATAGCATTTATTAAATTTATGAACCTGTTCCGACTTACATACAAATTCAATTAAAGTACAAACCTACAGTCCCTATCTTGTACGTAACCTGGGGACTGCCTGTATATATATTGTCGAGGATGCCAGGGGCGATGACCTGGCCGGGACGCCTTGAAGGACCGGAAGTGGGCGTATGCCCATCTGGGGTCACGTGGGGGCCGCCTTCCTGGTTGCTTTGGGGGCCACGGGTTCAGGGCATGGAAGCCCCACCCTGTAGGGACCCGTGGTCACCGCCAGGAGGCGCCCCAATGCCTTGGGGACTTGTGACCTCAGCACTTCCGCCACACCAGGAAGTGCTGGGGGGAAGATATAAGAGGACACCCGGAGAGCTGCCGGGAGAACAGCCGGCACTTCCACCACGCTGGGGCATGGCCAAGAGGGGAATGCCGGGAACCACCTGGAGCTCATCCGGGAGGACATAAAAGGGGCCGTCTCCCTTCATTCAGGGCTAGAGTCGGGTGGAAGAAGGATGAGGCAAGAGAGGAGAGTGGAGGCAGCCCGAGAAGAAGGCATTTGTGGCCAGGACTGTGTGTGTTGGGGTTTGTGCACTTTATTGAACTGGGTCTGAGTGACCAAATCATTGTAAATATTGTACATAATAAACGTGTGGTGGTGAGTAACAACATGTCTGCCTGTCTGTGTCCGGGTCGGCTCCACAATATATAGATATCATGGCCTGGTACATTTTCTTGCAAGTATTTACTGAGTATGTATTTAAAAACAAAAATGATTAACTCTGTGTATTAAATTCTCAATTAAATCTTCTAAATTAGTAAGTGATTTAAACTGATTGCAGCAGAATGTCTTTATGTACTTTAAAAAATGTCAAGTAAGCATGTGTGTGTTATGTGTACTGTATAAATAAGTATGTGTTTGTGTTAACATGCTGACACAAAGAATGTAGTCAGCCAGGTGAAAGTATAAAGAATCATGGAGACCCACAGGAAATAAGACCAGACACAAATTATTATGACTCTAATGCCATTAGCAATTTTTCTTTCAAAAAACACAGTTATAGAGCTGCTGAAATAGACGTTCTTCCAAAAACATTATTATTATAGCAATTAAATTTACTGCTACACATTGCAAAGGAGAAAGAAGATTTTAAATTGAAGGATTGAGGAATTTAGAATTCTAAGTTTAAAAAGCTGACCACTGATATATGTGAATAGTTTTTAGACACAAAAGGTCTTTGAGGAGTTTTTGCCATGTAAGTGCCAAAGCAGCTGTTCAGTGCCTTCCACATGGAGCAATATAGATTACTTCTGTATTTCATGAAAATGATCCCTGAAAATATTTCAATGGTTAAACATAGTGTATATTCTAAATATCGTCAGAATTTAATTAATTCTTGCAAATAGTACTTCAATTCACAATTATTTTTCATATGCAAATTAGGGTTAGGGTTATTTTCTGGATTATAAACTTTCAAAAGATTATGTAAATATAAAATGATAAATAATTAACAGGTTAAATTGCACAGCTTTTTCATGAATAGAAAAATGTCAACTGGTGTCAAAAAAGAATGCAGGATGACAGCCTTAAAGTAATTCTAGAGTCAGATTTGAACAACCTCGTTTTGCCTTATCCATTTGCTTTTGTCCTTTTTTATATAATTACTATCCATCCATATACCGTGGATAGATATATACCTGTATATACATACACAGTACGTTGCAATTGATACGTGTAAAAAACTGTTTATAAAATAAACACTTTTGAAATATCAAAATATTTACCATAAAGAGTAATCAAAGGTAAAAACTAAATCAAGTCAATATTTGATGTGACCACACTCTGCCTTTATAACTGCATGAATTGGCTTAGATGCAAATCTGTATATGATGACTGGCTGATGAGCCAATTTAAGCCATTTTCTTAGAACTATGTGCTGAGTTGGTCCTGGAATTAGAAAGGCAGACTGCCAAAAAATGGAATTCTATCTGTTCATATCCCGATTTTAACAATGGTTGGCTTTCTGGCAACAGGAATCTACCAGAAGAAAATGGCCAACAGATCAGGAATATTTCAGTGAAGCTTCAGCTCCATCGTGCATACTGTGTTGGAAGACTGACTAACGAGGTGCTGGATTTAGTTTCTGTATGGTTTCCCAACATAATATTACCTCTTATAATAAGAACACCTGGAGAGAATGAAACTGCTTTTGTTAACTGTAAGCAGTTCCATTCCATTAACATACAAGTCATTTGTGATGCCAAGTTGAGACTGACAAACGTCTGGACTACTCTGGCATAATGACACACAATAAGGCATCTCCATTTATAGATGTCTTCATAAATCGAAGTCACAGAGCATTAATGCGCTTTTTTCTTTTCTCATTACATGTACACACAGTTTGTATTTGTCACCTGTGATTGGACATGCTGGCATTCAATATATTTCTGCTTGTTGATGACACACATGCTTGGCAACCATGGTTCTTTGTGTAGCTCTAATTTAGAGATTAGAACTTCTATCATGCACTAGTTGTGTCAGTTGGGAGGCTACTCTACCAGTCAATATAGGCCCGCAGCGTCATGATTTTATATGTATGAGGTTAATTAGTATGATCCACATATGGGTGTTTCTGGGCACATTCACGTTCGCACACTTACAAGATGCTCGAGATTTATAAAGGGTCAATTGTATACAAATGTATGAATGTATGGTTTTAGAAATCAGATGTTTTTTTCTAAATCAGATACCAGAACTTTGTGGAGGCCATATCATCTGTTACAGAACTCCTTACTCTTCTTTGTGCTAAAGATAGTTCTTTATGATCTTGGCCATGTGCTAGGGTTCATTGTCCTGCTGCAGGTGAGATCAATTAAATGTCTTTCAGATATTATTTCATGATGGATGAGAATCTCCTTGAATTTTTGAGCATTGAGAATTTTGGATCATCTATTCCATTTGCTAAAATGTAGCAATAAACCTGCACTGAACCTTCACTGTGTTTAACTGCTAGCTGCAGACACTCTTCCACATAGCCCTCTTCAGCTCTACTTCAGATAAACTCCTGTTTGAACCAAAAAATTCAAGTGTATATATCAGCACCCCAGTCCATGTTTTTATGTTTAGGTGAGTCTTTTGGCTTTGCTTCCACTTTGAAGGAATGGCTTTTTGGCAGCAACTTTTCCATGAAGAAAAATTCCAACAAGACTTCAAGGGACTGTTTGGGGTGTACTTGGGTTTCGGTGGTTTTGATAAATTCAGAGCTGATAGCAGAGATGTCAGTTTGATGCGTCTCTCTGCTGCACTCAGCTTCAGTGGCTGATCATTGTGCTTCTGTTCCTCAGCCTTGCCTTTTTTCTTGTGCTTTTGCAGACAAACTCCCATCTACTGCAACAATTCTGCTTGGGAGAGACCTTAGATGAGTGCCTTTGTTTGGTTGCTATGTTCACTCTTTCCATGGTGTAAAACTGATGATCTAGCACACCCATATCTTTTAGTTTAGTCATCCTTCTCCCAGTTTGATTGCTTCTACACCCATCTCTGCTTCTTTTAATCAATTTGGTTTAGTCATCTCATTACATCATTGTTCATTAGCACTTGTTTATTATTTTTATTTAATCATGAAACTAAGCAATACACTTACAAAGTTTTTATTTGAAAAGAGTTCTATCACTTAATACATCAACTTCTCTAATGAAATGCAAAAATTCTCTGCATCATTTACCTTTCTGGAAAATGTTTTGAAATTTGCACTTTTCAACTGACACACTAATGCAGAATACAAAAAATAAACATCTAAGGCAAAATATATCCAGAAATATACATAGTAGACAGGGGCCATAATGGGTTAAACCCAGTTCATTTTCTGTTGGTAAATAAGTTCTCGGAAAAAAATATAAATGTTTAAATGCAGAAGTTCCTCTTCTGCAATGGTCAGGCAATTAATGCTGTCCTCCTATTTAGGGTCTGAATTTACCTGCAATTACTAGAAAAACGGGTGTTTTCTTAAAGGAGAAGTGAGGAGTGTCATTCCATGTATATATACAATATAAGAACATATATCTGTCACTATGACCAAATGTTAAGTAATCTTATGAACTGTGGGTAAAAACTTTCTCTGAGTAAGTTTGAGTACAAATTGTACCATACTGTTTGATGAAAAAAATGAATGGAAGAAAATTGATAATGAAGGATTGCTGATGTCTTTAATAATAGTGTTTGTCTGTTGTGTATTTTGTATAGTACATCCTAAACAGATATGAGATGAGAGTATTAAAAATATTCAAGACTAACTTTCCAGCCTCCTGATTTACTTTGTGGACCTCGGCTGAGTAAGTGACATATCAGAAATCTGTGCACCCAGTGAGTATGGACTCCAATGTGCCACTGTAGCAGTCTGTGATATCCAAATATCTATACTAATAAAAGGCAAAGCCCTCACTCACTGACTCACTCACTCACTCATCACTAATTCTCCAGCTTCCCGTGTAGGTAGAAGGATGAAATTTGGCAGACTCATTCCTTACAGCTTACTTACAAAAGTTGTGCAGGTTTCATTTCGAAATTCTACGCGTAATGGTCATAACTGGAACCTATTTTTCTCCATATACTGTAATGGACATTAGCTCGACGGCCGTGGGGGGCAGAGCTGCGTGTGACATCATCACGCCTCCCACGTAATCACGTGAACTGACTGTGACCGCAGTACGTAGAAAAGAAGAAAAAGCTCCCAACAATAAAACAGCGGAGAACCCGTTGATTAAATAAAAAGGCTGCTTCGTTGGCGAAGCAAGGAAAAAGGACTTTCTTATATGTCGTTCATTTATAAAACAGTGCAGAAGCTGTGAGAAGGCTGCTTCCTTGGCGAAGCAAGGAAAGGAATGAACACACCGTAGCGAAGAATGGCCTTATATGGGCAGGCAGTCAATTACATGGGAGGCGTGCTGAGTAGCGCAGCAGCCTTACTTATGAATATGCTAAGCACAGTCCTTCACCCGCGAATATATTTTACACCTTTGGAGAACCGCCAATGCCTCTTAAACATCTTAGATTCACAGGTGACGATTTCAGTAGTGAACACTTTGATGTTTATGAATATTTAAACTCTCAAAAGCTGGATGTGAAGTTATCGATGAAACTGATTGTATGCTTACAACGCTTGACAGATGCCGAATGTCACTTCAACACAAGTCCTGCAAATACTAACGTCATTGAAACAAACCATGAAACTCAAACCGATTATGACAGCAGCAATCCAAGCTGTGAGATTTGTGACTATATTGCTTTTCACATGGCCAACTGTATGTTGCATGCTCAAGAGTAAGCTCAGCGCACAACTTGGTCATATTACAACCGGAGGGCTGACCTGAAAACGTGGCATACAAAGAGATCCTTAACAAATAATTATTTTCCCTCAGTTTAAAAAGGTTTAATTTTCTTCTTAATAAAAATTTTAAGGCAGTACTTCGCCGCTGCGAAGCGTGGGTATTTTGCTATATATATATATATATATATATATATATATATACATATACAGTGGTACCTCGGTATACGTCTGCTTTGGAATAAGTCCAACTTGGTATACGTCCTGTTTGGACACAAAAAATTTTGCTTGGTATACAACTTTTGTTTGGAATACGACTCGTGTGCTAACCTTGTTTAACTCTCTCGAGACAAAGCCACGACTGCCCACAAGCGTTAGTGTGCCAGTTGCTAGCATTCAGTGAATAACCGGCACTATAACTCTCTGTGAACTTTCACGTGTGTGATATAGCGGGTCCACAGCTCCTGTCAAAGTCCAGCTTTAAAATAAATAATCACCACGCTCGCAGCTTGGTGAGGGGGCGTCGTGGTTAAGTGGCTGAAGGTTGTCAGGGCGATTAGCAATGTGGGCGTTTCTCAGCAAAGTGCACTTGTGAGGGACCGTCCGCATTCATGATTGTTCCTGGGGCTGCTTATCTTGATAAACAGAAGCCCGAGTCAGCTAGAAGGGGAGTAAAAAGAAAAAAAAGATGGGAGGTTGAGTGAGTGAGAGAGAGAGGGCTGCTTATCTTGATAAACAGAAGCGTGAATTGGCTTGAAGGGGAGTAAAAAAGAACGGACGAGAGAGAGAGAGAGAGCGAGAGCAACGGGCTTCTTGTTTTTTTTTTTTAAAGAATGCTTCCTGCTTTTAACTTCGTTGTTTTTAAGAAGACTTTTTTCTATTGTTTTTAACCTCCACGTTTCACTTCTGATTTTATGGATTATTTATTGGAACTTTGGAGACTGCACTTTAATTTGAACACCTTGTTTTGTTAATTGTTTTAATAAAAGTACTTTGCACTTTTTCACCATCCCCTTGCTTTGTTGTTACCGATGAGCTTAGTAGCGAGGCACATTACCGATGGTGTAGGATTCAAGGGCTCCCCGGCAGCAGATGGGAGCATACAGCAAACCTGCATCGTCACAACGTGATTTGGTGTTTTTTTCATGTAAATTTGAATTGATTGTTGAAAAGTATGAAGGTGGCATGTGTATCCGGGCTGTTGTATACCGTTTGCTGAGAATGACGGTATCTACGATTGTGAAAAACATTATTAAATGTTATTAAAAGTAAAGTGAGGTAAAATTTTCATTTATTTCATCTAATTGCTTTTGTATTTATGTATTTTAGTATTAAGCAGTGTTTAAATAATTTTATACAACCCCATCAATGTATAATATGCCAATAGCAATAGGATTTTTTTTTCATGGGAACGGATTAATCATTTTCCCATTATTTCTTATGGGAAAAATTTGTTTGGTATACGTCCTGTTTGGTATAAGTCAAAGGGTCTGGAATGGATTAAGGACGTATACCGAGGTTCCACTGTATATATATATATATATATATATATATATATATATATATATATATATATATATATATATGACAGCAACACTCATAACAATGACCAAACAATTACATTGATTACATTGACAATCATGTTACATTATTTTCAAAATGTTTCCTTTTCTTTTTCATTACTTCTTTAACACACTACTTCTCCGCTGCAAAGCGCAGGTATTTTGCTATATATGTATATGTGTGTGTGTGTATATGTTGTCACACATGTGCGATTAGGAGGCAGTCAAAGAGCCTAAAGGTGAGTGAAACATTGCGAGATAGAGGGTTGTCACGTGGTACTTACCTGAATCTCTTTTGCTCAACAGAAAACCAGAAGAGAAATAATTCCTCCACATCCAGATTCCAAAATGGCCGCGACGATGTCACTTCCGGCCCACCAAGATGACGTCACTTCCGGCTCCATCAATCCACCTCATTTCCGTCCCATCATGATGACGTTGTTTCCGGTTCCTGTTTTCAACGTCACTTCTTGCCAACCATTTCCTCTCCCATAATCATTTTCCTGTATAAATTCGCCATTTTGACTCAAGAAAACTGTTCATTGTTTGTTCTGAGACTTTGAATCACTCTTTTCTTTAATTGTCTGGACGACAATATATGGGGACGGTCCCCAAAACTTTGTTTTGTATTGTGTAAACTTTCTTTTGAAGAAGAATAACTATCACAATGTATATATATGTTTATATGCGTGTGTGAGTGTGTATATATGTTCATATGCGTGTGTGTGTGTGTATATATAAACTGCTCAAAAAAATTAAAGGAATACAGTAATCCCTCCTCGATCGCGGGGGTTGCGTTCCAGAACCCCCCGCGATAGGTGAAAATCCGCGAAGTAGAAACCATATGTTTGTATGATTATTTTTATATATTTTAAGCCCTTAGAAACTCTCCCACACTGTTTATAAATATTCTCCGCACAGTTATACAGTAAACCCTTGTTTATCGTGGTTAATCCGCTCCAGACAGATAAATGAATTTCCACGAAGTAGGATTCTTTATTTATAAATCTAATATTTTCGCAGTTAGAGCATAGAAAACCTGTTTATGACCTTCTAAATACGTTTTTTAACATTATTAGAGCCCTCTAGACATGAAATAACACCCTTTAGTCAAAAGTTTAAACTGTGCTCCATGACAAGACAGAGATGACAGTTCTTTCTCACAATTAAAAGAATGCAAACATATCTTCCTCTTCAAAGTGCGCGTAAGGAGCGGAGAATGTCAGAGAGAGAGTAAAGTAAACAATGAAAAATCAATAGGGCTGTTGCGCTTTTAAGTATGCAAGCACCGCGATAAAGCAGCAACAATGAAGGGATCAATGCGAAGGTAGCCTTTCAGCATTTTTTACAGGAGCGTCCCTATCGTCTAAGCAAACAGCTTCTGTGCAAACACAGAGAGAGTAAAGTAAACAATGAAAAATCAATAGGGCTGTTGCGCTTTTAAGTATGCAAGCACCGCGATAAAGCAGCGGCAATGAAGGGATCAATGTGAAGGTAGCCTTTCAGCATTTTTTACAGGAGCATCTGTATCTTCTAAGCAAACAGCCTCTGTGCAAAAAGCCCCTCTGCTCACATCTCCTCCGTCAAGCGCAGAGAACGTCAGAGAGAGAGAGAGAGAGAGAGAGCGAGATTAAAGCAAACAATCAAAAAATCAATAAGCACCTCGATAAAGCGGCATTTCTTAGAGGATCGTCTGTATCCACTAGGCAAACAGCTTCTGTGCAAACAGCACCTCTGCTCACACCCCCTCCGTCAGGCGCAGAGAATGTCAGAGAGGGTGAGATAGAGGCAGAGACAAGCAAACAATCGAGCACGCGCAGGAGGCATATCTTATAGCATTGAGGAGTTTTAGTTAATATGTAATACGTGCTCTGATTGGGTAGCTTCTAAGCCATCCGCCAATAGTGTCCCTTGTATGAAATCAACTGGGCAAACAAACTGAGGAAGCATGTACCATAAATTAAAAGACCTATTGTCCGCAGAAATCCGCGAATCAGCGAAAAATCCGCAATATACATTTACATATGCTTACATATAAAATCCGCGATAGAGCAAAACCACGAAAGTCAAAGCGCGATACAGCAAGGGATCACTGTACTTTGAAAACACATCAGATCTCAATGGGAAAAAGAAATCCTCCTGGATATCTATACTGATATAGACTGGGTAATGTGTTAGGAACGAAAGGATGCCACATCGTTTGATGGAAATGAAAATGATCAACCTACAGAGCCCTGAATTCAAAGACGCCCAAAAATCAGAGTGAAAAAATTATGTGGCAGGCTAGTCCATTTTGCCAAAATTTAATTGCAGCAACTCAAAATTGTACGCAGCACTTTGTATGGCCCCTGTGTTCTTGTATACATGCCTGACAACATCGGTGCATGCTTCTAATGGGATGAAAGATGGTGTTGTGGGGGATCTCCTCCCAGATCTGGACCAGGGCATCACTGAGCTCCTGGACAGTCTGAGGTGCAACCTGGTGGCATTGGATGGACCAAAACATAATGTCCCAGAGGTGTTCTATTGGATTTAGGTCAGGAAAGTGTGGTGGCCAGTCAATGGTATCAATTCCTTCATCCTCCAGGAACTGCCTGCATACTCTCACCACATGAGGCCAGGAATTGTTGTGCACCAGGAGCCACTGTACCAGCATAGGGTCTGACAATGGATCCAAGGATTTCATCCTGATACCTAATGGCAGCCACGGTGCCTTTGTCAAGCCTGTAGCGGTCTGTGTGACCCTCCTTGGATATGCCTCCCCAGACAATCATTAACCCACCACCAAACTGCTCATGCTGAATCATGTTACAGGCAGCATAATGTTCTCCATGGCTTCTCCAGACCCTTTCACTTCTGTCACGTGCTCAGGGTGAACCTGCTCTCATCTGTAAAAAGCACAGGGCACCAGTGGTGCATCTGCCAATTCTGGTATTCTATGGCGAATGCCAATCGAGCTGCATGCTGCTGGGCAGTGAGCTCAGGGCCCATTAGAGGACATGGGGCCCTTGGGTCACCCTCATGAAGTCTTTCTGGTTGTTTGGTCAGAGACATTCACACCATTGGCCTGCTGGTGGTCATTTTGTAGGGCTCTGGCAGTGCTCATCCTGTTCCTCCTTGCCCAAAGGAGCAGATACTGGTCCTGCTGATGGGTTATGGACCTTCTATGGCCCACTTTTTTATTTTTCACAGTCGAGGTAGAGTTGATCTACTGATATATTTTTCAAAAAATAATATTTTAATAGATTTATAGATACAAGGTGACCGGACATTATCTTTTTCTTGAACATGTCTTCTTTAACAGACCTAAAATAACTCTGTGGCTAGTATTTGCATATATCATAAATTTGTCTGGGGTTATTGCCTTATTGTTGCTTAGACTCTTTGAACAAACAACAGACCTACATACTTTATTTTGTCTGATCCATGTATGGCATGTTTATTTTTTGAACCAACGATTAAGGTGTATCTTGCATATGAAATGGACTTTATTTAAAGAATAGCACATATGGCAGTTTGACTCAGGTGACAGCTAGGAGGACTAGACAGAGCAACAGTACAATTGAACACCAACTTATAAGGTAGCCAAAAATGAAAAGTGAAAGTGAAATGAAAATGAAAGTCCAGTTACAAGTAATTACAAAAGAAAGAAAACAAAATTGATAAGTAGAGCTAGCATGTGCAACATAGGCCTCATATTCACTCTGAAAAGAATTAAATTGTTTTTAAGGAAGATGGCTCATCAGCAGAAATGGCAGGGGCTTGTTTCATTGTATTTCAAAATGTTCTGTTGAAGGAGATCATTTTTAAACTACTGAAGGTTTCTCTTAATTTATGATGCATGTAGCTACCTTCATTTCTACTTTATATGTTAAAACGTCCGTTATGCTAAAAAAAAAAACAGATATTAAAATAGTATGTTTTTGTGTTTTTCCTTTCTTGTATTATGGAAGAGAAACAGTAATCCTTAAGGTCCTTTAAAATATTTTCTAAGTAGTTAAATATAAATTAAGAAGCTTTAATTGATTGAATTATTTGGGAAAAACAATTATTAAAGAGCCATTGCATATGAAGGCATGTATAAAGTTTCGATTATATCCCTCTCCCACTGACATGCCACTGACTTAGTCCACTCGACAATACATTAATAAAGATTTCTCCAAGCAGCAATCACTGTTGTGTATCTACTTTAAAATTTACTATGCATATGCACAACCGTGTCATTACAAACATGCATGTACTATCTTTATTCTTCATTCTAATATCAATAGTAAATTACAGTAATATAATAACTATATGTTTATATTTAATTTTCATTAATTAATTTTTTGAAGTTTATTAATTCTCTGACTAGTCACTCTCAAATACTGGAATAAAGTCTAATTGCCCACATCCCCTCACTACTATAAAATTTTAGTCCTGCACTCAAAAAATCATGACAGGTCCTGAGGGTGCAGACCTCTATTAGAAAGTCCAAAATCCACTTGCAGAGGCTGGCGCCAAGGCCTAAGATTAGAAGTTTGAAGTACAGCTTTGATGGCTCAACAGTGTTAAATAATGAGCTGTAATTTATTAAGAGTATTGTGGAATATCAATTGTTATTAATCAGGTGAGGCGGCATGGTAGAAAGAGAGATGGTTTGTTCTCTGGACCGGTTGTGATGATATGCAAAGTGGAGATGGTAAAAACTATCTAGAATATTTAATTTATCTCAGCACCATTCTCTCAAAGCATTGTCACAATGGCAAAGAGTGCTCTTAGTCTGAAATCATTAAGATAGTCCACATTGGGGTTTTTTTGGCTCATTTGAAGCAGGTGGGATCAACAGATGGTTTCAGATATTGAATATGTCATTAATAATTGTCAATTGGTCACTACATGTGACATAATTGGAATAACTGTGATATAAGTGAATATTTTATAGCTCAACTACAATGTAAAAACTGGTTAAAAAAGTGTTTTTAATTCATCTTCCAACTCTTTAAGGTGAACAATACAAATTAAAAAGACTGATTTATACAAACAACATCTTTTAACAAGAAAATATCTTTTTAGCTGCTAATGATTAAAGCCATGGGAATGTTGTGACACATTCACTGAGACAAAATGTGGAGAAATAATCATTAGAAGAGTAGCATCAGTCAATTTCAGATTATATTGTAACCTTAATGAAGCAAATGAACTAAGGTATGAGGAAAAACATTAAAAACATGTTTGGTAGAACACAGAATGATGAAATTTGAAAACCAGGTAATAAGGTGGAAAGCTGGAAATGTAATTATTGTACTGTACATGAAGCAGTATAAAATTATATTGTCTTCCATACAAATCAATGTTTTTGAAATTTGGGGTGGTGTTTACCAATTACATTGAACTAATCTGCAGTCTGGTTTTGTTTGGTTCTTGATGTTGTTAGTCCAAGTTAGGTTGGCTAATTTTACACTATCTCACTAGCTCCATCATTTTTTATGGAAATGTCACTGTCTCACTGTGACAAATCCCAGTACATGACTTCCACATTAGGTCCTAATCCTGGTGTGCACTTGCTTTCTAATTTTCACAACAATTGTTTCCATATGGTTATCTTCAGAGGCACTATTTAGCCAACAAGGTTCTGGCAATTTATTCTGGCTTGCTATCTGTTGAATGGCAAAATCCCTTGCTATTTTACTCATTTAAGCTGTGTCTGTGTGTTTTATGGTCGATTTTGATGATTAGAACACATCAAATGTACAATGTTTATTTACCTTAATGTAGAAAGGGGTTAACATGATTGAAGAGTTCATTGGAATAAAATACACAGCTCCTTTTCCATTTCAATGTAGCCTATATTGTGAAATAGCATACAGTGTACCAAAATTCTATGCAAGACAGGCATATAATTAATATCTTGGTTTTCCTACATGTGTATTTTTACAGCTTGAAATTCAAAGCAAGTTTTGCTCCATAACATTGCTTTGATGTTGTTCATAACAAGCGGCCAATGTAGAATTCTTTAGCACATATTTAGTATACATTTTTGTGAGTGTTTACATTTTAATTTCACAGAATGACAAAAACTAAGAGTTGTGGAATGCCTGTTGTGGAATATCTGTTTCTTTCACAAATCATTGTGGTCTTTGTATATTTTTATGTGTGTGTGGCCACATAATGCATGAAATGTCCTCACTTTCTTGCTTTTTAAAAGGCAAAATCTAATCTAACATTATTTTTAATCATGTTGAGCATTATGTGAAGGGTGTTTACTTTGGAGAAAGCTTTGTAACAACTGCGCTCACAGTCAGATGAAGGCAAGTTACACACTCAGGCTGTTTCTTGTCCACCTTCCATTCAAGCTCGCCAGTTGACAGAAAAAGTAAACCCAGATAAATAAGTTCTGAACCTTGAGGGTGAACCCCTTATAATTGATGACAAAAAAATGAAAACATTTGGTAATAACAAATAGGTCTTTCTGACTGGTTCAAAATGGTGGCAGGACCTCTTAAGAAGAAGCCAAAGGATAGGGTGGGGCCAAGGGGCCATGACCCGGAGGTGATGCCATTGGGACTTCTGATCATTTGATCTGTAGGGGAGAAAGGAGGAGAAGCATTTTGTAACAGCACCAAACCTCAACTCCAGGTGGAATTACAATCTGATAAGCCTTTAAATTGTCTCCCAAGTGTATGTGTGACAAAGTTAAAGTTTAAGTATATGAAAAAGGAGTATATTAGGAAAAGATGAAATGTTCCACACACCCCAAATCCCCAATCCTGATGTAATGAAAACATGTACAATAATAGAAAAAGAAAAGAAAAGCATGAAACAGGCTCCAACCCCGTCTTGTCATAACCATGAAACATACAAAATTATAAAACGAAGATTAAATATCCAAACGGTAAATGTAAAAATTGATAAATGGATTTAAGCTGGCAAAATCCAAATGATGAAATGATAGTAGAAACACAGTTCAAACAGGACTATTCCAAAATGTGAAGCAAAACAACCTCGCCAGTGAGTCTAAATAACAGTCTGACAGCTGTGGGTAGTGGATGATAAAAAGTCCAAAACACCTTACTACCATCTGTAAGTGGATGAAAAGTGATGATCTGTTGATTCTTTTGGTGAAAGGATAGCAGCATTTATTATGTAAAATCCTGGTCTATTCTGTTCCCTCCTTGTCTCTCTCTTTTCTTTTCTTAAAATGTACAGTCCTTTCATTTTAATGTATGAAACCCGGAACCTGACGACAGGAAATTCCCCACCTCCAAAAAAAGGTCAAGTGGTGTAATTGGTGATAACACTTGAAAACACTGAACAAAGACAGATGACATTTTATGTAACGCCACTAAAACGTCATAGACTGATGGAATCCCCTGTTGCTTCTTTTCAATTATAAATTACCAGGATTTAAGCTACCCTATAAGTGAAGCTTTATTTTGCTTTGGTAGGTATATCTTTTTGAAACAGATTAGACTGTATTCCAATTCTGAACGCTGACTCTGAATAAAACCATTTTTAATGAAGTTTTCCAAAATGGTGGGCATCAGTAGATGATGAGAAAGCTGGGAAAACTTCACACTGGCAAGCCACAGGTCCTTATATCAGTTCTAAGACGTTCAGGTCGTGATGTTCTTTAGCACAGGTTCAATCTGACTCTCAATTAGCATATTAAGAATCAGTATTTCTTGGACATCTTGCTATGTTTTGAATTATATACAGTATTTTGAGAAACATGTTAATATTTTAGTTGTTTAATTTGAAGTGCATCACACCACCATTTTAGAGGCTGTAAGTTTTAATGATGACTTGTTAGTTGTTGGAGCTCTTCCCCAATTTACCTCTTCTTCCTTTTTTGTCCATCCTCTGTTTACATTTCTTTTATTTCTTAATTGTTTTTGGTTAAGCATTAAGCCTAGGAGATACCTTAGGTGTGATAAAAGGGCTGTTCATGCCTCAGGGACTTCGCTTAAATATAAAGTGGTATCACTGTATAGCCAACTCTCTTCTACAGTCTTATTGCTTTGGGTTTTTGCTTTTAAATTTTCTTTTTTGTTCTTGGACTGGTCTTTGGTTAGCACATTGAACCTTTGGTAGTTCTAAGAATTAGATTCTTATTTTCTCTTTTAATGGTATTTTAGGTTTTCATTTAGTCTTTTTTTGAGCTTTGATTAGTATTTTGTTTCTTTTCAGTTTTCATCTTAATATTCATTTAATTTATTTCTCTTTCATTTGCTTTGCCTCTTCATACTTTCTAGTTCGCTATTCTTAAACTTACTTTTTATTTATTGTGTTTTTATTATTTTTCTTTTCTGAGTTTAGACTTTTTACTTTGGACTAGTTAATTATGCACTCCTTATAATATATTTAATAATGAATTAAACATTAATTTGTTGTCTGCTATTTGTAAGGGTTCAGGTAATGTTTGCTCTTGTAGTAATTTCTAGTCTTATAGGTGTTATTAGTCCTAGTGAGTATGTTCACATAGGGTAAATGCTTTGACTTTATGCCCTATCAGTCTGCATTTTTCACACTATGGTATGCCAGAAGGAATAGCAGGAGAACAGGGTATAAGGAATACTGACTTTATTCTAAGAATTACACTGGGCTCTCCGAAGGCAGTAACAGAGAGGACTTTGGCAGAGCTGTTGACTATCACGAAAAATGTCCCACACTCTCTGCATGGCAATAGACTTTACAATATACCATCTGACTAAAAAATGTTTTTCAACCATTTTAATAGGTTATCTTTTAATGGATTTTATAAATATTTATTCTGCTTATTTGACTGCTTAGAACATATTCTGTTTAGGATATATGCATGTCTCACTGCTGTTAATATCTATAGGTCGCTTTAACATTACAGTTTCTCTGTGGGAGTAATGAAGTGACTATAAGAAGAAACAGCCTTGAGAGAGCCATCAAACCATAACGTAGAAAAGGGCTGGCAGTGAAAAGATGTGGTGATGTGACAATTATACTATGTGTGAGAAAACAGGAGTGTCTGTTAGTAATTCAACAGAAGAGTTTTAAGTAGTGTCAACACAGAAAGTAAATGCTATGCTGCAGGAATTTCTTCTACTTTTATTGCTCAAAAGTGAATACCATAATTGTAACAAATCTATTTATAAAAAGTAAAGTAGCAACTCTGATCTCTTGGTGAGATGTAATGCATTAAATGCATTATTATATGCATTAAGGAGTTGTTTTTATTTGTCGGCTTTTCTTGTTTTGTTTTTTACCCTCCTTTCCATTTAATTCCTAGTTTCTAGTAATGCCATATATTCAGAACCACCATTATAGATGAATGTAATGTGGCAAAAACGTAACTGCTTGCCAGAGGTGGGTAGAGTAGCCAAAAATTGTACTCAAGTAAGAGTAGCGTTACTTCAAAATAATATTACTCAAATAGAAGTAAAAGTAGTCATCCAAAAAATTACTCAAGTAAGAGTAAAAAAGTATTTGGTGAAAAGACTACTCAAGTACTGAGTAACTGTTTGATCATAAAAAATGATTTATTTTTTTAGAAATCTTGTAATAAGACAGACAAAAATAAAAAATAATGTATATATTCTGCTATTTCCAAATAATAAAATAAAAAATGAGTAAAAATAAATAACATCTTTACAAAATAAAGATGTACAAATAACACAATGTTCCAAATCTCAGATTTTCACAACAAAGTTTTTGAAGCCAATATCCACAGTAGGTAACATGTATGTTTGAACAGTGCAAACAGTGACAAGAAAACCTGTACACTGACAGTATAATACTGCACATTCACTTGCCCTTCAAATAGCACAGCTGATAGAAAATAACATTAGAACAAGGCAGCTTGTGCACGTACAAGTAGTCTCACTTTACCTTGACTGTCTGTGTCTGTGCATGTTTGATTAAAACATGTTTGTTCTTCACTCAGTGAAGTGATGGTTAAGCTTCAGCAGTAGTTGGCTCTAATTTTTCATGTATTCTTTCTTTCCTTGTCCGCTGTCTGTGAGGAGTTTGTGCCGATATGGCGCCACAGTTTGTGTGTGGTCATGTGATTATTGTTGCTACGTCTGATTGGTGAAATGGAAGTCTTGTGGTTAATGTTGCTAACATCTGATTGGTGAAACGGACTCTTGTGAATACTGTTGCTACATCTGATTGGTGAAACAGTCATGCAGTAGATCCACTGGCGGCTTCTCTCTGGCAAAAATATAGCGTATCTAATGGAAAAAAGTAACGATTTGAGTGCTTGCCCAATGTAGCGGAATAAGAACAGCGTTTCTTCTTCACAAATGTACTCAAGTAAAAGTATAAAGTATGGTGCAGTAAAACTACTCTGAGAAGTACCATTTTTTTAAAAAGTTACTCAAGTAAATGTAACGGAGTAAATGTAACTCGTTACTACCCACCTCTGCTGCTTGCCTTGTTTGTTATTCAATAAAATAAGGGGAGATATAACTCTTTCAAAAAGAATTTGTAAAAAAAAAAGATGCAACCCATTTTTTGCCCCATTTCAACAAAAGAAAACAAAATAAGACTTATTTTATTCTATTGCAAGAATGTATTTTGGTAGTTAGTCATGCCATCATGAGTGGTAACTGAGGTCTGTGTTTGTTTTTTGCTTCTCTGTGGACGTACAGTTCAATTTCTCTGGTGCCATCTTTGAGTTTCAGAACAGTGATGGGCTGTTGCAAGTGATGTCGAACAATTTAGTTTGTTTTATCTGGTCATTTGATCACTGAAGTGGACACCATCTTTTGCTTTTCTTTGTCTGTAGTGTCATATGTGCTTAAGAAGCCAATCATTTTCCAGCAGACTTCTTCATTCCATGTTAGTCAGCATAGTCACACCATTCCATCTAGTGTTTGCCAAGTATTCCTTAATGGAGAACTACTATTGATACATACTGCCACAGTTTACTTAGGATAATAGAGGTGAACTAATTTTTAAATATCTGATTATATTTTCTTTAAGTTGTAATCTGTGATAATGTATATCATTACAGGTCATTTGTACAGTTAATAGTTAGCCGACAAAGATGAAAGACATGTTTACACTTAACAAGTGTAAAAACTACCATAACTTATTCCAAGATTAATAACAAGGCTATTAAGAACTGAATATTCATATTTCAAAACTTTTTTTTTTTTTTTTACTATTTGTGCTTTTAGATACAAAGTTTGTATTGCAAACATGACAAAATATGTGTTTGAAGACTGTTGTAAAATAAATAAGTTATCATAACCATGTGAAATTTGTGATTACAACAGTTCATGATTAGTCCTACAGTATGGCCTTGAGACTAATACTTTGAACCACACCAGTGGTTCAGTCTGCACCTGGGCAGGTCTTTTGCTGTTCTCCAGTGCCTGCAAGCTATCCAAAGGATTCTGGAAAGGCAGCCTGAATAAATAAGATGTGGTCTGCCATGAAGAAAGATATTTTATAGAAATGAAGTCAGGAGAACAGGACATTGTTACAAGGACTAAATGTGGTAGGCAACAAATAGTTTGACTGTAGGTGGCTTCTCTTTTGGGTTTATTGCTTTGATGGTGTTATCTTGTGGCCAAAACAGAAATTATTTGGGTTATGATTTACAGTTAGCTGCAAAAATAAATACAGCACAATGCAAGATGGGCATCTTTCCTATGGTCATTTGTCCCAATATGTAAACAAATGCACTAGAGCTGAGGAAATGTAGATTGTTCTGAAATAGGTTTCACTACATACAGTAGTTACTATATGCAACAAATAGGTTTTGTGTTTGCTTGCAAATTAAGTTAAAACATTGAGATTATGGGTAAAATTAAAAATTGTGTTTTACAGATGTGAATCCCATGTACAGACTTTTATCCATGTTAAGCTTTTTTTTTCTTTCCATTTTACTCAGTACCTTACCTTGTACCTGGATAAGGCAAGTTTAAAAAAGGTTAGAAAATCAATGTTCAGCTGATGCATTTTAATATTGACCATGCCAAGATTTTGCCATCTACAGTATATAAGCATCATAGAGTTGCACTTTTATACACTTCATTTTAGACAATTTAGAGTGTACTTATCATTACAAGATCTGAAAATCACGAAGATAAAGTGTTGAAAAATACCTCCATATTACTCAAAGGAAAACTATGTTTGCTATGGTTGGGTGCCAGACATGAGTCCTATTCTAAATATACCTTGCATGCTTGAAATGTTATTCATTATTCTGTGTTTATTTACACTAGTGCAGATATATAACTTGATATCATTTCTTGTGCAAAGGGCAGCCAGCTGGAGTTTGTTCACCTGGACCAGGTGTTTATATGACAATTATGATTCAATTAAAGTATGCGTTTTCTCCTCTTGATTTGTTTTTACCCATTTCTTATCTTTCATTAATCATAAAAGGACAATATGCATTTTACTGTTTGATATGTTGTCTTCATGCTCAGAATCCACCTATATTTGGTTCAGAGGGTATGATTTCATATTTATAAAGGATAAACACGATAACCTTGGAACCCATGTTTCAACATTCTGCATGGGAGCAGACCCAAAATGAATGATCTAATGTTAGGTTAAGAAAAAATCTCCAAGTAATTAAGCATCACAGCCCAGCATGAGGCCAAGTATCATTAAGGTGAAAGTCTGCATTCAAACATCTTATTCAGTTTGTTATCTGTCAAAATAACAACCACTGACACTTCTTTCAAAAGAAATTAGAGGCCGTAGAAAAGCAATAATTGCATATAAAAAAATAGAGCAGATAATTAAAGTGTAACAGTGTGGTCTTTCACCTTATAGCACAGGATATTGTCAACAACTTCTTGATGCCTCTTTGCCTGTTCTTTAATTCCCAGTTTAAGACTTGAAACCAGCCAAAGAAAGCTATGCCTCCAAAGAACACAGGAATCCCAGGGTGACTGGACTACCCAGCGATATCAGTGTGACATTAAGACAGCACTGTCATTTCCTCACATGGGTAATGGAAACAGCCCTTAAAAGGATGGATGGAAGATCAAGAGGCAGTCTGCCTCCACTCAGACAGATAAATGGAACTCCGCCCTCCTGTGAGGGTGAACTCTACTATACTCCTTAATAAGGAGAGTTTTTCTTGGAACACAAATTTATTTGGAAAAATCCATAAGGCTCTTCATGAGTTCTGTGAAACACAGAGTCCCAATAACAAACTCTTAAATGACCTGTCACTGGTATACTAAGGTTTTAGAGACTATCTTATGGTTGTAAACCCTTTGGGGAAAATTAAAGTATTTTCATTCAGTTAAAGCTCTTAGCTTGCCCAAAAAGAAGAAAATCCTCTTTTCAATCTTATAATCCACTTTTACTTTCTCCTTATTTAGTGTAGCATATGAAAAAACTATTATTTTAATGATAAAAAACTGACAAGATTTGTAATAGCAAAACAGGTTATTATATCCCTAAAAATGTTTTGTGCATTTTTGGAAAGATGTGTGCCAGTGTGTCTATATGCTTGTGTGTTTGTGTTAAAAATTTAGTGAACACTGTAATTAAAGAATGAATGGACAAATTTTATATGAAAATTTTGCAGACAAGTTGCACTTGTTAGCCTTAAGAGTTGATTAGATTTTGGATGAATTCCAACTATTCAGCTTCAAACTATTAAAATTCCAATTTTTTAAAGCTTATACCAACAACTGCCAAACCACTGCTCAGAAGTTCACAAAATCTGGCATATGCAATCAAGGCTTTGAAATAAAGACTATTCTAAATTTTGAATTCAATCCAAAACTCGCACTTTAAGCATTTAAAGTTCAAAATTTTCAAATGCAGTAATTATAGCAGCAAAGCAAAGCTGTAATTACAAAGAACACTGATTATATTTTATGCTTCTAGTAAACAGCCAGAATGTCTATTTATTTGTTGTAGGTATTTACATATTTGTTTAAAAAAAGTTTCCTATTTCAATTTTTGAACTCAGAACCTTCAGTTTATAAACTAGAACCATCCCACCTGCAATGAAAGGTTTCTACACCTTCACTTCTAATTTTTAACATCTTAAAAGAAATAAAGAATACAATGATACAGGTAAATTAGCAAAAATCAGAACATGATTAACAATGCTACTGACACTAATAGGTTGTTCTCTGCCTTCATTTCTCTCCTCAGCCTACCACCTTCGTTTTCAACTTCCTTGACTGCTGATGACTTTGTTATGTTTTTTCAAAAAAGGTGGCTCTGTTCCATCCACACCACAACGTTCTCCACTGTGTCACTGTTCTTCACTACTGCTGTTTCTAACTTCTTCTTTAGTCACCCCTACTGCCTGTCCACTTTACCACATTTCCCCACATCTCCTCCTGGCTATCTCTCCATCACTCATTTCTGCAGTTAAAGATATCATCAATGCCTCACTAAGTGCATGCACCTTTCCTACTGTGTTTAAATAATAAACCACACTTTTCAAAAAGCCCTAACTTGATCCGCCTAAAGTAGACAATTACAGACCAGTCTTTTTTGTCTCATTCCTATTCAAAACACCTGAACATGCTATCTCTAACCAAGTTTATTCTTTCCTTCTACATAAAACATTACTCAATCTTTAGCAGACAGGCTTCTAAAGGAGCCATCTTACTAGGACAGCTCTTGCTCAATCCTTAACAGTCAGGGTAGAAAATGTGCCAGTCCACTGGGACAGCTCTTCTGACAGTTATTGACGCGTTACAGCTGCCAAGACATGTCATCCATTCTAATCCTTCTAGATCTTTCCTCCACCTTAGAGAGAGTCAACCATCAGATCCTCTATTCCACCCTCTCTGACCTTAGCATCACTAGGATTGCTCTCAGATGGCGTGAATCCTATTTCTTGGGCAGATTCTGCCATGTGTCCTTGTGTGGAGAGATGGCAAGGATACATCAGGCAAGCACAGGGATGTCCCAAGGATCGATATTGGGTCCTCTGGTTTTTTCACCTAACTAGGCTGTATCATTTAGTCCCATGGTTTATCATATGATACACAGCTGTATCTGCCATTCCCTCCAGAGAACCAAACGGTATCAGTGAGAAACTCACCATGATTACTAATATCTCCATGTGGATGAAGAAGCCCCATCTACAGCTCAAACTGGCAAAGACAGATCTCCTTGTTATTTTAACTTTCCTGTCTATTTAACACTCCATCTCACTTCAGCTAGGGTCATAATTGCTTACACCTAATAGTGTGCCACCTTGGGTTTGATTCCAAATGCAACAGCATGTTTTGTGTTCAACACAAGTTAGATGGTTATATGTCACTTCTCCTTTGAGCTCACTAAACTGGCTCTCCATAGCAGTATGCATTAAGTTCAGATTTGTGATGTTTGCCAACAGAGTACTCAGTTGGTCAGTGTCTATGTATATGGAGGCACTCATGAGGTCCTATGCTCCTTCTTGCCAACTCAGGTCTGCTACTATACACTGTCTAGTGATGCGATACTACAAAACCTCAATCCAGACTTTTTTTTTTGTGTGGCAGTCCTGGAATGATCTGCCCACCTGCTGTTGACTCCCTCTGTGAGTATAAGACATATTTGAAGGCTCTCTTATTCTGTCAATATCTGTCTAATTGATAATGGCTTTTATGACAGGTTCTTATAACTAAAGAAAGATTAACTATTCTGTGGTTTCTTTAGTTTAAACTCTCTACTTTTGATGATCAGTTTTGTAACCTTGTCCCATAACACATGTTCCTAAACAGTTCTTATGATGATCTCTTTTGTAAGTCTCTTAGGATAAAAGCACCTAAGTGAATTAATGTAAATTAATATATTAATTAAATGTTTGAATTTAGGATAAAAAATCAAAATATTTTAATATTTTTAAACACATAAAAATTTTCTTTATTAAATACATTTGCTTTAAAGTAGACCAAAATGTGAAAAATTAATTTCTGTGGTATAGCATTTTGCATATAATTTGGTAAATTCCCACCATATGCTGTAATCATGTTGTAAATCATCAGATTCTTATATATATGATTTTTTTTCAATGACAGTTTGCATTTTGCACAAAGCAGAAAGAGATTCTAGTTGGTTGCTGGACATACTTACCTATGTGAGCCCATAAGAATATGAAAACTCCTTGTGGACAGTGACTAGGATGTAAACTGAACCTAAGTCCTTGGAATCAACTTAGTGTTCAGTTATAAGAAGTATGAAGTATCACATATGTAAATTGATCTTTTATTGAGAAGGGAAATCAGGGAAAGATACATAGAAATAATGAAACTGAAATTCATTGCATTAAGTTACATGTAAAAGTAAATAAAACAAATGTTTTGTTGGGTAATATCTCAATAAAATCCCTCTGGTCTTCATAGAAACCTTGGGAGTGAAAGCAGTGCAGAGAAGAACTAACAGTATATTTAGCACAATGCAAAACATGACAGATCTAAAAGTGGTAATTGATGGATTTTATTATAAGGAATTGGAGAAACTATTTGATGTTTATAGTATCTGTCTTTCATTATAAGATGTCACTATGGCTTCCATACTATTCCTCACTCTTTCCACCCACTTTTGTTAATTTGGGGCTGCAAAGTACAGAGTGATGGAAACATTCCATGACTGCACTGAAAAGTTGAAATTTCACCAGGTATAAATTAAAGTAAATGGCCATCCTAACACCAATCTACCTATCTGATACATTCATTAATAGTATATGAATAATTTGAAATCGAAAATCGTACCAAATAAAAAATATAATTTAAATAAATGAGTTATTCAATGTTAGTTTGTACTGAGGCATCTTGACTGGAAAAGAAGAAAGGAGTTTGTTTTACTTCTTGCATGATTTGCACACCTGAATTAAAAAATATGAACAGGAAAAAGTTAAATTTAATATGCATTTTTATTTTAGATGTTCTTCTGTGAAATACATAACCTACAGAAGAATAAGTGTGGCAGCCTTACTGCATGAATTAAGAAGCACAGTACTGGTTTCTTAACAGATGCTTAATATTTGGTTTAAAGTATATCATCCAGAGAAACAAAGATAAAACAACTGCTTATTGGTGTGTAGTTAAAGAAATTAAATTCAAGCTAATTTAATATTGTATGATGCACGTAAATTGGGAATAATTCCCCACTCTGTAAATAATTATTTTTTATGAACTGCTGAGAAGCCAGAGGAGAACAGCTTTAATGTTTATAATGAATGAACACAAACATGTTGATAAAGAGGCTAGAACAAGATGTTATGAACAAAATAGAGACAGATGACTAAGAACATTTACACATGAATAAAAATCCATTGGGCAGCTAAGGCATAATAAGAACTGTAACATTTGAAAAAAGCACTGACATTTCTTAGTTTATCCATTGGCTCTGCGATTAAGCTTCCACTGAGTAAGTAAAAGTCTTGAGTCTGATTCCTCGCGTATTTGGCAAAGTCTTTCAATATCTTTTCTTGTATACTATTAACCCATAAAATGGTGTTAGCGTGTTTTAAAAAGCCAATAAACAGCATGCTAAAATGAACATAGGACACAGAACTAAAATATGTGGCAGTAAAATTAAGATACATTTTACCATGTGTTAAGTGCTTTATTGCAAAGTGTTACAAAGGTTGAAAAAGGAATGGTGATTTAAACCATCAATAGTATGTGAAACCAATCACAACCAGAGAGCGTGTACAAAAGAAGTTATACAAAATATACCACAAAGGCATGAAGGTTTTTTAATTAGCAAAAAGGAGACAAAATGCAGTCAACAGTGCAAAAAGACCTAATGAGCTGTAACACTCGCCTGAAAATAGAAAGCTTAACAGTAGAATTGTCTTTTGCTCACAAGAGCTTCTTTCATACCCCAACACCCCTACATCACTTAGTTAGATTAGGCACCTACATTCCTTTTTTATTGGTTTATACATTACAATGAATGAATTGCATGTCAGTGAGAAGTTTAATGCTATTTAAATCAAATCCACCATTCCCACCCATACCCAAATATAGAGCAGGAAATCAGGTTTAATATGAAGCTATAATTCTAAGATAATTGGTCATCCTATAGGTGACCAGAATTAAGAACATTAACACATGTCTGTCAAAATTTAAAGAAGTTTTTAACAGTTCCTCATAAACTTATAGCAGGGCTACATGACTTTTGTCAATTTGTTGTTCTTTAACAGAATTGTAAATTCTTTATTGTGTAAAAGCAACCACCTATTATGAGGAAGAGACATAATTGACATCTGTTGACCCTGTAACGGCTGACTCACCCGCCCGGAACGGCAGCTACACCACCAAGACCTGTGGCCTGGCAAAATGAGGACTTGTAAGATAAGACAAGCCATATTGTTTCTAAATAATTTCCCCCAATCGATGGTTAAACAGACAATAAGCACACAGTATGTAAAATATAGGTGCGGATCTATATTAACAGTGAAAACAAAACAATATATAATATCACTCCCCTAAAAACCGAATATAACACACAACCCAAAACGTGAATGGCGCTATACAATAATTACATGTGACTCAATGAACGTACAACACAAATACTCCTTTTACCACATACTAAACACTAAACAAGTATAACACACAGAAAACACAAAACAAATGTAAAGTCTAGAAGATTAAACAGGGGATGATTAATGAATATGAACCTTATCCGGTTGGAAAGTGCCCTACAGTAATTGTAACATGAATGAAGTTGATTAATTGTTCCTTTCCCTAATGAACAACAACCATCTCACCATATAGTCCTTGGCATATACGGATGATCCAGAACCCCAGGGTTTTTACAGAAATGGTAAAATTTTTAAATGTCCGGCGTTGAAAGCAGCAAGCTTTCGAAAGGTGCACAATGGTTTGTAACAGCGTTTCCCTTTGTTTCTTTTCTTTTTATGATGTGTCTCCATTTTGTAATGGCTGTAATAATAATAATGATAATAATAATAATTCTTTGCATTTATATAGCGCTTTTCTCACTATTCAAAGCACTCAACTCCACCTCTCCTTCCTCCTCTAGTTTAAATAAAAATAACCCGGATGAAGTTATTGTACTGACAGCAAAAATATCACAAGGGGTCACAGTTCCACTGCATTATCCTTCCCCCTTGTTTCCAGGGGAAAACATCTAAACAGACACAAACAGACTATTTATAAACAGGACAGCACTATAAAAGACACAACACAGCACAAACACAATTAAAAGGCACATTTTCATGTAGAACCACTATAACCCATTGAGGTGATCTTCTTGTTTCTAGTGAAAATTAGGACTTTAGATGTCAGTTTTTGCACTCCATCTTGATCTCACTCTACAGTTTTCCCTTACCTTGACCACACTATTGAAGACAGTTTTTGATAAATGCTGTCAGGGCTGAGGCTCTTCTAAAATCCATCTCACCACAGTTAGATGGAAGTACATTTTCTCTGTTTTCTCATCTGCTGGGAGTCAGATTGGTGCGACTGTTCTGTTTTTTCTGCTGTATTTACTTCAGAGTAATGCCATCATTTCTGTTAATATTTTCCATTCATTTTACTTCAAGGATTTAGGCCAGTGTCACTGTTCAAATTTGGACTTTGTGTGCTTTGAGTTTAAGGTATTTTTGTATGTATTGTGGGTAATGGCCTTTTGGGGTTAAATTTTTTTATATAGATTATACATATTGTTTGTTATCTGAGGGTACAAGGGAGGTCATCTTTTTTGTATATGTATTTGGTTGTTTTTCTTATTTATTAATCTACTAGCAAAATACCCGCGCTTCGCAGCAGAGAAGTAGTGTGTTAAAGAAGTAATGAAAAATAAAAGGAAACATTTTAAAAATAATGTAACATGATTGTCAATGTAATTGTTTTGTCACTGTTATGAGTGTTGCTGTAATATATATATACATATATATATATATATATATATATACATATATACAGTACAGGCCAAAAGTTTGGACACACCTCCTCATTTAATGTGTTTTCTTTATTTTCATGACCATTTACATCGGTAGATTCTCACTGAAGGCATCCGTCCCTCATTGTCACGCTTCCCACGTAATTGAGTGCCTGCCCATATAAGGCTGTCCGTCAGCGGCAATCCAATAGAAACACTCTGCCGCTAAATATTTGCGGGTGAAGGACTGTGCTTATGCACAGCTGTTTATTGATGCAGTAAGAAAGGAATCGATGAATGAAATCTGTTATCTTTACAACGGTTGACAAACACGGAATGTAACTTGAACACAACACATCCTCCAAATACGAACCTGATTGAAAGAAATAATGATAATCAAATCCTTGATGACAGCAACACTCATAACAGTCACAAAACAATTACATTGACAATCATGTTACGTTATTTTTAAAATGTACCCTTTTCTTTTTCAGAACTTCTTTAACACACTACTATTGACACCGCTGCGAAGCGCAGGTATTTTGCTTGCTATATATATATATATATATATATACATACATATATATATATATATATATATATATATATATACCCCGATCTACATACTGTCAAATAAATGAACCACAATCACAGTTGAACTAGTCTGTGATTTGCTGTGATAAAATGACCTTATATAAAGAAAGGAAACAGGATTACTAAATGACACAATGGGCTTAAAATGACAAAGGAATGGATGGAAAAGATGCTTTAAAATATAAGGTCATTTAGTTTCAAAAAGGACAGAACATGGCTTCTGTCAAAAGGTCAGAAGAGTTAACCTCACCAAGCCTACGGGCCTACTTTTATAGTTTCCACAAATGCCCACTATCCCCATGAGGCCATACTCCTGAAACCATACATATATCAAGTAACCACGTTCACTGAGATGTGTGATATCACGACAAAGAGCAGTGGTCTTCTGTGGTACTGAGTGGTAGCAGTGGTACTGAGCAAAGGGTGAGAAAGAGAGAGGAGATGCCTTATAGCTACAACTCAAGCAGTTCTTCTAGCTTTTGAAATTCAGATTACAGGTGTCTTGTCTATTACCTAAAAATGAAAATATATGTTTTTGTGCATGGTTTCAGAGTGCAATGTTGAGTCCAAGCAACCATCTGTTGCGTGAATCGAACAAATAGGGAAATTATTCACCTGATAAGACAACTCCATAGATAGCAGTGATAAAATTCTGGAAGCTTCGCATTAACTTTAGTTTGTTATGAACATGGCTACAATTGTCTGTACAACCATTCATTTTCAATCCAGAGTATCTAATTGAGGGTCGCTTAGAGTCAGTATCTATGCCAGCTAAACTGCCTTCAAGGCAAGAATTAAACCTTAGACAGGATGCCAACATCACACACATGTTACTGTTTTAAAATTTCCACATTGGCCAAACATTCCTCAATGATTTGAAGTACACAGCATATCTTTTCAATCAAATGAAAATCAACTCTTTAACAAAAATACATAATCTCATAGATAGGTTACTGAAACAGCACACCTGATTACTGAAAATGAATCAGCTAACACTAAATTTTATCATTCATTGGGTTTTTTGAAACCAAAGTAATCTTTATTATTGGACCAATACAGAAATGAATGTGGTACCATCTCCTGTTGTGGTTAATTTCCGCAATTAGTATCAGTACAGTTCAGTGATTAATTTTGTATTTATACATAGTCATAAGCAACAGCAAAGTCAGATCACTTGTGAGGAGTATTTTGAAAACACCAGCAGAAAATCTATTTTATGGGAATTCTGATATAATAATCTTAAATTGACTAGTTAAATTTCACAAAGGTAATGAATGTTGAATCTAAAAATGGGAAGAAAACTTTAGAAAAGTAAACATCAGATGTGTGACATTTGAAATTTCAAATACTTTGACTTGTGGATTTCATATCACTCTTCAGTACTTGTTATTATGTAGCTAGTGTCCATACACTGATGCAATCATGCAACTGCAAATATCACAAACTAGAAAAAGTGATTTTCTAACAAACCTGATTTGAAAAGTGTGTGTAAAAGCATCTTTAAAAAATCTGTGCAAATATAAATATTTTGAATGATTAGTGTGTGTGTCCATTGTAGCATTGAGAGTCGCTAAGCAAGAAAACACAGTCGATGAGCTTTGTCTCCTGTGAAGCAACACAATAACCCTGGCAGTTCAAAAGTGCTGCATCCCACCTTTAAAATTGCAGATGACGTGTTTGTTAATGGAATATCACTGCTTACAGTTAACAAAACCAGCTTCATTCTTGCTACAATAGATGCCCTTATTGCAATATGAGTTCAGCAAATTGCTCCAGTCATGTTAGAAAAACCGAACACAACTGCAAATTGTCTTTTTATTTTGGATAAAACATATCATGTTTTATGTATATACAGTGCATCCGGAAAATATTCACAGCGCATCACTTTTTCCACATTTTGTTATGTTACAGCATTATTCCAAAATGGATTAAATTCATTTTTTTCCTCAGAATTCTACACACAACGCCTCATAATGACAACGTGAAAAAAGTTTACTTGTGGTTTTTGCAAATTTATTAAAAATAAAAAAACTGAGAAGTCACATGTGCATAAGAATTCACAGCCTTTGCTCAATACTTTGTCGATGCACCTTTGGCAGCAATTGCAGCCTCAAGTCTTTTTGAATATGATGCCACAAGTTTGGCACACCTATCCTTGGCCAGTTTCACCCATTCCTCTTTGCAGCACCTCTCAAGCTCCATCAGGTTGGATGGGAAGCGTTGGTGCACAGACATTTTAAGATCTCTCCAGAGTTGTTCAATTAGATTCAAGTCTGGGCTCTGGCTGGGCCACTCAAGGACATTCACAGAGTTGTCCTGAAGCCACTCCTTTGATATCTTGGCTGTGTGTTTAGGGTCGTTGTCCTGCTGAAAGATGAACTGTCACCCCAGTCTGAGGTCAAGAGCACTCTGGAGCAGGTTTTTATCCAGGATGTCTCTGTACATTGCTACAGTCATCTTTCCCTTTACCCTGACTAATCTCCCAGTTCCTGCCACTGAAAAACTTTCCCACAGCATGATGCTACCACCACCATGCTTCACTGGGATGGTATTGGCTTGGTGATGAGCGGTGCCTGGTTTGCTCCAAACGTGACGCCTGGCATTTACACCAAAGAGTTCAATCTTTGTCTCATCAGACCACAGAATTTTGTTTCTCATGATCTGAGAGTCCTTCAGGTGCCTTTTGGCAAACTCCAGGCGGGCTGCCATGTGCCTTTTACTAAGGAGTGGCTTCCATCTGGCCACTCTACCATACAGGCCTGATTGGTGGATTGCTGCAGAGATGGTTGTCCTTCTGGAAGGTTCTCCTCTCTCCACAGAGGACCTCTGGAGCTCTGACAAAGTGACCATCGGATTCTTGGTCACCTCCCTGACTAAGGCCCTTCTCCCCCAATCGCTCAGTTTAGATGACTGACCAGCTCTAGGAAGAGTCCTGGTGGTTTCAAACTTCTTCTACTTACAGATGATGGAGGCCACTGTGCTCATTGGGACCTTCAAAGCAGCGGAAATTTTTCTGTAACCTTCCCCAGATTTGTGCCTCGAAACAATCCTGTCTCGGAGGTCTACAGACAATTCCTTTGACTTTATGCTTGGTTTGTGCTCTGACATGAACTGTCAACTGTGGGACCTTATATAGACAGATATGTGCATTTCCAAATCATGTCCAATCAACTGAATATACCACAGGTGGGCTCCAATTAAGCTGCAGAAACATTTCAGGGGAAACAGGATGCACCTGAGCTCAATTTTGAGCTTCATGGCAAAGGCATGTGCTTTCTCAATTTTTTTATTTTTAAATTTGCAAAAATCTCAAGTAAACTTTTTTCATTTGTCATTATTGGGTTTTTTGTGTGTAGAATTCTGAGGAAAAAAATGAATTTAATCCATTTTGGATTAAGGCTGTAACATAACAAAATGAAGAAAAAGTGAGGCGTTGTGAATACTTTCCGGATGCACTGTACACCCACACCAAACGAAAAACAAATGTAGTGTCTCACTGGTCTTTTAATGACTTTCAGCACATCGAGCATGATCGAGTGAAGGTTGGCTGAAATATTCCTGACATGTTCATCATTTCCCTCAGAAGTGACAACAGCTAGCCAATATAAAGTAATGAAAAAACAAAAAACTTCTTCAGTGCAGATTTGCAGAAATGGCCTTTTAAAAGGGAAGTAAAATACAATCTATACAATATATTCATTACTTTTGAGGTTTAATATGTTTATCACATCAACACATATTATAATAAAGGCTCTGTGATATGAATTATTACTGTATATGTATGAGTGGTCATGACCAAGGGTGTGTCCAGGAAAACACATTATGTATATGCAAGTATTCCTAAATCCAAAAATATCTGAAATACTTCTGATATCAAGTATTTTGGATCAGGGATAGTTAAACTATATTAGTTCTAATGAATAAAATTAAAACAGTGATCCCTCGCTATATCACGCTTCACTCTATCGCAGATTTTAAATGTAAGCATATCTAAATATATATCACAGATTTTTTGCTGGTTCTGAGGACAATGGGTCTTTTAATTTATGGTACATGCTTCCTCAGTTGGTTTGCCCAGTTGATTTCATACAAGGGACGTTATTGACGGATGGCTGAGAAACTACCCAATCAGAGCAAGTATTACGTATTAAATAAAACTCAATGATATACAACATGCTTCCCGTGCGGTGCTTTGCATACTTAAAAGCTCTAACAGCACCTATTGAATTTTGATTGTTTGCTTTTCTCTGTCTCTCTCACTCTCTCTGACATTCTCTGCTCCTGACGGCACTCCTTTGAAGAGGAAGATATGTTTGCATTCTTTTAATTGTGAGAAAGAACTGTCATCTCTGTCTTGTCATGGAGCACAGTTTAAACTTTTGACTAAAGGGTGTTATTTCATGTCTAGAGGGCTCTAATAATGTTAAAAAACGTATTTAGAATGTACTAAACAGGTTTTCTATGCTCTAACTGCGAAAATATTCAATTTATAAATAAAGAATCCTACTTCGCGGAAATTCATTTATCGCGGTAGAGTATGGAACGGATTAACCACGATTAGCAAGGGTTTACTGTAACTAGTTATTGAAGTTTTATTATCAACATTTGGTCAGGTTATCAAAACTAAATTTGAAAACATCAGTAAATTCTTATATGATTCTGACTTTTAAATATGTGAGCTGATATAGAATGGTTAAGAGATTAGATTTAACTACACATGGGCAGGCGTTTATAGCAAATTTACTTTTACTCAAATTAAATTTAAATCCTACTTTTTTTACATTTTGTTTGCATTTGTTGCATGTGTAAACAATGGCTAAACGCCAGCATTGTAAAGCACTTCTTCATTAGCATAAAAAGATATATTTCCTCAAATATTTCTCTTATAATTCCATAATACCCACTTGCGCACAAATGAACGGCATGCCATTCAAGAATGAAGTTAAATTAAATTAAAGAATGCCTTTTTTATAGTTTAAAATAATTACATAAACTGAAGGTTCTGGGCTAAAATTAGTCTATGCAGATACATCGAGTTCAAAACCAAACTTGAATATTGTAAAAAAAAAATGTCTCAAACTGTCAAACACCTTTTCCACATTTAATGACAAAAAATGTAAGAGTACTTTGGTCCAAGTTAAGCATACATTTAATATTAAACGTAATCGTGTGAAATAATGGAAGGTCATTTTCTCAGTTCTGTTAATGGGATTTTATGCCAGAATCTTTACAATTATGTTTGATGGCTTTTAATATAAACATTCTAATGGATTTTATTTTTCTGGAGAAAGATGGATGTGTATACTTGTTATAATAGTGTGTAGTGTGTATAATGATTTAGCTAGGGAATTTTTCTCTCTGGCTTTGAAGAAAGAGCAAAGTACCAGAACTAATTTAATCATTGTTTTTTTAATTGTAAGATTTCAGAAGGGATTAAAGTTTTTTCAAACATCTTTATGCACATTGTCTAAGATTGTTGCATCTCTAAATTATTTTTTAAAATCTGTCATTGCAGATATATTTCAGAGAGTAAAGCATCTCATAATGTTCCTTGAATATGTTGCCTATTAGTCTGTTGTCAACCACAACCACACTACTGATTTCTGCAATAGCATTCCAAACTTCATTGTTGGGAATTTCATAAAGATTCAGATAAGAAACCAAGTATATTTACCATCTGACTTAAAATTATGACCAATTCTAATCTGAGACTTCTTGTTGTGTAAAAATAGGATATTACATATACTCTTAAATATACTTCAAGTGCTTACCAGATAGTTCAACCACATAGTTTCAAATTACTTTAAGCAATAACATCTATTTTCACAGAAATAATCCGAATGAAGTCTTCAACTGCCATAAATGCTGAACTAGGTCATCAGTTGCTCCATTAATAGAAAATGCAGTTCTAAACATTAAGGTAAGTAGAACAGGGTCCGAAATAAACATCACTGTAAATGAAAGACTTCCCTGAAGTTATAAAGTTATTTGTCATTTTAGATGTAATCATTGCAAAAATATTGTATGTTATAATTCACAGAATGGAAAAATAACACAATGTCTTGAGTGCGAGTGGAGAAACCGACTATTTATGATTTTAAGAAAACATCTTAAAAATGAAGTTGGTGTTAAACCATTTACAACAAAGCATTATCTCTCAGTTAGCTAAAGATACTTTAACAATAATTAGGCTGATAAGTTCATGAAGTTTCTCAAACACAAATACACTTCATCTTCCAGGTCACAAAGGAAGTGCTTTACATATTAGCATTTCTCCTCCACTAGTTTTACCGCCATATTGGAAGGAAACCTCGCCAACAGATCATGGTTTAAATCTTGGTTGATATTTAGGTTTGTCTCCCCTTAAAGAGCTGCAAAAGTTTTATTAGTCTTATTAGTTCATATTTTAAAGCTTGGAGTTTATAGCTAATGGCATTTAATAGGCAATCAAAACTACCCATTGCTTTTTTATTTTTCGTTTATGCTTCTTAGTAGTATAAATATTTCTTATTACACTCTAAGTTTATATTAGAAAATACCATTTTGTTCTGCTTATATTTACTTTTGCAAAGCTTTTACCTTTGCAGTCAATGTATTAAAGTAATCAGATATATTGAATTAAAAACAGTGTTAAAAATAGTTCTTTCCATCTGGCACACACTTCCTCATCATATTCAAGACTTTCAGTTTATTTTCACTTCTCTGCATCTGAGAATGTTCTGGTTTAACAACAGCTGCCAGTATGTGGTCCTTTAATATCATTGACTTAGGAAAACTGAACCTGCAAACTGTGGTTAAAACTGCCAATGTTTGAAAGCACATGACTATTTTCTCTGCAGCAGCATTGGTACAGCAGTAATGCTTCATCCCCTCCAAAGCACTAGTAGAGTGCACTGTAGCTATCCAGAAATGAAATGCCCTATCATTTGTGCTTATCACTTGTTCAATTCTCAAAATTAGCTTTTGTAGTTTATCCATCCTTTATTCAACCTGCTATATCCTAACTACAGGGTCACGGGGATCTGCTGGAGCCAATCCCAGCCCACAGCAGTGCGTATATTATATTATATTATATTAGCTGTTGTGGTGGATGGCCGGCTTTATATTCCGGTCCTTGCCCCCAGGCTGCCAGGAGGAGCTCTCCCGACAGTGTGGACGGGCCCCGAGTTCCAGCAGGGCCTTATGGACTATGTAGTTTTTATGCACAGCCCTGCTGGATACCTTGGGGGCCACTGGGAGTCGCTGTGAGAGAGCCCGTGGACTCGTATATGCCCTATAACCCGGAAGTACGTCATAATCTCGGGACAGGAAGAGACAACGTGCTTCCGGGATGAAGATATGGACTATTTACCCTGACCCGGAAGGAGTAAGAACTTGTGGACTGTTGGGCAGGAACACCTCCGGGTCAGGGGGTATAAAGGGACACTGGGAAAGCCCAGACACTGAGCTGAGCTGGGAGGAAGGGTGGCTAAGTGTCTGGGAGAGGAGGATTGATTAGTGTTGTTATTGAGTAGTGTAGAGTGGAAGCTGCTTGGTGCACTGTGTTAAAAGAAAAATAAAAGAGTCTGGGATTTTTACCTGTTGTTTGGAGTGGTACCTGAGGGTTTAAGAGGTGGGTCAGAACCTCTAGTGCAACACTGTGTAAGCCCATGCTGCAAAAAGCCTGGGGTCCTAGAAACTATTGAAATCATCAGATAAAAATTGAAATGTAGAGATGTCAGGTAATTGAAAGGAACTACTGTGGGCATCTCTCTTCTAGGTTTCATTTTGCCAACATGCTCGCCTCGCTTGTATATTAGCGGTGGGAGGAAAAGTAAAAGGGATACAGTTTTGCTGATGTGCTCGTCTCGCTTGCGTAAGAGTTCCTTTCTTTTCTTGCCGGTTTTACTTTGGTAACAGAGTCGCTTTCTTCTTACGACTCGTTAACTTGGGGTGGCCTTGCTGGCCCTTTCAGCTTCATGCCGTAGTAGCCTCGCACTTCCGGGCTGGACAGTCAGACACATACACTTCCACGCATAGTCATTTAGTTTTCTGTTTCCTTGGAGGCAGAGCCCTTACCCCAACTCCACCTCTCACTTCTGGGCCAGAAAGACACATACTGTACACTTCCACATGTAGACATTTATATATAAGATTCTATTATATTATATTATATTATATTATATTTAGCTGCGTCAGATGCACCAATACATAACATTCCAGATGTTCTGAACTGGATTAAAGTCTGGGGAAGGGCGAAAGGTTTGTTCATCACTATTGGCAAATTATTTTTACCTTTTATATTCTGAGCATAAATTGTAATTTGTTTTATTCATTTGTTTTCTGTAGTTTGATTGCTTTTAAAATTCCTCAAAATGTTAATTCAGGTGGTTAAGTTTGTCAAGTGAATCACATATCAGGTTAAAGATTGGGTCAGTTATGATTATTTTAAAACCAAATTTTCTATGTTAATTAATGTTGACTTATGTTTATTTTTTATTGTGTCTTCTATTTTTCTATTCTTCATTTTGTAAAGCACTTTGAGCTACATTTTTTGTATGAAAATGTGCTATATAAATAAATGTTGTTGTTGTTGTTGTGTGTTGATTTCTTTAGTTATCTCCCTCTGTTGATTAAGATCATTTATTTCTTTATTTATTTCTATGTGCTTGCTATTATGGCAGCAACACACAATTTTAACACTGAAATAGAGAGAGAAGGAAGACTTTGGAAATGCTAACCAAAAATATGTTTTCACAGCATCTAAGTTGTACCTGAGTTTTTCTTTTGTTTTTTAAAAATAAATTCTGGTTTATTGGGCAATGTTTGATATGCTTGCCTGCCAAAATGTTCCTCATCACCAAAAACCATTAATTCTAATGTAGGCTGTGCGCATTGCCACCGAGTAAGTGTATTCAGGGCTTGATTTAGCATTATCATATATCAATCAGCATTGTGTTGAAAGACTAGTAACTTGTTTCTTTAAAACTTTGAGTCACTATTAGAATGCATTTACTGTTGTAGGTTGAGATTTTTTCAAGTCTAAATTGCTCTTCAGATTTTTGAAAAAAACAGAGTGTTATAAATGTGAAACACAAGAAAATACTTAGGAGATTGACATAACCCATATCTCATTCAGAAACCTTGACAACATTTAAGAAGAATCCAAATGAGATATTAGCTAAACAAACATGCTTGATAGACTGATTGGTCTCCTCTTGTTTGTCATATTATTTATGTTCTCATGTTTGAATTGGTGACTGCAAAAGATCATGCTCTGTTCTACCTTAGCAGCATTATGCAAAACAAGGATTCTAAACTGGATCTTGTTCCAGTCCATCATGAGATCCATTCACACTCGCAGCCACACTCAGAAGTGGTAAGTTTGCTTAGAATGTAGGAAGAAAGCTAGAGTAACTGGAGAGAATGCACAAAATCCACACAGATGGCTTATACTAGTTGGACATGGGGTACTGTCTCTAGTTGCTGTATGCGTAAGGCGAATGTACTAACCATCATACTACCACTGCCACCTATTTAAAAACATATTTACAAATGATTTAAAACTACTGTATTGCAATTTCTAAAGTCAGAAAATATCAAACATAGGGCTCTGAGATTGTCATGAACTAGAGCAAAATAAGAAGGAACCTTAACCTGCATTAGATGTGAATCTTTATCTAATGAGCTTTATCTTTTCCTTTCAACAGTGAATAATCAACTTTGACCCATTTGGCCACATGAAAACATACATAATTCTTTAGTTCTGTTGATTATATCTGGGTTGCTTTATCTGCATATATTCATCGTGCTGTCTTTTAATAGGTATCCTCCTTGAACCGTCACCTTATCGTGGTGGAGGGGTTTGCGTGTCCCAATGATCCTAGGAGCTATGTTGTCCGGGGCTTTATGCCCCTGGTAGGGCCACCCAAGGCAAACTGGTCCTAGGTGAGGGATGAGACAAAGAGCGGTTCAACAAACCTCCAATAATGAGCGAAACCTTTGGACGACGTTTTCCCTTGCCCGACGCTGGTCACCGGGCCCCTCTGGAGCCAGGCCTGGAGGTGGGGCTCGATGGCGGCGCCTGGTGGCGGGCCTGCACCCATGGGGCTCGGCCGGGCACAGCCCGAAGAGGTAACGTGGGTCCTCCTCCCCATGGGCTCACCACCTATGGGAGGGGCCAAGGAGGTTGGGTGCAGTGTGAGTTGGGTGGTGGCCGGAGGCGGGGACCTTGGCGGTCTGATCCTCGGCTACAGAAACTGGCTCTTGGGACGTGGAATGTCACCTCTCTGAAGGGGAAGGAGCCTGAGCTAGTGTGCGAGGTCGAGAGGTTCCGGCTAGATATAGTCGGACTCACCTCGACGCACAGCTTGGACTCTGGAACCAAACTTCTTGAGAGGGCTGGACTCTCTACCACTCTGGAGTTGCCCCAGTTGAGAGGCCCCGAGCAGGTGTGGGCATACTTATTGCCCCCACTCGGAGCCTGTGCATTGGGGTTTACCCGGTGGGCGAGAGGGTGGCCTCCCTCCGCCGGGTGGGGGAAGGGTCCTGACTGTTGTTTGTGCGTATGCACCAAACAGCAGTTTGGAGTATCCACCCTTTTTGGAGTCTCTGGAGGGTTGCTAGAGGGCATACCTTCTGGGATTCCCTTGTTTGGCTGGGAGACTTCAATGCTCACGTGGGCAATGACAGTGAGACCTGGAAGGGCGTGATTGGGAGGAATGGCCCCGATCTGAACCCGGCGGTGTTTTGTTATTGGACTTCTGTGCTCGTCATGGATTGTCCATAACGAACACCATGTTCAAGCATAAGGGTGTTCATATGTGCACTTGGCACCAGGACACCCTAGGCCTCAGGTCGATGATCGACTTTGTGGTCGTGTCGTCGGACTTGCGGCCATATGTCTTGGACACTCGGGTGAAGAGAGGGGCGGAGCTGTCAACTGATCACCACCTGGTGGTGAGTTGGCTTCGATGGTGGGGGAAGATGCCGGTCAGACCTGGTAGGCCCAACGTGTTGTGAGGGTCTGCTGGGAACGGCTGGCAGAGTCCCCTGTCAGAAGTAGCTTCAACTCCCACCTCCGGCAGAACTTCAACCACGCCCGAGGGAGGTGGGGACATTGAGTCCGAATGGGCCATGTTCCGTGCCTCTATTGTTGAGGCGGCTGACCGGAGCTGTGGCCGCAAGGTGGTCGGTGCCTGTCGTGGCGGCAATCCCCGAACCCGTTGGTGGACACCAGCGGTGAGGGATGCCGTCAAGCTGAAGAAGGAGTCCTATAGGACTTTTTTGTCCTGTGGGTCTCTGGAGGCAGCTGATAGGTACCGGCAGGCCAAGCGAACAGCGGCTCGGTTGTTGCTGAGGCAAAACTTCGGGCATGGGAGGAGTTTGGAGAGGCCATGGAGAGCGACTTTCGGACGGCCGAGGAGATTCTGGTCCACCGTCCGGCGTCTCAGGAGGGGGAAGCAGTGCAGTGTCAACACCGTATATGGTGGGGATGATGCGCTGCTGACCTCGACTTCGGGCGTTATGGGTCGGTGGGAGGAGTACTTCAAGACCTCCTCAATCCCACTAACATGCCTTCCAATGAGGAAGCAGAGCCTGGGGACTCTGAGGTGGGCTCTCCCATCTCTGGGACTGAAGTCACTGAGGTGGTCAAAAAACTCCTTGGTGGCAGGGCCCCGGGGTGGATGAGATACCGGAGTTCCTTAAGGCTCTGGATGTTGTAGGACTGTCTTGGTTGACACGTCTCTGCAACATCGCATGGACATCGGGGACAGTGCCTCTGGATTGGCGGATCGGGGTGGTGGTCCCCCTCTTTAAAAAGGGGGACCGGAGGGTGTGTTCCAACTATAGAGGGATCACACTCCTCAGCCTCCCTGGAAAAGTCTATTCGGGGGTTCTGGAGAGGAGGGTCCGTCGGATAGTGAACCTCGGATTCAGGAGGAACAGTGTGGTTTTCGGTCCTGGTCGCGGAACAGTGGACCAGCTCTTCACCCTTAGCAGAGTCCTGGAGGGTGCATGGGAGTTTGCCCGACCGGTCTACATGTGTTTTGTGGACTTGGAAAAGGCATTCGACCATGTCCCTCGGGGAATCCTGTGGGGTGCTCGGGAGTATGGGGTACCGGACCCCTGATAAGAGCTGTTCGGTCTCTGTACAACCGGTGTCAGAGCTTGGTCCGCATTGCCAGCAGTAAGTCGAGCACGTTTCCAGTGAGAGTTGGACTCCGCCAGGGCTGCCCTTTGTCACCGATTCTGTTCATAACTTTTATGGACAGAATTTCTAGGCGCAGCCAGGGTGTTGAAGGGGTCTGGTTTGGTGGACTTAGGATTGGGTCACTGCTTTTTGCAGATGATGTTGTCCTGTTTGCTTCATCAGGCTGTGATCTTTAGCTCTCTCTGGATCGGTTCGCAGCTGAGTGTGAAGCGGCTGGGATGAGAATCAGCACCTCCAAATCCGAGAATGGTTCTCAGCCGGAAAAGGGTGGAGTGCCCTCTCAGGGTTGGAGGAGAGATCCTGCCCCAAGTGGAGGAGTTCAAGTATCTTGGGGTCTTGTTCACGAGTGAGGGAAGAATGGAGCGTGAGATCGACAGGCGGATCGGTGCGGCATCTGCAGTGATGCGGGCTCTGCATCGGTCTGTTGTGGTGAAAAAGGAGCTGAGCCGTAAGGCAAAGCTCTCAATTTACCAGTCGATCTACGCCCTATCCTCACCTATGGTCATGAGCTATGGGTAGTGACCGAAAGAACGAGATCGCGAATACAAGCGGCTGAAATTAGTTTCCTCCGCAGGGTGTCTGGGCTTTCCCTTAAAGATAGGGTGAGAAGCTCAGTCATCCGGGAGGGGCTCAGAGTAGAGCCGCTGCTCCTCCGCATCGAGAGGAGTCAGATGAGGTGGCTCGGGCATCTGATCAGGATGCCTCCTGGACGCCTCCCTGGTGAGGTGTTCCAGGCACGTCCAACCGGGAGGAGGCCCCGGGGAAGACCCAGGACACGCTGGAGGGACTATGTCTCCCGGCTGGCCTGGGAAGCATATGGGATTCTCCGGAAGAGCTGGAAGAAGTGGCCGGGGAGAGGGAAGTCTGGGCCTCTCTGCTTAAGCTGCTACCCCCGCGACCCGACCTCGGATAAGCGGAAGAGGATGGATGGATGTCTTTTAATAGATAAAATAGGATTATAATGACTAAAAACTAAACCAGTCGATTCTTTCATCTGATGTTGGTAATGTGTCTCCTTCAAATGATTTCCCTATCAAACAGACATGCTTACCAAGTTAATGCATCCAGCAGTTTCTTATAAAGTATCCTTATGACAAATGAATATTAGTCATTCCTTACTGCATTTGGTGTCAGGTTGCAGAGTCCTAAACATTTTGATATATGACTATTTCCTAATTTAAAATTGAACCAGTTTAATTGTGTCGCTTTTGGGTACACATAAAGCTTTACAAATGGAAACGCTTTTCAAATTCAAGTTTATTGTCATTTGTACACCATACTAAGAAACTCTTACTTGCATGTTTCAAACAAACTAGTGACAGTAATACAACACTATTAATAGACAAAAGAGGCAACGAATACCACTTCATACATGAGTGCAACCTACATACAGTATATGTTCATCATATACAAAAAACAGGCACCAATAGAAATGTATTAACAGGAGATATGAGACTTGCATGTTGATGCAGGTGATACTGCATTTCTTTGATTTACTTTAATGAGAAAGTATGTTCTCCTCAGCAAATATATCCAGTGAAATCGAAATTGACACCTTCACTATCGTGCACAGCATATATAAGCAAAAGTGTTTTCAAAAATGATGAAAATGATTTTAAATATGAAAAAATATATTACAAACATCCATCCATCAATTATTCAACCTGCTGGAGCCAATCTCAGCCAACCGCAGTATATTACAAACAGCAGGAAAAAATTAAATCAAATGAAAATTTGGTGCGACCACCCTTTATCTTTAAGACTGCATCAATTTGCTGAGGTACAGCTAGTAATTAGGTTTCTAAGAAAATTTTCGAGTGGCTTCTTACAATCATCTTGGAGACCTTGCTACAGTTCTTCTGCAGACTTTGCCATGTTAATGCTGAGTTCTCCATTAACTTAGTAAAATCCAAAGTGAGTCCATGTTTTCAATTTTAAATGAGAAGGTATTGAATGAACTTGTTCATGGTGACACAGATAATCCAAAATCAGCATACGCACTTCATCAATAACATTTCACAGAACATAAATTATGTATTGTTATAGAAGTGTAACTAATAAACTGTACAGTGTGATGTATGGCCGGCCGTTCATCTCGGCCATAACCCCCAAGCTGCCGGGTGGAGCCCTCCCTGCAGTATGGAGGTGCCCCAAAGACCAGCAGGGCATCATGGACATTTGAATATTGATGCACAGCCCTGTTGGATACCATTGGGGCCGCTAGGAGACGCTGCAGGGACTAACAGCCTTTATTTGCCTTACGCACCGGAAGTACGTCCGAGTCACATGGACAATGGGAATGACGTGCTTCCGGGGTGAAGAAAAGGACTTTTGATTTGACCTGGAAGTGATAGGAGATCACATGGACTGGGGATTGGAACACTTCTGGGTCAGGGATTATAAAAGGATTATGGGAGCTCTCAGACGGTGAGCTGAGCTGGGTGGAAGGGTGGCAACGCGTCCATGAGTGGTGGATTGGATTATTGTTATTGATTAATTTAATGAGCATTGTGGAGATGAGGGTGCTTTGTGCACTGTGCAGAATAAATATAGTCTACTTTTGGACTTTTATCTGATGTCTGGCGTATTGGACAAGGGTTCAAGGGACCGACAGCGCCCCCAAACTGTCACAACAGTAACATGGTTATCATTATTGGCCAGTTACTATATAAAAATGCAATTTATTTAGACAAAATTACAGCCATTTATTTAATAATACATTACCTATGACAATTGTAGAGTCTTTCTTTACTTAAAAGATGCATGTTTTTAAAAACTGTAATGTCATGTTGATCAATTTTTCTCCCACCACTACTCCTAGTAAGTCATCAGTTGTATACTGTAATAGAGTGAAATGTCAGAAATACAAAAAACAAATGAAAGGGCCAAAACAGAAAGAAAATAAGACAAACTCAAAACACACAAAGGCAAAAGCCAAAGCAGTGGAAGCAGTCTTTTTTTTTTAAAAAAAAAGAGGAAGAAAAAAATAAAAATATTTTTCTGAACAGTTGCAAAATTGCACCTTTTTTTGTAAGCCGTGAATTTCGTTTAATGTTTCAAATAAGTACACAATAAACAAGCAAAACAACAGAAACACATTCAAGTATCCCCTTAATCCTGACTTTAAGACTGTGAAGCAAGTGAGTGGGCTTATCTTGAAATAGTGACCACTGACAAAAAATAACAGAGCTTGATAAGTGTTCTGATATTAGCATATGAACACTTATTGTGAACAGTATCGTCTAGTATTAAATGGTATTAAGTCACCAAAAAAAATTTATACTGCAACTTAGTGCTGTTGAAGGTTACTCAATATTGTTTAATTAGATACATTTGTCTTAGTTACTGTACTGCAATGTTATTGAACAATGTGTAGTATTTATTACAATACAATAGCAATTAAATGGGATATATATATGGATAATTGTTTTGACAAAAGTACAATTTTAAATTTAATACTAATAAAAATACTGTACATGGAAAAATTATTTGAAACTTTGTATGGTGATACCTTTTATAATAACCAGAAGCAAAAAGTACAGAATGTGGCACACATTCATGAAAAGATTTTTTTTAGAATTTTAAAAATGATGTAATCGTAACAAATGGGATTACTTTAAATGCTCCCAATTCACTTCTAAATTACCTTCTCTGTTTTAATGTATATGAAAAAAAAACAAATGAGAGGTTGTTTTGAAACTGTGGTGTTTTGAGGCTGCATGCAGTTTGTTCTGTAAGTTTGTACAGTAAGTCACAAACATGCCTTTTGTCACCTCAGCCAAGAGATCTCCAAGCCAGCAAACAAGAATGAATGTCTGTAGTTTAACATTTGGCCTGGTGCTTACGTACTTCATCAATCAAGAGAGCTACACCTGGCTTGGCAACAGGAAGGTGACAGATGAAATCAAACTTAGTAAACTGTTAAATCTTTTAACATCTATTTATATCATCGTTTTCAATAGTGTAAGTGCTATTTTTATATGTTAATATGAATTACTACTCAATGCTTGTGTTATTTTTATTATCAATAAACAATCTTTCATTTACTTACTGGCATAAGTGCATATTCATATTTCAGTCTGAACATTATATAGGTGTGACAGGGCTCTCCTTGTCCACCTCTCGACTTTACTCCTAAGCTTCCTTCTCAATAAAGAATGTCTTGTTTACTTTTAAAGCCTGTGGTTCACACACATATACAGACATATACACATATACCCATACTGTATATATATATATATATATATATATTATATATATATATATATATAATATTTTATATATTATATACACACACACTACCTGTTCTACTCTGCTTTACCCCGGGAGAATGCTAAAATGTACATTGCATGTTTAAAATAAATAAAAATCAGATCTGATAATTATGGCATTCTCTTTGCAGAAGAAAGAAATTTATCTTTTAGTATTATCTGGCACTTAGTGCTTCTGAGCTAATTTAAGCTTTAAATCACATATTAACCGGATTACTAGGTCTATATTTTTTCACTTAAGGAATATGGCAAAAGTTAGACCTCTTATAAAATTAAAAGATACTGAAAAATTAGTTCACGCTTGTACTTTTCTCGACTAAATTACTGTATTGCACTTCTAACAGGACAACCTAAGAAAGACACCAATTGGTTGCAATCAGTGGAGAATGCAGCAGCCAGAATCTTAACTAGAAGAAGAACATTTGAGCAAATCTCACCAGTTTTAGCATTGTTACATTGGTCACCTGAGTCATTCTGCACTGTCTTTAAAATACTAATCTTTTAAAAAGCCTTAAATAATCTGGCTCTGTTGTATATTTCGGAATGCCTATCCCCGTACACTCCAAGGCATAGCTTTACATCTTCAAATGAAGGTTTGCTTATAATTCCAAGAGCCAAACTTGAAAGAAGTGGTGAGGTGGCATTTTGCTGTTATGCATCCAAAATCTGGAATAATTTGCCAACAGAAGTTTGCCAGGCTAGTTCTGTACTGATCATCTTAAAAAAATTGCTAAAAACCCATTATTTGAATATGGTTTTCTCGTAGCTACATTTTAGTTTTATTTTCTGATTATCTTATCTTTATTTAAAACTATCTTATATTCTTCAGGGATACACAATCTGTAGTAATCTCTACTGTTCTCTGCTGTTTTTTTCTGGTTCTTCTGTGGTGGCGCCACCACCACATCGAGGCAACATACAGTGCCCTGTGTTGATGGATTAATTATGGATGTCTCAGCTGTCCACAAGACCATCAATTACTATCATGTGAAGGCTGAAAAGAAAGAGGACTGATTTACAAACATTTACATTAGGTAGAATGCACAGCGGGGCTTGGCTGTCTTTTTGGCCTTTGAACCTCTGCAGATTTAATTTTTTTTCCAGTCTAACTGAAGTTGTTTTGTTTTTTCTGTCCTCCCGACCATCTGACCTTACCTTTTGCCTTTGTTACTTATTCTTTAATTTTATCGCCTAATCTTATCTTTTTCATTTCATATAACCTTATTTTAGTCATCTTTGTAAAGCACTTTGAGCTACTTTGACTGTATAAATATGTGTTATATAAAAAATTGTGTTGTTTTGCAAGGAGTTTCCATGTGAAATTAAGAAATAGAAGTAATTTTGCAGCAAAGTCAATTTACAGAGCAATAATTATTTTCTCAATTGTTCAGTAGTAATATTGAAATGTTATTGAGTACGTAGAATGCCCCACAGTCGTAATGTGCGTCTTGATTCCTGACAGACAAATGAAGGTTGAGCAGAACACATATCCTCCTCCTCCCTTTGCAGCACTCCTGGCTGAACCCCACAAAGTGTCCGCCCTTCTCACTCCTGACATCTCAAAAGGCTTTTGTTACTCCAGCTCAAGCACAGATCTCTTCAGAAATGGGTCATTTGCTTGTTTATTATTTGCCATAGACAAACATTAAATACCATTAAAGAGCTATTGAGCAGCAAACATTAAAATCTCAGTCTTTTTTATAATGTTGTGTTCTGGAGATATATATGTATTTTTTGATTTTAATAAATTTCATTAATCCCCAAGACGTAATTGTCTTTTTGCATGTCTTTTGGGGGCCAGAGCGATTGAGGTTAAGAGGTGCAAAGGTTCAATGAAAAAGGCAACCTTTAGTGAGGTTATCTCAGATTTAATTTTTTTCTAAATATTTATACTTAGAAAATCTAAAATCTTAATGCCATGTATTCACAGAGCATACCAGAAATAACTGTGATGTTATATAGAAACTGGTATGGTATTTTTTGCATGACGCTCAAATAGAGAGATGCAATTCAATTTATATACGTGTGCGTGTAACTGGGAGTAAACAGACAACATTCAGCATTTCCACCCTATAACACACTTTGTGTTTATTTACTCACTTTTCTCAGTCTATTGAGCCGCTGTCAATGAAGGCCAAAGAAAGCACTTTAAGGTTGGTGGTTTTATACATTCCATAATGTACCTTGTTTTTGGGGCTACCCTACACACAACAGAATTGTAATTTCACCCGTCCTACCATTATATAAAATAGGTCATACAAAAAGGAAGAACAGTAGAAGGATTTTGTAAATAAGGAAAATAGATGGAAATGGAATATTATGCCCTGAACATTTGTCTGCTTCTCCTACCTTAACATCAAATAGCCAAACAAGTCTGAACCAATGATATAAAATAATAAATGATATATTAAATTAATAAACAAACCACACAACAGTAAACAAAAGCAGATCACACTAAAGATAAAAGGTGAGTTGGGGGCTAACAGATTGAGTCCAAGTTGTTTCTTTCCAATAGAATCTAAAAATCTGCAAAGACGAAATGTCAGGCTTAGTATCAGATTCACTGGCAGGTCTGCACCTTATTTCAATAACCATCCAGCTATATTGCACTTCAATATTATCCTTCTTACAGGGATGAGAGTTGTGGTCAGAACATGCCGAGATAGCCAAATCAGGCCACCCTACCCCTAGCATCTTTTTCAACTCTTCTTGAAACATTTCAAGACAACTACAGGCCAGTCAGTTCCTCTAGTATGTCATGGTTCTGGCCTTCAGCTGCATTTGGCACACCCTGTCAGTTGTTCTTACAGTATAAGGCAGAAATGCACTCAAATGCAGTCCTGGAGGTCCTGCAGGTTTTTGCTTTAACCAAAAGTTTAATTAGAACTCATTTATTACCAACTAAACCAATATGTTCTTCTGTGCTTAGCTTTGAATAACAAGCTTAATTCAATTCAGAATCGTTAATTGCCCATTTTAGTTTTTAATAGCTGCATTAAGGTTTTAATTGTTTGATTGTTTTAATTTTTGTCTGTTTTCTTAACCAGCCATCAGTTAATAATGAGAAATAAATGTCAAAGGAACCATCAGCTTTCCAGCTCATTTAAACCTATATACTGTATATGCATGATGAAGTATCTGGATCAATACAGTGTTTTGAAATAAATGAGAGAAAAGTGAAGGACCAAGAAGTAAAACATTTTTTCTGGAATAACTTTCTCAGGAAATGAAAAATATACAATGTAATAAAGATTTGTCTTGGAGAAGGAAAGTACTAAGAACCCATCTAATTAAATACCATGTTTGTTTTTCTGCTAGGGTTGCCTTCTAATTACAAAACTTGTTGGAATGAACAACTGCATCTGGACTGGAGATGTGAACCCCTGTTACAGGAGGTATCCAAGTTACATACCCAGACCCCATCAATTTACTCCACTCAATCTGGACCAGCAATGGTTCTATTCTGAACTCTTCCTGTATTTCTGAGCTCCTTAACTTTGATGAAGGTATTGATGGTCCAGAACATGCACATGTGTGTCATGACTAGCAATCTGCTTTTAATTTTTGTCAACTGGTCCTTGGCCTTATAAAATTAGTTTCTGGAATTTCGAAGGTCAAAGAATCCACTGGTTATATTTATTTTGTGTTTGCATGTGTTCTTCTTAGGTGAAACCAATAACAGCATAATAATGTATAAAAAACAATGATTATGTATACAAACAAGCAACCCCATATGTACAATATAGACAATCCAACATAGTTTCAGCACTAGAGTCCTGTACATGTTTCATTTTAAACCACCCACATCAATATTGAGGCTTGTGAATAAATGTTGATTTATTGCACAATTCTAACCAACTCACCAACTGAGAAATGGAATCCAATATGAACCCGCTCACGTTTATTATTTGTGTTGATTGATGAAATATGCCAAAGTATTTCTTGCAGTGAATATATGCTGTGTTCGCAGGTGACCTTGTTCACTGATATTTTCCTAGAAATTCGCTTCCTGGCCAGCTTTGAACAAACATTTTTCCCAGCATCCTATGATGTTTTGTGAGGCCAAGGTGATAACATAGAGCTGTAGCAGCAATTCACAAAACGTTTACACATGAGTACTGTAAGACTGCTGTCCAATCTGCTTCGCACATGCTTGATGTTACAACCTAATCCAGTCAGATATGCTCTGCATGCATTAAAAGAAAAAAAAAACTTGCATTATTTTTGTTTGAGTGGTACATTGACCAACCAAAATGAGAATATTATGAGTACTGCCACCAAATATATAACACTGATCTCAGCATAACATAGCATAACCTGACATAATTAGCCATGCACCCCATGACCAGTCAAGGCAAGCCTTAAACGAGCCCTCCTCCTACCCCACTTTTGGTCAAAATGAGACCCTATGAAATAATAATAATAAAATATTTATTTAATTACTTTTTATAAGGCGTTTCTATCTTCTTAATAGAGGAAAAAAATGTGAAGCCTTTGCACAGTTAGATGGGAAAGAAAAGATGTTCCATCTATGCCTTGAGCCACGACTTCAAACAGTGGAATGGCCCAGTCCCACGCTGCCGCATCTCGGCACGGCTACTGTGAGCACAATGATATACATATGTAAATATTTTTACTTTTTGCTAGCTGGTGGTCATTTGTTGCATTTTGTTTTATTGCCTGAGGCACAGTAGAGCAGTTGTCAGCACTGTATCATTATAATACACTCAAAAATATTTCAGTTCCTCCTTCCCCATTGACTTCAATGCATTTTGTAGATTTTGGCAAAACTGCCAAACATTTCTGTAATTTTGCCAAACTCATGGCGAAGTGTACACCATGGGGTTTGCTCATCACTGTTTATTATAATGAATACGTACAAGTGACCAAATATCAGAATATCCAATAGTGAATGTATATTTGATTTTAAATAATAGTTAAAAATTTAAATAAACAACATATTTGGAGATGTGCAGTAACAGACACTGTAAAGTCTGTCTGCATCAGCCTCCATGTAGGAGGGCAAGTGCTATAAAAATATATTGTTTGTTGCCTTTATATTAGAATAGAAATGGAACTGCCTTACTAGATTCTGTGAATATTATGCTTCAAAAACATTCTGCTGCCTGATGATATTGGACCTCCGATATAGCAGCAGTCCCTTTGAACTTGAAATGTCCTATAATATATTCTAATAATCTTAGACAATTAAAACAAATCTCTTGTTTCTTAATCTGAGTCGTGTACTTGTTTATGATGGGTTGCCACATGGTTGTGTAGTACAATTCGTCTACTTTATTCAAGCATGAATTCCGCAGTAAGTGATATACTGTCCATTTTTTATCATACTATTTATTGTAGTCATATATGTGATCTGAGATGTAGCTTTTAAACAAACCTGTTGATGCCTCACAAGAAGCTTTCAATGTTACAGTATGAAAATATAGTAAATATTCCTGAAAACACCATTACTCACTCACAACCTTTGAAACAATAAAACTAAGATAGTACAACTGGCAAACAAACACACATTAAAAAGGGGGAAAGAGGAGGTAATGACACAGACAAGCATGTGGTAGTTTTAAATGTCAAAATGATAAAAAAAAACGTACAGTATACGGATGTAACAATATCTGGGGTGTTTTGGGAGGTGTGGGGGCATATATAGTGTGTGTGGTGCTAACAGTGTTGTATGCTAAGTGCAGTTTCAGTGGCAATGAACAACCAGTTAGTAACCTCCTTGTATCCTTGCCTCTGCAGCGTTGAATCCAAATAAAAAAGAAGCAAAGATTTTATAATAAGTTTAGTATGTGTCAGCCAATAATACTTGCTTCTCTTAATTGTTTTTTAAAATGGTTTGTTAAACCTCAGTCCACTCGAATGTGAAGGACATGTTTGTTGGACCACTGGGAAAAATAAGAACACCAGAAAATTTCAAATAGATAAGACAGTCTTTCTTGTAACACGTCACTTCTCAAGTACTCATGCATTTGCCACCCACATTGCTTGAACTGTAACTGACCAGCGTTGACCTTTCTGTTTTGTTTTTTTTTATTGACAGGACATACCCATTTATGGCTTGCAGAAGAGTTTCACGTTTTTACACATAATGTGCTCCTTGTTTTTCTTACCTGTTTGGTCAAAATGACCGATCCCAATTATTTTTTTCTATTCTTTGCTGTTCCCCTTTGCTTCACCCTTCTTTATAAACTTGACTTCATTATCATTTTATATCTTTAGGTTTTCTGTCTTGTGCTCTTTGTGCACACATGCAACCCTCCACCATAATCTACCAGATTTTATTTGCAAATTAACCCTTTGCTTTCTGTGTGTTAATCATTTGATTTTTCTACATCCTTCAGGATGTGAATACAACATGCTAATGACTTATTTTGAGTATGTGTTTCTACATTGCTTTTTATGGATGACATAATTGCAGCTTTTTAGTGGTCATCAGTCATCTATGTTAAAGGGATGAGCTAGACTCACTTGATGGTACAATAAAAATAATACAAAAATATGGGTAAATTAATTACAGTAATAAAAAAAGTCTAAAACAATGTTCTAGGCACTGAACCATATTTCATTAACTTACATGTCTATTTTAAGGCTGTCATAAACAAGCAACAAATATTTTTTAATCAATAATGGTGACATAATGCACTCATACACCTGAGGTAACTTGAGATGAATGATCTAACTAGTTTTGCCTTTAAATCATCATATAATATGTACTTAAAATGATGCTCTGAATACTTTGCCAAATATATAAGTAGATTTCCAATTGGAAAATAGAGCAAAGAGTTTCTTCCCCTCTCAGTCCTGAAGGTATCATTACAAAACTGATAAAACCCTGCGTAACACTGACTAAAACGTTATGACAAACACTGCATTACAGAATGCAAAAGCATGTTTTAATTGTATTATTAGAATGTTTTTGCCCTGATCTGACACACATTTCATACATTTTGGACTATACTTAAACCCACAAAAAATAACATGTCCTAATATTCATCTGATTGTTACATTTGTTTGGCTCCCAACCTGATGAAGGATTCTACCTTGCCTTACACTAATAACAGCAGTGCTCAAAGTCTGGAGTGTCCTGTTCATATATAGTAAACAATAAAATGAGGAGAGCAATGTGTTCAGAGCCTGGAGATAGAAACACTTCCCAAGAGGTGGTAATATTTAATCCTAGCAAAGCTCTGTTGTCAGTTAGTTACCGTGATAAAGTCTTTTGTCAAGTTTTCAGAAGCAAGCCTCCCTTTATTTTTTAGCATGCTACTTGTAACTCTAGTAAACTAACCTGGACCTTTCTACCTGTACTAAATATGCTTAGGAAAATAATTTTGCTTGAAGTAAAGCTTTCAGTATATTGCAATCTCAAGTGCCTTCTTCTCCTCATGTTGTGATGACTTGCAGGAACTCCCCTAAAAGGCTTGTGAACAACAATAAATACATCCCTACTGAAAGGTCTAGTCTGTACATTTTTAATGTTGAAGTAAAAGCAATAATAACTTTAGGTGACTACCATTTCAATAATGGTATAAAAATCACCAGTCCCCCAATCAAATTGAGTGCACCACTACAATACTTTTATTTTAAAGGAAAAAAATGATGAGTAATATAATAAAAAAACAAAATAAAAAATATATAGTCAAAGTATTGTCTTCAGGTAAACTCTCCACAGCCTTTTGAACCTATTACTCTGAGCCCTACCATATAATACAGTCAGGATCACCAAGTAAAATTAACGAAGAATGCACTTATTTACATTGGAAAACCTGCCCATTAAGGAATGTATTTCTAAATAGGCCACATTATACTTCACATTGCTACATAATCATAAAGAACTTGTTTGCTACGGAGACATATTTCTAAGCCTTAATGAAATTAACAATTGACAAAAGTAATCACTATTTTTGTATAAAGAATATTTTGTCCCTTTAGAAGCATCCTTCATAGCATCTTACTTTTGCTCAGTAATATAAATTAGAGGATCTGAAAGAATAGAGGAATAGTTTCCAATGTTTAAAATAGCACTAGATGCTAGAATCAAAAGTATAAACAAATTATGAGAAATATAAACTATTATGAAATTTTCTTACCCCACACACTTACTTCAGGTAAACCAGTAAATCAACTATTTAATCCCTGACCCCCCAGAAAGCCAAAGACTGAAAGGATCATTATGCTATTTGTTTCTGTTCAAATACATAAGGGGATCATACCCTTTTTTTGCCCACAATGCAAATTTACCACAATCCTAAAACAATACAGACAATGAGTACATCTATGCCAATTTTGATTTCTAAATGGTGAAGTTACTCATCCACTGGGGAGAAGGAGAAATAGTATTTTATTGTCTGTGGTTCAAACCACAACCTACGTTGTGGTTTGTGGTCCGGACCACTGACGTAACTTTGGTTTCAAATGTGTGGGAGACACAGTGGGTTCATTCACAGCGCAAACCTCATACATTTTACCAAGAAAGTGGCCATGTTTTTAAGCGGATTTAAATGAGTCACAACTTTTAGCATTTTTCTTTCACTGCACAGTGGTTTTCGCATTTATTGGATAAGTGGGAGGGAGAGGGCTCCATCACTTCATTGCATTTAAGAGCGAAGACCGCAGTACTTTCCATGTGATTTTTTCCTCTTATGAAAAAGGACAAAATACTGTATTTTAAAATGTGCAGGTAAAAGTCCCTAATGTTATTTATTACTTGTTGGATCTAAATTACAGACCATATAACTTTTATTACACCTCCCCAGGTGCCATTTTATCATCAAGTTATAGTCAATCATTAGTCCTGAAGGCTCACTAAGGTTGCAGATTTTGTATGAAACCAACCACTCAGTGACAAAGTGGTTCCCATACTTTTTAACCAAATTCCTGGTTTATTTGGTTTCTTGTCATTTACCAATTTCCACATTTCTCAGGTGAATGTGATCTACCCATGCAATGTGTGGTTTTCTTTTTCATAGATGTTTGGGTAGTAGTCTAGTCAAATCTTTATTCACAGCTGATTATTGTAAATCTTCTATATTCTAAAGAAGAGGAATGCATTCACAACACCAAATACATAATCTTCATGTAGAGTAGCAACTGATTAGCATTAAATCTTCCTCATTTTATCTTAATCATTTTCTTCTTTTTCCTGATGCTGGTTAAACAACCATGCGAAATGACAAATGAACATCTTCATTCTACCATACTGTGACAACAACAATGCAGACACTCTAACTGTGGATGAATTGTGAAGGCACATTTTAAGTACAGATACAGAAAACCAGATCCATTATTATTATTGTTATCACCTCCCTCTTCTCAGCACAAAGGAATGCTAGTCTGATGCCAAGCATCAACCAGACCTCTCCGGTTTTGAACTTATCTTGTTGTTATGCTGAAAACTCATCTAACAATTTGAAATTTATTTTCTCTGGACCTCTTTTGCTCTGACTCTATACAGCAGTTTGTCCAGTCACTTTTTTTTTATTTATTAATTTTATTACAATCAATACATAGCAATCAAGTTTATACAAAAAAAAGAATTATGCTAAGAACAGATCGATCCCCACCCTTGAGAGAGAGAGCAAGCCAAACGGTGTAAAATTTAAGGCTTGTAAAAATACCTAAATCAACAAATTCTCTGTGCTTTATAAACTCATTTCAAAATATTACTGATTAGATCCTGCCATGTTTTGAAAAAAGTCTGCACAGATCCTCTAACTGAGTATTTGATTTTTTCCAATTTTAAATAATATAACACATCAGTTTCCCACTGACTTAAAGAGGAGAGTTTGGGTTCTTCCAGTTTATCAGAATAAGTCTGCGTGCCAACAGTGTAGTGAATGCAATCACAATTTGTTTGTCTTTCTCCACTTTAAGACCCTCTGGAAGAACCCCAAACACAGCTGTTAATGGGTTAGGAGGGATTGTGAGTCCAAGACTGTCTGAGAGGTAATTAAAAATTTTTGTCCAGGCCCAGAACATGTGACCTAGTGAGGCTGGGGCTTGGTTGCAACGTTCGCAGGTTGGATCATGCCCTGGAAACATTTTGGAGAGTTTTAGTTGAGACAGATGTGCTCGATATATAATTTTGAGTTGTATAATTGTATGCTTTGCATATGGAGCTTGAGTGAATTCTCTGCATTGCTACTTTCCACTCCTTTTCTGATATATTAATTGAGAGGTCATTTTCCCAGTGTCCTCTTGGATCTTTGAAAGGAAGGGATTGTAAAAGGATTTTATATATTGTAGAGATGGAGTCTAACTCCTTGAAATTGAGCAATAATTTTTCCAGCGTGGATGAGGGTGCAAGATGAGGAAAATCTGGAAGGTTCTGTTTAACAAAGTTCCTGATTTGAAGATAGTGAAAGAAATTTGTAGCTGGAATGTTAAATTTGGAATGTAATTGTTCATAGGATGCAAAGACGTTGTCTATATAAAGATCTCTAAGCAAGTTAATTCCAAATTTTTCCAGATATTAAAAACTGCATATGTTTGTGAGGGTTGAAAGAGGTGGTTCTTTTGCAGGGTGCCACAGAAAGAAGCTTCTCCGTCTTAAAATGCTTTCTACATTGGTTCCAGATTCTAAGTGAGTGGAGCACAATTGGGTTATTAGTGTATTGCCGATAACGTGTGTTTATTGGAGCACAGCAAGGAATACAAAGAAGTACTGCAGGATTTTACTTCTATTGCGGTCCATGCCTGTGTATGTTCTTCTATTTGTGTCCAGGTTCTTATCGACTGTATATTTGCGCCCAGTAATAAAACTGGAAGTTAGGTAGAGCCATGCCGCCTTCTGCCTTTTGTCTTTGTAGGGTCGCTCTTTTGATGCGTGGATGTTTAGAATTCCAAATAAATGAGGTTATTGTTGAATCTAATTGCTTAAAGAACGATTTATTAATGTATATTGGTATGTTTTGAAATAAAAAGGAGCTTAGGAAGAATATTCATCTTAACAGTGTTAATTCTTCCAGCTAGTGTGAGATGAAGGGTTGACCATCTATGCAAGTCTTGTTTAATTTTTTCCATGCAGACACGAAATTTTGTTGATAAGAGCTTTATGTTTACTTGTGATGTTTACCCCAGGTATTTAAACTGTTCTGCAATGATAAAAGGAAGGGTGTCTAATCTAATATTATATGCTTGAGAATTCACGGAAAGAGTACACTTTTATTCAGATTAATTCTGAGACCAGAGAGCTTTTGAAATTCTGTGAGTGCTGCTAAGACTGCAGGCACAGAATTTTCTGGGTCCGATATATACAGTACCATGTCATCTGCATATAATGAGATTTTCTGTTCCAGTCCTTCTCTGCTAATCCCCTTTATCTGATCAGTATTTCGACAATGTATTGCCAGTGGTTCAATGGCAATTGCAAACAGCAGTGGTGACAAAGGGCATCCTTGTCTTGTGCCACGCTCTAGTTTAAAGTAGTCTGAGCAAATGTTATTGATGCAAACTGAAGCTTCTGGGTTAGTATACAGTAATTTAATCCATGCACAAATGTTCGGGCCAAACCCAAACTTCTCCAAAATAGTAAAAGGTATTTCCATTCAATCATGTCGAATGCTTTTTCTGCATCCAATGATAATAATATTTCTGGGGTGTTTGATTTAGTTGGTGAGTATATTACATTAAACAGGCGTCGAAGATTTGAAGATAAGTGTCGGCCCCTAATAAATCCAGTTTGGTCTTGTGATATTACTGAGGGGAGCACTTTCTCCATCCTTCTAGCTATGATTTTAGAGAGTATTTTAACGTCGTTATTCAGAAGTGAAATTGGTCTGTATGATGCACATTGTAATAAGTCCTTATTTTGTTTTGGAAAGACAGTGATTAGTGCTTGGCGAAAGGTTTGTGGAAGAGATTGGTTATCTCTGGCTTCTGTAAATGTTGCTAATAGGAGGGGAGCTAGCTGAGCGGAGAATTTCTTGTAAAACTCTGCAGGGTAGCCGTCAGGGCCTGCTGCTTTTCCACCTTGGAGTGACTTTATAGCATCCAGTAATTCTGATAATGACAGAGGTTTATCGAGTTCCTCCACACTAAAAGCGTCAATTTGTGGTATCTGTAATGTATCCAGAAATGCATTAGATTGTATATTGTCTTCTTTAAACTCAGTAGTATATAGGGATTTATAGTAGTCTCTAAAAGTGTACATTATATTTTTGTGTTCGATGATTTTATCTCCGTTCGTGTTAGTAATTACGAGAGATTGCGCTATGCATCTTGCTTGTGAATTTGTTGCGCTAAAAGCTTATTAGCTTTCTCTCCATGTTCATAATAATGATGTCTGGATTTGTAAATTAGTTGTTCGGTTTCTTTAGTTGTCAAGAGGTTTAATTCTGAATGTAGAGCCTGCCTCCTCTTATGTAGAGTCTCGCTTGGTAGTCTGGCATGTTCTTCATCTATTTTAGTAATTTCGCTTTTATCTCTGCTACTTTCTTCGCTCTGGATTTATTTCTGTGGGAAAGATATGAGATAATCTGTCCTCTTAAGAAGGCCTTAAGAGTTTCCCAGAGTATTCCTGCAGAGATCTCAGGGGATGTATTTGTCTCTAGAAAGAATTCAATTTGTTTGGATATAAATTCAGTACAATTCTCGTCAGCTAATAGAAGCGGATTGAGCGCCATCTGCGGGTGAGTGTATGGGGCTTAGTAATTTCAGCTCCAAGATCATCGGAGCATGGTCTGAAATAACAATAGCATCGTATTTACAAGATTTAATCTTAGGCAAGAAGTTATTATCTATAAAGAAGTAATCAATCCTTGAGTAGCAATGATGTACTGGTGAGTAGAAAGAATATGTTCTTGAATTTGGGTTTAAAAACCTCCAGGGATCTGATAAGTTGTGATCAGTTATAAACTTTGTAATTATCTTTGCGGTGTTAGTTGCCGTTCCCCCTGTGGAGGAAGTCTTATCTAAAAGTGGATTTAGAACACAATTAAAGTCCCCAGCCATTATAAGTTTATGAGTGTTCAGATTGGGAATGGATGCAAATAAATTTTGTATAAATTCCTTATCATCAACATTAGGTGCATAAACATTTATCAAAATCATTTTACAGTTAGATAAGTCTCCCATGACCATCACATATCTCCCTTCAGGATCCAATACTACATCTGATGCTACAAATGGTACTGTTCTATGTATGAGAATTCCCACCCTCTAGTTTTCTTTGTAAAACTAGAATGGAACATTTGGCCAGTCCAGTCTTTTGCAGCCGGAACTGATCCTTACTTAGTAAGTGGGTTTCCTGTAAAAATACTATTTTAGCATTTAGACCTGTTAGGTGAGAAAGTACTTTCTTTCTCTTTAATTCGTGATTCAGGCCTTTAACATTCCAGCTTACGAAGTTAACTGTCCCATCATGGAGACACTGATTCTGAGTTTTTGATGTCATTTATAGTCTTAACTGGAAGTGAAATAGTTTAGGTCTTAATTTCCTATTCCCCCAAGAGTTGTTGCCATGCAGCTTATTATTACGTTGATAGTTATAATTATAAAGATTGAGATGATAGATTAGATATAGATCAAGCCTGCTCTCTTTCTCTTCCCCCCTTAACCCCCACCCTCCCTTTTTGCCTCCCCAGGTGAGGCTAAAACCCACTTCATGCAGTCCCAGTCCTCTGACATACCCAGAGACAGAGCACGTCCAAAGCACATCAAGCCCCCATGCAGTGGCGCTTTAAGGTTAAAAGATAGAGATATCTGTTACCAATATAGTCTTTAAAAGAGGAAAAGAAAAAAAGAAAAGAATTTTGCACTTAATATATATATATATATATATATATAATCTTCAGCAATTTTAGTGCATTAAGATGATATCCCCAGATAATAAACCCAGGTGATGGTGTTAAAGATGTGTCCAAAACAAGCATAACAAGTCTTAATGCAGTAATAGCAATAACAGCAAACCAAGGGTATGATATTGAACAGTCTCATTTAGGGTACACATGAAATAATTAGAAAAGAAAAAGAGGAGGAAAACGTAATTAAGCACAATAAAACATAAACATTTAGCGCCCTAGTAATACTAAGTAATAATAAGTAATAAGTAAGTAATAATAATAATAAGTAATAATAAGAATATGAGAATATATGCTGATAAAAACCCGTATTTTAAAACAAATAGATCAGACAGTAGATTATTAATCCTAGCTTTATCATTTACCGCCATGACTCACAATTATGTATCAGAATAGTCCGAGATCAGCTTTCTTAATTCATTTTCTGCTTCCTCCTTGCTAGCGAAAACATAGAAATGACCCTGCCATTCCACTTTCAGTTTTGCGGATACAGGAGGCGTATTTGACATTGGCTTGCCGTAGCGCTGTTTAATATTATAGAAGGCTGCGTTTAATAGCTGTTGCTGGAGAGAAGTCAGGGAAGACGCGAATGTGGCTATTTTCATATATAATATCTTCCTTTTTTCTGAGGAGTTCCATCACCTCTAACTTAAATGATAATCGTTCAAAACGAACTATAAAAGATCTTGGTCGGGTCTGACGGTGTTTGATCAGACGCGGTAAGCCGCTGCTATCTCAGATTCTGCTTTAAAGTCGCCCCCGATTATTTTAGAAAAAAGTTCAGTTGCGAATTTCACAGGGTTTAAACTTTCTCGATTCTCCGCAGGCCTTCAATTCTGACATTATACCTTCTACTCCCATCTTCTAAAGCAGCCAGTCTGTCTCCAAGTTTTTCTCCGAGTTTTTACATTCCGAACTGACATTTACTGCTCTTTCCTCGGCACTGGCAGCTAGATGTTCGCTATTTCGATCCGATTCGTGAATGTCTCACTAAGATGCTCCAATTGATCAGCAAGCGTGCTCAGTTTAACCGAGTTTTTCTCAATGCGCTCTTCAATTTTACCCAGCACCTGTCGAAGTTCAAGTTGTACCTCTTGACGCAGCCTTTCATTTGCCTGTTGGAATTCCTGTCGCAGCCTTTCATTTGCCTGTTGGATTTCCTGTCGCAGACATTCATTGGCCTGTTTCATCTCCTGTTTCAGTCTCTCATGTGCCTTTGCCGTTGCTTTCTCATTAGCCTTCTCGCTTTTCTTTATATCTTGCGTGAGCTCAGCGAGCAACACTTTCAGTTCAGATAGCTCAAATGTGCCTTCTTGTACCGTAGATGAAGCAGCAGACTCTGCTGAAGCCGGTGTCCCGCTGCTCCAGTCCCGCGTAATTGCGTAACTGAAGCCGCGGACCTCCCGGCCTTTTCCAGTTTCAGGTAATCCTCTCCAATCGGCGAGCTATCCACATCTGCACTCACGATCGCACCTTCGCTCCCCTTTTCGCTCTCAGCCGGCGCGATGTAGCGGACCGTGGTCCCGAGGAGTCTGTACTTTCGCCCATCTGATCCAGGTCTGTCTCTGAGAGGCCATATCTCGAGCTAGTGCTTGCTGATCGCAGCTTGGATGTAGCTTTAGTCTTCGATTCTTTCGGACCCCCCTTCTTGTTGGCCATGTTTATATGTGTTTACATATACTGTAGCGGTCCCTCTCGGGTTGAATAAATACAGGATATCTCAGAATAATAAGCAAATAATATGAAAAATAGCACCACTGCTAGCGGAGCTCCACTTCAGACGTCCATCTCTCGCATCAGACGAGACCAACTCTGTCCAGTCACTTTTGAAAGCCGGTCCTTATTCCTCCCACTGCACCTATTGTTACTGCAGCCACTCTTAGATTTGTGTTTAACATGCATCTGACTTCCATCTCAAAGTCTTTACACTTGACAGTCTTATTCTTATTATTATTTTCAGCATGGTGGGCAAGTGATTACAAGAAAAGTGTAAAATAACCCTTAATTCAATCAAACGCACAGTATTTCATCTGAGCAAACAAAGCTGAACATTCCTGGTTTACATTATACAATAAATGAATGCTTTTGAAAAATGCTTTTACTCAGAATTTCCCCCAACACTTATACACATTTGTTTTTTTAATTTTGACAACTGTGTTGTATTATACTTAGCATTTCTCTTACAATTCTCATTTTCTGCTTGTGAAACCTTAACCAATCCGCAATTACACATGGTTTGGTAGATAAATGCACTTGAAGAAATTTACAAAGTCTGAACACATCATGCTCTCTGGTTTCTTAGGATGCAGTATTGACCATTGGGTTATGATACTAAGACTATTTAATGTTGCACTTATATAGCGTTACTTATTTCATTTGACACCTCACTAATAATATAAACCAGTCATCGATACCAAATTGGTGTTTTTATGTGGTTTGTACCAAGGTTATTATAGTTAACGAAACCTAAAATCAAAACTGAAACTATTTTTAAAAACAATTTTCGTAAACTGAAATAAAATAATTAACAAAATTGAAATAAAAAACTAAAACTAAACAAAACTATTAAAGTAGCTGGAAAGACTATCTGAAATAAAATAATTTACTAAATATAATTTTAGTTTTCGTTTTTGAATTAATTTTCTTGCTGCTTGTTTTTAACCCTTATAACTTGTAACTCTAAAGCTGAACGTCATCCCCCATGATCTGCCCGCACATATTCATCCAGTGAATGGCTGCTAGTGAAGGAGGCCGGTTGTTCAAACAGCATTTGCAGTGACAGAGTGAGCTGAATATGCATGTAAAGCCTGTGGAATAGAAAGCGTTTTACGTGACGCCTTTCTTTCCACGTGTTGTATATCAGGATGTAATTCAAACGCCTGAAATCGGAATGTGCTGCTCAACAAAAACTTTACCGTATGTACAGAAAAATCACGAGTGAGTAACGTTTTAGTTTATTTCTCAGGTGCCTGCTTTTTGTTGACAGTAATTCACCTGCCACTTTGCACTCAAAGTATACAAAGTATAGAGGAAGTATACTAATTATGAAAAAAATTCGACAAAAATTCGAGCTCGACATTTTGATGAATAAAAAATTCGACAAAAATTCGACCTCGACATTTTGATGAATCTTGATGTTTTAGAACTCCCCGAGTCCGAAAATATCATTATTTGGAATTATGTCTGTCTCTGTGTGTGTGTGTGTTTATAAACACAACTAGATAGATGGATGAAATTCAGCATGTGGTTGTTACACCAGAATTGTAGATCTGTATTAACTTTTGGGCCAAATCCATTAACCGGAAGTGGTACTTTACCTGAACACATACTCAATTTTTTCTTTATTCATGCAGCTGCAGAGGCCAATTTATTCAAGTTTACTTTTATAACAATTGTTCAATATATTGTTAATTTCATTTGATTTGTTGTTGATGGTTCTTTAATGTACATATTATAAAATCCTTGTCTTGTGGTTTACTCCTCAAATATCCATCCCCATATCTGAGTACACGAAAATGTCTAAGGGAGACCACTCCCGATTTTTGAAAATAAAACGGCACTGATCGAGAGACTGACAATGTCATCAAACAAGATCAGCATATTGTTGCTGAGCAATCACTTTTGATTTAAAAACGTTGTTTAACAACGAAGTGATACAAACCTTGTAAAATTTCTGAATTGGCAACATCTCTACTGAACTACAGGTAGGTAGGCGAGGACAGTCTGCCAAGTGATGAAAAGCTAAACATACTAATTAATGTGTTTTTGTATTTATTCTATATTTATTAATTTATCTTTTTTAGTTCATATTCACAGCTCAATATACCTGATACTGTGAAAATAATCCAGTAGCAGAATTATGTTTTAAAATATCTGTCTCCATTTTTTTTAATGTTTCTCTCTCTCTCAAATCAGATAGTTGAAATATCATATTATTTTTGTTCTTAACATCAGCCATATCATACATATTGCATACCAGGAATTTTTCCTGCCTTGCATCCAAACCTGCTTGGGTAGGCTCCAGGGTCTTGTGATCCTTCTCTGGATAAACAGGTTTAGATAATGTATATATTGTTCTTAATCTTAGATGCTTTCTCTGTCATTTTGTGCCCCTCCATACACCTATCAGCTACTCTTACTCTGCTCATTAATGGTTTACTGTTATTATGGTGGGCTTTTCAAGTTTCACTGCCCCAAACCTTCACACTACATGCTTGTTTTTCTTTGTTTCCCTCAATATAGCTAGGTGGAGTCTACACACTTATTCAAGCCTAAGATTCTTGTTTTTACTTAACTCCCATGATTTTCATGGTCATGCCTGTCATAACACAGTAGAATCTCTTTCTTATTTTTTTGTATATTTCCAGGCCTGCAGGTGCAAAATCTGTCTATAAATTGTGTGTGCCTGAGATGGAATCAGAGACCAATATGGCTGGTAGAAAATAACAAAGCCCAGTGTTTGAGAGTTTTGAATGAAATATTGAAGGCATTCATCATAAGCACATTGTCATTGGAGCAGGATATGTGGTGTGCTGTAGACATATAGAGTAAAAAACCCTCATACTTTAAAATTCACCTAAAGTTCATTAAAAATTGGCCCATTCTGGGCAATAAAAGGAAAAGAAAAAAAGTACCAGCAGTCAGCACAGATTTGTTCAGCACAAATGACACAGAAAATATTTTAAAAACTATAAAATTGTGTAAAATTGTTTATATTCAGTACCTGGTTTTGATTATGCTTTTTATCAGACAAAAACAAAACCAAATAGTAAACTGTGTCATGTAGTGTAGTAAGCTTCCACTAACATTAAACTCATATTATATCCAAACCTGTTAAGTGTACAGTTCTGTCTTATTGTGACACAAAAACTAAACTCCATAGTATTGTAGCTCTTTAACCACACTATAATTACTAAAACTAATATATATAAAAAATAAAATAGAAATGTCTTTGTAAAATAAAAACTAAACTAAAACTTAAAATACACAATGAAGGAAAACTAAAACTAAACTGAATTTCCAAGTAAGGTCAGAAAAAATATAGAAATAAAAACTAATATAAAAAAGCAAAACTATAATAACCTTGGTTTGTACAGTGGCCCTGAAGTGCAAGGGGCAGAAAATTAAAACAAGTAGCAGAAACGGCTGGCTATATGGAATAGCAAGGTATGAATTCAAAGAGAAAGAAGAATGCTGGCTGGTGAAAAGAAATGTCAGTCACTTCTGCCTATAAGTCTGATGACACTTTTATGAATACTATTTGTTTTAATTGACTGTTACTTGGACTTCAAAGTCACCATAAGCATGACAAAAAATTAATTTACAAAAGTGACTGTTAAGCACATATTAAGCAATAATTTAGAATATTAGCCTGATGGAAGTGTGTGAGACAGGTGTCATGCAAGTTGGGTGATACGTGTTTGGCTAGACTCTGGTCATCCATGGCACTATATTGGTATAAACTGATTCTTTAAATAGATGAATGAAAGAATGATTGATGGTCCTTTTATCTTAAACTCTAGCTGTGTCAGATATAACCAAATAATAAAAATAATAATAAAATCTTAAATAAAAACTATTTAACAGCAGCATATTTTGATCTGTAGTAGCTTCTGCATTTTGCCTTAAATGTGTTTTATAGTTTAAAGATGGTAAACTACAGAAAATAATTGTTTAATTGTATTGATAATATGGGGATGATGATTTCAAGATCGTGTTTACTCACACAAGTCTAATTGGAATAAGAAGATAGGGTTGCAAAAAGTACAGACAACTCATAACCTTTCATAGTTATCAGATTATCAGCCATTAAAATCTCTGACCCCGTGGTTGACATCTGAGCAGTATCACTGCAGATTTCTTTAAAACCTGTTCGCCAAGGGAAGGGCACTATCTGCACTCAACAAGTGCATGAGGACTTGTTTTTCCTACTTTGCTGAAGCAAATTCTTCAGATACCCGCATTAGACTGGGTTTTCCCATTACAACCCCAACTCTACTGTCTGTTTATTGTTGTTTGATTTTACAAGCAGATGTTAGAAACATAAAAAAGTTTAGTCAAGAACAGGCCACTCAGCCCAACATAGCTTACCAGTCCTATCCATTTTACTCCTCCAAAAATAACACTACATCTAGTTTTGAAGGTCCCTAAAGTAGTACTGTCTACTAAATGACCATATTTTTCACTCCATAAGACACACCTGACCATAAGACGCACGTAGGTTTAGAGGAGGAAAACAAGAAAAAAAATATGCTGAACCAAATGGCGATCTAATATATTTAATAAAATATAGCAGAATAATATTTCAATCATGTAAAGTCAACAGGGGTATTAAGAACCATCATCACTGTCATTAAAAATATGGGGAAAGACTTTAAGGTTTAAGCACTCTTTTAGTTTTCTGGAAACCCCAAGAACTCCTCATCTCTAATGTCAGAATTTATGAAGCTCAGTTGCTCACAATCACTTTGCAGGAGCACGTACCTATCACGCGGCATAACCTGTCCAAAGCCACCAGGGGACAAGGCATATTTGGACTAATGCTCCCTGAAGTTATATTGCCAGTCTAGTCCCATCTCTATTTGTAATGCCACAAAGCCCTTCATGTTGTTGGTTTCCACTTTGAAAACTGAGAATGCGGTGCAAGCACAGCCCGCGATTCAAAAAATTGCTCTGCATACCTGTTTGTCTCGTCTGACAGTAGCTGAAAGGCAGCCTCAGGAAAGAACTGCCTAAAGTAGTACAGAGGCTGGTAATCTGTCGTGTCCAACAGCAAGCCATGCTGTCTTGTGAAATCCAGTAGCCAGTTTGTCTCCCACGGATCCATGTCTGGGTTTTCCTCCCACACAAACCTTGCCGTAGGTGCATCGGCTGCGCGAATGCACTCAGCTGGGGTGGCATTGGCTGGTGTCCGATCAGCTGATGCCAGTTCAATGCCAGTTCCTTACTCTCTTGCTCGATCTCCTAATCACTCTCAACAAAATCAGATTCTGAAAAATCAGAGTCCAACTCAGCGATAATGTGTAAAGCATCATCTGCTGAGTATTTTGTTTTCTGCACTTGCTTCACTCCCTCATGAGATGTCGATGCCATCTTGCCTTTGTTTACATTTTGTAACTCACGCACATGCAAGGATTAGATGCCGAGTCAATGAGTCTAACATTTCTCCAAGCAGAGAGGGAATGCCTGCAACGTAACGGTAACTTATTCCATGTGTCTATGGTTCTCTACGTGAAGAAAAGAATTTGTAATGTTTGAGTAAATTTTACCCTTAACGAGTTTCCAAATATGTCCCTGTATTCTTGTTGAACTCATTTTAAAGAACCGTTTCAATCCACTGTAGTAATTTCCTTCATAATTTTAAACACTTCAACTTCACTTCTTAATCTACTTATACATAAAATTAAAGGGCTCACCTTTTTAATTTCCTTCATAACTCATCTAGTTCTGGAATACTAGAAACCTAGACACTCTCATCTGGACTTTTTCTAGTGCTGCTATGTCCTTTCTATAGCCTGGAGACCAAAACATCACATAGTCCTCCAAGTCAGGCCTCAAAAGTGCATTAAAAAAATTGAGCATAACCTCCTTTAACTTTTACATTTAATGTTGTTATTGCTTTTATCTCTCTGGTATCACTTCATGCCTATCCTAACTTTCTGTTGGTCTTTTTAATGGCTTCTGAACACTGCCTGGAAATTGATAGTGATGAGTCCACTACAACTGCTAAATCCTACTCATAACGTATATTTTCAGTTTTCTCCCATTGTGTATTCAAACCTAATATTTTCAACTCCTTTTTGTAACAGTTTACATTTCCTTATATTATTTGTAAATTTACATGAATCTGCCTAAGCATGCATGCTGTCCAAGATCCTCTGTAATGATTCAACGGATTTTAGGTAATTTGCCAATCCACCTAGCCTGGTATCATCTGCAAACTTAACCAGCATGCTAATTATATATTTCTGTCTAGATCTTCTATATATATTAAAAATAGCAGTGGCCCTAGGACTGACCCCTGTGGAACACCACTCGTAACTTCACCAAATTCTGATAAGGTTCCTTGCACCATAACTCTTCACTTCCTGGGATTTAACCAATTCTGCACCCATCCAGAAACCACACTATGAACTCACACTTCCATTAGTTTGGTGCCCAACCTTCAGACAGTGTGTTGTAGTGGTTAAGTCTTTGAATTTCAAACCTTGATGTTATGGGTTTAAATCTTACTACTGAAGCTAGTGACCTGTCTTTGCTCCAATTGGAAAACCAAAAGTAATGTAACCAATTGTATCATAGACATTGTAAATTGCCAGCTGCATAAACAAAAACCTTATCAAATGCTTTCTGAAAGTCAAAATAAATAATATCATGTGCACCAATCTGAACATATTATTTTGTTGCTGCTTCACTGAATTCCAGCATGGCAGAGAAACACAATCTCCCTCGTGTGAACCCTTGCTGACTCTTCAGTAAAATGTCTGCTCTTGCCTTTTTTTGCTCATTCTTATCCTTAACAATTCCTTCAATTAACTTACCTGTGATGCACATTAAACACACTGCTTATAGCTGCTTTTGGATCTGCCTTTATTGCTTTCCACTTCTTTGGAACTTTCCCAGTGCACAGTGACTTTCTATAAATACTTGTATGCATATATATGTATTCACTGATCTCCTTAAGCACTCAAGTATTAACATTATCTGGTCCTGGTGATTTGTTTGATTTTAGCTTATTCAAGCTGAGCAGTACTTCTCCCACTATAATTTAGAAATCACTCAGTACTTTGTCATGCTATTGTAGAAGGTGTACACTTTTTCCTACTTAGATGATGACATGGCAGCATTTCTTTGGTTTTGCTTATTACTTGGCATCACTGTAAATTGATGATTTATTGGTCAATAATGAAATATTAGGTGGCACATTTTCCCCGTAACTACCTAAAGAGCAGCAATGACTTAAAATTCATTTACTTTGTTTTTTTTATACAGTCACAAAGTTAACAAAATTGACATTGTATAGTTTGTGCTTTAGGAGATGGTAGTTTTGCAAATTTATTGGCCCGCCCATATGGAACCTCTTCTCATACGGCTTAGCACTCTCAGATTCATTCAAATTTAAAGCTTGCTTAAGCTGTGACTAGATTCTGGAATTTGGTGTGTTGCTTCAGCTTGTAGCCACAAAAGCATGGCAATCTCTGACAATGCCTGCAGTTCACTAATACTCTGTGTCCTGATGGTGAAGTAATGCTATATTATAAATTCAAACCATTTTGTTTATTTCAGTGCCAAATGATTGTTTTTGGTGCCTTTATAATTTTCCCCCAATCAGTTTCTCTTACCCTTTTATAATACCTGAATGGCTTTGATTCTTTTCTAAAGATCTACAGTCCAGGGGGATGTGTATATGTGTGGATTTGTGAGCACTTGAATTATATTAGCCAAGAATTTCAGTTCACATTTCTGGATAATTAAATAAGTGTTCAAGTAAAAGCCAAAGTAGCAGCTTTTGTAGTTATGAAAAAACTTGTGTTCATTAATTGTATTTTGGACACGATTAATGCATTGCCTTTCCCAAGTTAATAAAAAATGAATCCACATTCTTCTCATCGCTTATTCCATTAGCTTGGACAAACAGCTCAAATCTCTACCCATACATGCTCTATTTCTCATTTTGTTTATAAGTTCAACAATATTTTCCTTTCATTTAATTAGTCTAGTTAATAAAGTTAAAGATTTTCTAAAAAGAAAAACAGCACAAATCATATATTAAAAGGTGTAAACCACAATAAAAATAATTCTGACATGATATAAATGTTTTCCCAACCTGTTAATTTTCATTTCACTATGAACCTCATTTATTAAAAGTAGTTTTCTTGTCAATAACACTAGTCAGCAAAAAAAAATTTAAAAAAACAAAGTGTTCTGAATAGGCTTGAGGGTGCAGCATACAAATCATATCCAATTTTTAAGAGATAAAGGTTTAAAGTAAAAAATAGTATTTAGAGAAAAAAACAATATATTTTTAAAATTATTATACCTGAAAAAATATAAAGTATACATAATATTGTTTAAAATGTGATTATTATTTACAAAAGTAGTCACTTAGCAGTTTTTTTCCCTCATATTATGCTCATTCACATTGGAATGGCCAACAGATGTTTGATAAGATAGACTCATTCCAGTTTCCACTATAGTATCTCTCCATTTGAGTGATGTCCTGGTGGAACTTCTCCTCATGTTCATCTGCGTTCGCTCCCATGTTCTTGGGGAAAAAACCCAGAGTATAAGCTGTACCCAAGTATTACATATAATACAATACAATTTATTTTTGTATAGCCGAAACTCACACAAGAAGTGTCACAATGGGCTTTAACAGGCCCTGCCTCTTGACAGCCCCCCAGCCTTGACTCTCTAAGAAGACAAGGAAAAATTTCCAAAAAAACCCTTGTAGGGAAAAAATGGAAGAAACCTTGGGAAAGGCAGTTCAAAAAGAGACTCCTTTCCAGGTAGGTTGGGCATGCAGTGGGTGTCAAAAGAAGGGGTCAATACAATACAATACAAAGAACAGAACAAATCCTCAATACAGTATAAAAATAAAAATTTTATAAGTACGGAGCAGAATTTAACAGTAGATGATATCACATATGTTTTGGATTTGTTTAGAGTCCTGGAGACCTCAGCCATCAAGCTACCTCTGGCTACTCCACAGCTGAAACAGTGCTGGGCTAGCCAATCTGATGAAAGGACCCCTCTACCACACGATTCCTGCAATCCTCCATCAGGGATGATTTTACCTTAGGCAGGCAAAACAACTTGGCAGGTGGGCTGTGGCACCAAGTGCCACATTTGAGTACAGAGAAGAGAAACAGAATAGGTGAGATAGGAAATGATAAGCCCCTCAACAACTTGCTTGTAGCTCTCTGCCTTTGAAATTCCAATAAAATTGTGGCTCACACGTTTTTTCTTCAAGTAAAGGAAGGGTGTGTGCTAAGGTTGTGTGCTAAAATTAGCATTGGGTGTGACGAGGATCGACAGGATTAGAAATGAATACATTAGAGGGTCAACTCAGGTTGGAAGGTTGGGAGACAAAGTCAGAGAGGCGAGATTGTGTTGGTTTGGACATGTGCAGTGGAGAGATGCTGAGTATTTTGGGAGAAGGATGTTAAGGATAGAGCTGCCAGGAAAGAGGAAAAGAGGAAGGTTTATGGATGTGGTGAGAGAGTACAAGATGGTGATGGTTGTGAAAGAGCAAGATGCAGAAGACAGGAAGATATGGAAAAAGATGATCCGCTGTGGTGACCCCTAACGGGAGCAGCTGAAAGAAGAAGAAGAAGAAGAAGAAAGGGAGGGTGTGTATTACTTTACTGTTTTCTTACCTGTTACCTGGTGAAGACAATGGATGGAACAACCATGGATCTGGACAACAACATACATTTGTCTAACCTTCTAAAAATAAATTCATGGATACTTTCCAGAAATAAGAACGGAGATAAAATAGTGATTTAGAGCAAAAAATATATAGTAAATACTTGATTTTTTTTTATTGTTTCCACCTCAAGTAATGTTAAAAATAAAGGAAGAATACCAATTTTCAGCTCGAAATATACTTCAAACAACATTCTAAGCATGAAAAATATTTAAGGGATTAAAATAAGTGTAACGTTTTTAAAATCATTTTATTAAAACATTATTTTTCACTAAATCCAACATCTGGTGGAAATGATTTGGGATAGAGAAATTCCAATTTCAGAATCAAATTCAGCATATATAAATCTATAAGGTGCACCAATTTTTGGCATAGGAGGATTTTAGTGCATCTGATTTAAAATTATTCTTATAATTGAAAAACTACATTTCTTACATAAATTTTTCTGACTTATGTTTTCCCTTCAAAACATGCAGAGATGTGTGATGCACCCTAAAATTAAAGCATTTGATAAATATATGCATTCTAAAGCAACTCATTCAATTTATGAGGAGCTAGGAAGTACAAACTTATTCTATTTTTGCTTTTTAATGAACTGGATTTAATTTTACAGTATTGGTTTATATCCTTTTTCACACATGGTCCTAATATGAGATGTACTTGCTAATATCCACCTTAATAAAAGGACAAGTATCTAAGTATTGGTATGTCCATCTGGTTGCTGTGTCCCTGTTATATGCTATTTGTTATGGGATTAATAAAAGGAGTGCTAATGTTTGTGTAATTATATTTATTTATATTTTGACATCGCAGGGACTGCACCAAATTTTGTTGTATTTGTTACAATGACAATAAAGAAGTTCTGATTCTGATATTGTTGGAATAAAAACTGCAAAGAATTTTTTTACTTCAAATGTTTGTGATGCACCGTCTGCTGGAATGCCAAAAGCAATGCATTTTATTACTTTGAGCATTACAAAATACATTCCAAGAGATAGTAACCTGCAAAGGTCTTCTGAAGTCTACACTGATTATTTAGATTTCAATCCACAGGTAGCACAGCTAGTGTGCTGTATATAGTATCATATTGTATGGACCAACCAGTGATACGGGTGATTTCAATTTTTGATTTTTTAAAAGTAAGCTTCATAAGTCCACACAAAAAAGTGACTTTACCAAAAAATCATCTCTTGCCTAATAAGAAGGAGGCCAAAACGTGCCTTTGTGTCAGTCGGCCTTGTTTAACTAGCCTACACTACTCGTACCTTTCTATATTACACGATAAACACACACAAAATAAACCAACATAACAAGTCCATATATAAGCCAATAATATTAAAACAACAGTCTATTGACATAAACAATTAGGATACTCATACAGCATTCATTTGTACATACGTAATGTATATACATAACAGAAACATATATACACAGACAACATTGCACATGTAAAAATAATGGCCTATTTGACCCTTTATATAAGTTGTTCTCCATCTATGTGACCTCAAACAACACTAGTAAGGTGCCATTGCTCCCCATCCATAAAAAAATGAATTAAAGTAGCAATATCTCATGATTCTTTCCAAACTAAACTGTGTCTTATTTTTATTTATTAGTGTATACCTATTGCACAGTATGTACTTGGAAAATCATGTTTTGTGATTTACAGTATATTACATTTTAATAATTTGATAGTTTATCTACTTTTTTCTTTGCAAATCACCTTGTGATGGCTTTTCAGCTGATATTAGGATTGATTGAAGTACAGTATATGACACATTTATTATGATCAATGCTTTAATAATATCCTAGAACTAAATAATTACATGAATCATGAATAAAATAAGCTAAAATATAACTAACTGTAGCAGAAAGTTTTTTACATAGTAATGTGAAATTTTTAAAATTCAAGGAGTAAACCATTTTTTAAATAACTAATAAAATTATCTGCACATGACCTACTTGTATGTGACAATTATTTGCAAGTAACTTTGCCTACATATATAACCATGTTAAGTTATGAAGATTAGACTTTAGTAAAAAAATGGCATCACATTATGAAATATTTGTATAGATTAACATTTTAAGACGTATATCTCTCTATTATAATAAAAAAATCTTGGGACAAGACGTGACTTTTTCAAGAGACTTTTCTAAATGAAATCCCAGGAGACTGAGACTTTTAACATGAGATTCTGCCAAGTCATGCCCTACTTACAACCATTTTCAAACAAGACCACGGTCATCTAACTTCTCAGTTGTGTGAATGCTTTTGTCAGACACACTTCCTGCGCTCTCAGCTCTTATTAATTTTATCAGAACAATAATTTTGTATGTTGACACATCAACGACTAAGTGAAGAAGAATGAGCAGCGCGTCGAAAAGAGACCCAAAAGCATTGGAGAGGAAAGAATGCAAAAAAGAACAATAATAATCTATGTGCAAACTCTTTTTTTATATAAATTTTTATTGATTTTATTGTAATTCTGAAAATAAGGAAAGTAATAATCATCCCAGACCGAGTGGTGTTGAAAACCTTGCAGGTCCAATTGGGGTCAGAAATAAAAGACAAAGAGTAAAAGACAAATAGAACTTCATTTATTACATAGTACATATTCTGTGAATAACATTAGACACAAAAGGAGATCTTGATATGCCATTCGCATTAAAACGTTTACAGTTTCCCGTGTAGCTTTTGCTATGAAAATTAATAAATCACAGGGACAAACATTCGAAAAAGTCGGTTTATTTATTAGAGAGAAAGAAGTGATATTCACTCACGGGCAGTTATACATTGCGTTGTCACGATGTAAGTCCAAACATGGAATCAAAATTCATTGTGATCTTGAAGAAAATTTCATTACAAATATAGTTTTAAAGTAAAAGTGAAAATAATGAATTTGTAACAATTCTCTCATGAAAATAACAATCCCTTTAAATTGTATATCCGGTTAACCAAATCTGGGAGTTGGCAAGCAAAGCGAGCAGGCATAGGAGGCCCCTAGTCTGAAGTAAAAATTAAAACAAGTAGAATTTACACGTTTTAGTTTATTGTTAAAACAACAACATTTATTCCTATAGCACATTTTTATGCAAAGGATTAAGCTTAAAGTGTTTTACAAAATGTGAAAAAAATAGCTACAAGCAAAATAGATAAGTATAATAATAAGTAAATGCTATACAAAAAAAATGCACACTTACATAAGGTAAATACATAATGTAGAGAAGTGAAGTCCTTAAATGTTAAATTAGTTTTTCAAGTCTCTAAATGCAAGTCCAATGATAAGGTCAGGTGATTACAGTGGACAGACAAAATAAAAATAAAAACTCCAGTTAAGCTGAAAAAAAAACAAAACACAAAAACTGTGTTCCCAGACAAAGACTGCCAACCTCCAACTAGGAATTCTACTTAAAATAAATGTTCATGAAGAGTCCTTTTTTTGCTTGGCTTTACCTTAGAAATTTTGACACAGTGGGTCAAAACACAGGAGTTTTATCAAGCAGTGGCAGCGCAGAATGCCACCACAGAAGAACCAGAAAAGGAAGTACAGTAAAAATTAATAATTATTGCAAGTTCATCGAAAACTATAATAATTCTGTGTATATATAGAGTAAAACTAAAACAAAGCTACAAAAAAGGCAAGTTTAAAAAGTGGGTTTTATAAATTTTTTAAAATGATCCACAGTGTCAGGTTGGTGTAGCTGTTGATAAAGCATTCCAGATCCAGGCCACCTCACCACTTCTTTTATGGTTGGCTTTTGGAATAATAAGGAGATCGGTATTAGAAGGTCTAAGGTTATGTCTTGGAATGGTTGGGGGGCATATACTCTAAAATATAGGAAGGAGCAAGATTATTTAAAGATTTATAAAACAGATTTGCTTATAGTGGGTCCATCAGCTAAAGCCGAAATTGGTCTTGGACTTCTCGGCTCTTTCTCTGTCTTTTGCAAACCTCAAGTCCGCAATCTTGGTGTTATCTTTGACAGTAACCTCTCTTTTGAGAAACAGGTTAATTCTGTAGATCACAAGTTGCATTTTCCAGCTTCGTCTGTTAGGTAAGATCAAGCCTTTTTTATCTTCTAGGGATCTTGAGAAAGCTACTCATGCTTTTATCTTTTCTCGTCTCGATTACTGCAACTCACTGTATTCAGGGATTAGCAAATCCCTGATACACAGATTACAGTTGATCCAGAAAGCTGCCGCTCGCTTTCTGGTTGGGGCAAGAAAGTCTGATTCTGTTTCTCCAATATTAGCTTCTTTACACTGGCTGCCTGTCAGTTTTCAAATTGATTTTAAAATCTTGTTGCTTGTTTTTAAATCTTTACATGGGCTTGCCCCTGTCTATTTATCCGAATTGTGTGTTTTAGACCAGCTATCTAGAGTGGTTAGATCTTCTGGTCAGTTGTCTCTTGTTGTCCCTCATACCAAGTGTAAAACTAAGTGGGAACAGAGCTTTTGCAGCTGCTGCTCCTCGCCTGTGGAACTCTTTACCTCATTACATAAAGGAGTCGTCTACAATTGAACTGTTCAAAACAAGATTAAAGACTCATTTCTATTCACTTGCATTCCGTGACCTTCAGTAATACTGATGGTTTCCTCATTGTGATTATGTAACATTACTTCTATTTATTATTTATTTTATTTATGTTCATTTACAGTGTTTTATTTCTATTTATGATATTCATGTTAATTGTATGTTTTTCCTTTATTCTTGTATTGTAAAGCACTTTGGGCACAGCATTCCTATGTTGTTTTAAATGTGCTATATAAATAAATTTGACATTGACATTATAAGCCATTAGTAGTATTTTAAAATCAATTCTAGAGGACACATGTAACCAATATAACAATGCTAAATCTGATGAGAAGTTTCTTGGTGGTGCATTCTAGACTATTTGCAATTGATTGTTATCTTTTTTAGTCCAGTTAGGAGTGCATTACAGTAACCTAGTGGACTAAAATTAAGAGGGTGAATTAATTTCTCGGTATCTTGTAATGTTATAAGAAGCCTATAATAGGGCTTTTGCAGTGTTCCTTAAACAGGAAAATGTAGCCCTTTAAATATTGTTAATGTAGAAATTAAAGTTTAGGTCAGAGTCCACAATTACTCCTAAATACTTTACTTCCTCCTTGATGTGTAATGCTAAGGGGTCAAATTTATTTCTAATGCTCTCTTTATTTCCATTTTTACTAATGACAAAGATTTCAGTTTTTTCCTTATTTAGTTTGAAGAACTTACTATTCATCCATTCAGAAATATCAGACAGACATTGGGTCAGAGAACCCAGAGTCATCTGGTACTATAGATAAGTAAAGCTGGGTGTCATTTGCATAACTGTGGTTGCTCACTTTGTGTTCTGATCTGACCTAACAGAAGCATGTAGATTGAAATAACAGTAGGCCGTGAATAGATCCTTGTGGTATGCAATATACAAAAATTTCAAATTCAGATCGAGTTGACGCGCACTACATCGAGCCCGCGTGCTATTGTGGTTTCGCCTGCGTGCCTCAATAAGTCACCCTCCCCTCGCTCTTACTTTTTTACCATTCATGTAATGATTACACTGAGTATGGCTTTACCAAAGCAATCATTGATGGCGAATAAAGTATCCATTATTCATAAAGCTTCAATTGGTGATCTGTCTTTCTGCGTTAACCGCATATTTTTTCATACATCTCAAACCAAGGGGATGCGAGGGTAAAATGAATCGGGAAGCGCTGATATATATGTATGTGTGTGCATATATATGTATATATATTGAAATAGTTTTACTGTGAAATAATGCAAAGAGTACGCGACACGTGTTTCACCCTAATTTTGGGGTCATCAGGCGTACATACTCAGTGCACCCCCTCTCAAGGATTGAACCTTGGACGTCGGCGCTAGAGGCGAAGCCTCTTCCATTGCGCCACGGCGTGTGGTTTGTCTATTTGAGAGTATGTAGATCGAGGTATAAATATATATATATATATACCCGCGCTTCGCAGGAGAAGTAGTGTGTTAAAGAAGTTATGAAAAAGAAAAGGGAACATTTTAAAAATAACTTAAAACACTTAAAAATGTGTTGTGTTCAAGTTACATTCAGTGTTTGTCAATCGTTGTAAAGATAACAGGTTTCATTCATCGATTCGTTTCTTACTGCATCAATAAACAGCTCGTCTTCCTCTTTATCTGAGACGTGACACACTGCATGCACAGGTTTTTTTTTACACTGTCTTCCTTTAGCGGGACATTGACTTTTTCCACCGTGTGCTTTGTTTCCACAGTAGCTGCAGTTATGAATATGCTTGTATGTGTCACACGCTTCATATTTTTTTGCTGCCTTCTCAATTGTGTAATTCGGTTTTTGTTCAGCACTCTTTGGAACTGTTGCTTTTTGTCTGTCAGTTCACATGAGCCGCTCGGTGTACATGCATTGAAGGTTCCCAGCTGTGCTGGTGCCATCTCGTGCGATGTCCACGGCTGTATTTAATGTTAGCTAAGACCTGGCACTTAAAAGTTTCTCTCGCAGTTTTGCTGAGTTTGTGCCAAACACCACCCTGACCATCTCATCTTCGTCTGCATAAGCACTGTCCTTCACCCATGAATATTTAGCGGCAGTGTTTCTATTGGATTGCCGCTTACGGATGGCCTTATATGGGCAGGCACTATAGAAGTCTACTTGTATTATAATATATGGACGAAAAAATAGGTTCCAGTTATGACCTTTAAGCGTAGAATTTCGAAATGAAACCTGACCAACTTTTGTAAGTAAGCTGTAAGGAATGAGCCTGCCAAATTTCAGCCTTCTACCTACACGGGAAGTTGGAGAATTAGTGATGAGTGAGTGAGTCAGTGAGGGCTTTGCCTTTTATTAGTATAGATTGATCAGCACAAGCAGCCTGCTATCCCATCCCCCCAAAAACGTAGCTGAAGTCAGTCGCAAACATCTTCCAGCTCAAGTTACTTTATCATTGTGTGAGGTGCCTGGAGTTGTATAGGGTAAATAATATATTGTTGTTTGGAATACATACATTTCATGTATGTTCCGTATCTAGAAAGATTTGTGTAAGTGAAGGATGACATGAAATGTGAGGCAAGAAATGCTGAACACGTAACCAAAACAGAAACTTTTTCCATGTTATACTAATAATGATATGAAGACTTTAGTCAAAATATAAAATAAACATATGTACATTTATTCAAGAATATAACCAAAGGAAAAAATTGTTTAATATACAGTACATGCATACTATATATAAATATATATACATTGTAGAGACCTTACAGGTAAAATGTGTCATTAAAAGAGTCACACGTAAGAATGCATGAAAATACATGTAGAACAAACATGTGCATTGTCTTATCGAACGTATCAAAGCAAGTGCGGACATTAAAAACCATTGCATGTCCGCACTTGCTCGCGGTGGGACGACACGACGGATATTCGATATTAGCAGAATCTATCAGTCTTGTACGGTCATGCTTTCATAAAACGCTATAAATTGGTTCGTTTGATGTGACATGTACTTATTTGTGATTTGAACTTTGAATATAATTATTTATTGAGGAGCAGTACTACGAAAAAGAAAATCAGAGAACACAGTTTATTTATTCGAGTTTGAACAAAAATCTTCTGTTTCAAGTAAGTACATACTTTATTGTTTTTTTTTTTTATCACAGGGGCTTTCGAAATTGTTTGCTAATAAAAGTTTTTATTTCTTTAGATAATAATATGACTGAACCAGAAAAGAAATGCAGACAGTACAGCTTGGACTATTTGTACTTATTTTGAATTTACATATTTATTTCACAAATGTCAAAAATGTAAAAAAACACTCTTGCTTGTATTTTTTTGCTTTAATTTTCGTTTCGATATTAAATGTTGCACAAAATAATACCATATTCCGTAGTCCTTTTATCTTTTCAATTATTAATTACAAGTGATTAAAATGAAAAGTTTGATATCTAGTGAAATATTTAATATCGAGTACTGTACAAATTTATTAATTTGAGTAAGTAAAGTAAATGACTGGGGGTCGATGATTTTAAAAGTTTTTGGTAAAGGGGTCTGCGGCCGAAAAAAGTTTGGGAACTCTTGCTCTACACCACAAACCATCCAGAAATCAATGCCTTTGTTCTCCGCCCCTCTGTACAGGGTGCCACTCCTTTTCTTCCTTTCACTGTCAATCATATCCCCAACATCAGACCTTTGCACCATTCTGCGATTTCCCACTTCGACCCAAAGTCGTTTTCCCTCCAGGCTTCACCCTAGCTGGGACACTACACTATGTATATATACATATAGCAGTAGCAACTATTTGAGGGATAATATTTTTTCCAAAAAACTCAGTTTTCTGAAAAGCACACAAAGCAATGGTTTCACACATAAATCAACATAATACGTATGTTGCTGCCTTTAGTGCCTGTTTGCAATTTGCAGCAGTAGCGGCTACACGGGGGCCGGGTCAACAGCAGGCAGGAATGCATGGTGAGCTGGCTGTCTTTGTCAGACAGGAGTGCAGGGGTGCCAGTTGCAGTGAGATGCAATATGGTTTGTACATAATTGTGTTTGACCTCCTAGGCGAACGTTGCCATAGGTGCATCAGCTACACGAATGTGTTCAGCACCACAATCAGCTGGGGATCGATCTTCATCTCCAGATCACTTGCATCCGACAAATCAGTCTGATTCAGCGATAATACGAAACTACATTTTCGCTAAACCTTCACTAAATGGGGACAGTCCCCAACACTAAGACATTGTTTTGTGTTTTGTTTCTGTATATATATATAGAGATAGAGAGAGAGAGAGCTGAAGCTATAACAGAATGATTTACTGTACATAGAGAAAAGGATTAAATGTAACTCAAGTTCTAACAAAATGTAACTTAAAGCATAAGCACTTGTGTGGAAAATGAGTAATGAACACCCCTTGAGAAAGTGTTAAAAAATGATGGGAAAGCCTATACACCCATTCTATTAGGGGGGGATAAACTGATGGGAAAATCTGCTAAACACCCCTTCTAACCAATCAGAATAATGGGAAAATCGACATGAGTCAGAAGTTACTAGTGGCTTTAGATGATTGGAAGAGATAATAAAGTTGTGCATATTGAGTGAGATGATGTAATTAGAAAAAATATAAAAGGAGATGAACTGTTTAACTCTGGGCTCACTCTATAGACTGAGAGATTTGTACATAACTATTCTGCATTCTCTTCTGGACTCCATAACTGCCTTCTTTGAAGGTAGAGAGAAGTTTTTCTTTTCCCACAACACTGCAAAGTGTGAGCTATGAAGAAAACAATGAAGGAGTTGAACCTTTTCAGTCTAAATAAATATAGATTAAGAAGTAACATTAACAATTTGCAATTATAAAGGGAATAAGGACAGTTGATCCAAGCTGTTATTTTAAAATTAGTTTTTTAACAAGTATTCAGTGACACAGATAAAAGCTTCTTAAGTGTAAATATTCATACAATTATTAGTAAGTTATTCTTCACACTGAAAACTATAGACACAAGGAATAAATTGCCAAGCAGGCAGTAGAACTTTAGGGACCTCCAAATCTCAAATTATTTAGGAGAAATTAGGCAAATATAATTGTCAAGCCTGGTTGGTCTAAATGGCGTGTTTCCGAAAATTGCTCAAATGTATTTGTGATTACTTTATGAATAAACTGAATAATATATTTTAAGACATGTATGGTTGTTTTTGATTAAACTAAATATACTGTAACATATGTTTTTGTTTAGTTTATTTTTAAGCTCATAGAAAACCTATGAAATTTGCATATTGTCCTATCAATAGTGCAATATGGAAGCCCTCCCAGCCTAACAATTAGGATTGGTTTTGTTTATTTAAAATGCTGAGTTATCAATACACTTTACAGGTTTCTTTGAAATCCACATTTCCCATTTTCCAGGGAATGCACAGAACAAGTAAAAAGGTGTAAATACTATTAGGTTATACTTAAATGAAGGAACATACTCAACACTCAGAAATGCTCTAATGAGACTGCATCTGATTTACTACCCAAAATTTAGGCCACATTGCTACAAAAAACCTCAGTGGCACTGTAGGATGTACCAAAAAAAGGAGTCAAGTGTATACCTGGTCCAAAGGGCACACCTTGCACTGATAAGCTAAAAAAAGTGAAACAGCCTTACTTAGCCTCGAATAGTGAAGTCTATTGGTACCTACTTGAAGTATCATTAAATTCCATTCATTTATTTTCCAAATATGCCTAGTGTATTATACTGTCAATATCAGTCTGTTCTTGACAGACAAAATCAGCAGCATCAAATACGAGCCAAAAACCAACCCTAGACAGGATATAGTCTATTGCAGAGAAATTCTCACACACCAGGCCTATTTAGTGTCTAGTAATCAACTTAGCATGCTAGTGTCACGGATATAGGAGGAAACAGGAGTATTCAGATTAAACCCACATTGAAAAGTAAGAACAAATAGCTACCAGGATAGGGTTTAAACACTGGACTAGTAGTGTCTACTATTCTAGCTCCATACCACCCCTCAATAAAGTTAATTTAATTGAAATATTTTAGGCCATTGAAAATTAAGGGGAAGGTACATTCAAAAAACAGAATCATATTCACATAAATAGTCATGATTGATAAGCACTATTGTAGTTGAAACAGAGATCATGATTGCTTTAAAAATGTATGATCAGATAAAGAACGACTTAAGGTTATGTCAAATTAGACAAATTTCCTAGTGATTTGTTCAGTCATAGTCATTTAGATATTCTTAGCAAAGCCAACAATTGGCACATTCCCATGAAAGTCAGTTATCTAGTCTGAAATACTCATCGATTCCCTTCAACAAGTTTGCCACTCACCCAATCTGATTTTGTTTTTGGTCATAAGTTCCATGTGCATGAGACCTAACAACCAATGAATGGTCATCCAGAAGTACAATGCATATAATACAGCGATGAGGAATATTAAACAGAAATGTTTTGTACCTTACAACCAGAAGAGAAGATTTTTAGGAAGCACACTACTGGCTGTCAAAAAAAGGGGTGAGCAAAACTGTGCTGGAAAGTTGCCATGCAGTCTCCAAATTTGTCAGTCCTAGTCGTGTAATTTGACATGGTCAGACAACAAAATCAACAGTTGCAGCTGGCAAGTCGAACATACCCCAAACTATAAATGGCACAATGTGACTCTGTCTTTAAATAAGCGAACATAGCTAATGGACTATTCTTACAATACAAAGTATATTATAATACATGGCTTATAAGTTAAAGGTCAACCCTAATTAAAGTCAGTCAGTCAGTCATCTTCCAACCCGCTATATCCTAACACAGGGTCAAATCTTCTTTTCCTTTGCTTATGATTGGGATTGCATTTATAAGTATACACTGAGGTTCACTAAAACTAAAGTAAAATACTTAGAATATTTTCTGTAAGCCTGTTAAAATAATGTCATCTTACACTGTTACAGTTTAACACATGATTGTATAAGTTCATAATATGAAATACTTGCAGACTGAAAGTTAAAATTGCAAAGTGCATGGTTTAGTACATAGTTGTTTAAATTCATAATGTGAAATGCTTTACTTCGCAAATACAAAATTAAAATTGCAGAGTACACTAAATAACCAACTGTTAAAAACTCCTATCATATTATCATTATTTACAAAGAGTGTTTTGACTAAAGTGTGTTATACACATTTTTTCTGAAAGTGTGTAACTTTAGTAACTTCATCTTTTTCAAGCAACCCTGGGTCTGTTATCAATACTTTACATATGTATTTTTAGCAGAAATACTGCACTGTCTGTAGTGGATTCCTAAAGCCTGGATCCATAAAAGGCTCCTATGTGTGCAAGTGTGAGACTCTTATTGTTGGCTGCCGTCCAGAAAAAGGATAAAGCTGCATTCCAAAGAGCTGCTGTGAATGGACTTTTATTGGCTGTGCTGAATACCTTTTATAGGGTTCCCACAAGACTGGGCAGCATTGCAGCCTAAATATTAAAACATTTTTGCACAGAATAGGAATTCCTTACACATAACTGAATTCAGAGCCCTAGTGTCAGCAGTCAAAGTATTTTTATACTCTTTTAAAACACTATGGGCAAAGTAAACCACTGGCATAATGTAAAGCATAGAACCAGCTTCTTTTAACTACATTTCATCTTTATTTTCATTTAAAGCATTTGCATTTTATTAATGAACAATTTTAAATTATTTCATTTAATCACTTTAATGTCTTAACTCTTTCTTTTTTATTTTTTCATTGCATAATGCACCTTTACTGAACTTTAACGGAATTTCCTTACCTCCACAGTATTTATAAAGCTCTGAATTACTGCAGTGCAGTCCTGGAAGTCTTCAGGCTCTTGCTACTATACATCTAAATGATGACAGCATATGAGCAATCAATCATATCTTTCGCATTCATTTTCAGTAAGGTGAACTAGTCAAGCATATACTGTATGAGACTTTCTTCCTACCACTAAAAATTGTAACAACTTACTATCACTAAGAAACACAGGAGGTCGGCCCCCTTATACTTATATATTGTAGCCAAGATGCAGTTTATTATCAGTCCTTCCCTTTATTGCTACCTCCTTCCACCGTTAAGGTCAAATGTGACTATGAGTGTTGCCAACCTCGTCACACACACTGTGTTCAGTTGATAAGCAGCAGCTTCTCCCATATGACAGATATAAATGAAGATTTTTCTCTGCCAGGTGATTCTCTCTCTCTCTCACTCTCCGATATAGAATCAGTAGTTGGCAGTCATCCTTCCCCAAACAATATGCATAGGGACTCCATCTCTCTATTGGGTATTTATATCATTAAAAGTTACAATTATCACAACATCTTAATTAGATGCCTACCCTGCATCACCATTACTAACTTTATTTTACATGTGTTCTCTTATTCTGTTGAATTATATTACAAGCAGCCTAACTATTGACATTACAACTTGTGGCAGTGTTGTTGTGAGAATTACAGTTCCCTTCAGGCATCAGAAGTGTGCTGGTGATAATGGTATTGCACTTTGATTAGTGCACTGTTTAAATAGGATCCAGCAAAAAGAGGGATCAACAAACTGAGCTGCTGCGTCTTCTTTCACAGTGATTTGCAACTTCAATTCCTTGCTGGTTTACAGTCTTACTTTCTCAGAGTAAATCTTTATGTCTCATCATAGGTTTTGTTCAAAGTTAAAGCTGGGTGGAGAAGAGTGTCAGGAGTAATTTGTGATAGAAGGGTATCAGCAAGAGTGAAAGGGAAGGTCTACAGGATGGTAGTGAGACCAGCTATGTTATATGTGTTGGAGATAGTGGCACTGGCCAGAAAACAGGAGCCAGAGCTGGAGGTAGCAGAGTTAAAGATGCTAACGTTTGCATTGGGGTGACAAGGATGGATAGGATTAGAAATGAGGACATTAGAGGGTCAGCTCAAGTTGGACGTTTCGGAGACAAAGTCAGAGAGGCGAGATTGTGTTGGTTTGGACATGTGCAGAGGAGAGATGCTGGCAATATTGGGAGAAGGATGTTAAAGATGGACCTCCCAGTTAAGTGCAAAAGAGGAAGGCCTAAGAGGAGGTTTATGGATGTGGTGAGAGAGGACATGCAGGTGATGGGTGTAACGGAACAAGATGCAGAGGACAGAAAGATATGGAAGAAGATGATCCGCTGTGGCAACCCCTAACGGGAGCAGCCGAAAGAGGAAAAAGAAGAAGAAGAAATACTGTAGTATAAGACAATGTGATGTGGTGGTAAGATACACAAAAAATAACACTGCTAAATGTGGTATCTTTATTTTATACTTCATGAAAAGATATTCACTAAGCCATAGCCACTGTTCCTTTGGCAAATGAATCGAATTATATTAATTGTGTACTTTAAAAACTTGCTTCTCTTGGAATATATTTTTCATTGGGTTTTTAGAGAGGGATTTGATACAAGAAGAATTAGAATATATTATTCTATGGTTTACAAATTTAGTATTGTTTTCATTATGTTTTTACAGGCATTTCCATTACATAACAGTCACTTGCTAGGGGCCTGACCTTGGATGTTGCATGTTAAATTACCAGTCGTGCAGCAGTAGAAAACCCAACATCAAACTGACTGTGACATATAAAATTCTGGATAATGTGAAAGAAACTTTGTGTAGCAAATTACTTTTGCATTGAAACTGTGGCATCTGATCTTTTGCATTTTGAATTCAATGCTTAAGTATTCTGTGTTCTCAGTTCTGACCCTCATTTTCCTTTTTTACAAAGTTTACTTCTTGGTCCTTTCTTCAATATTAGTTTGTTCAAGGCATGTCACTTATTTTTCATCATGGCAGAACACTATTGAGATTTACCTAAAAAAATACATAATTTGACTGAGAAATATCCTTTTTAGCTTTTTATTATTTTAAAGAACTTTGAACTACCTTCATGAACAAAAATGTGGTATAGAAATAAATGTTCTTGTTGTTGTCTGGTTTATATCTCCATGAATTTTGTGATAGTCAGGCCAAGGGTGAGTGAATTCCTGGTTTCCACCCTAAAATAAAAATAAAATGTAATACATGTGTTAAAAATTGACTAGCCACAATTTAATTTTAAACTGCTAAAAAACGTATATACAACTTATGTAATGTACAACTTTTTATAATAATAAATACTGTACTATAAGAATTATAACTATTTTCACTGTTTACAATTATACTTCCTTATCTTAAATAGTGACAATCTTCATGTTTAGTTCCGCATAATACAGTTAGATTTTTATTTTCAATAATTCATGTATTAACAGTCACAAAGCACTTGTATTTCAATTTTCCCCATTTTTATTTTATCTTCCCTCACCTTAAACTGAAGAATTATGCATAAACAGAGCAAAATGCTGTTTATATGAACAAAAGGTCTTTGCATGCACTATATGTTTGTAAATAGACAGCATAGCATTAAAAATAGATGTCACCCTCTCCAAAAAATCAGCTATGACATTTGCATTTATAGCTTTTACAAAATATGAATGCTTCAAAATGGTTAGTACTGCTGATCTAGACTTATTCTATGTCGTGGCTCGTTTCTGTGCACAGTTTCCTGTAGTTCTTTTCTAAGTACGTGCTGAATGTGAACTCCAACTTGACTCTTTCAGAATGGTGACATGTGATTTTGCCATTGGGGTTACTGAGATTTTGATCGTTTAATCTGTTTATTGTTATTGTGTTCATAAGAACTGCCACCTGACTAACAGTTGGAAGAGCCAACAATCCCCCTCATAAACCTTTTGACTTTTCAACTTGTCTTGATGTCTAATTATGTAAAACCAGTAACGGCGCACTGCATGTTACACTTGACTTGAGCAGTCATAGTTTTCATACTCTTTCTCTGTACATTTAGCATTCATTTGCACAGAGGTTGATGCACTTGCTGCTTCCTTAGCAGCTCTTCTTTTCTCCACCCTAGCGGCCCGCTTCTTCTATTCTTTCATCAGCATCTTTTCGTGTTAAAGCTGATCAAGTCAGTGTTTGTGTTGCAATTACTTAGTATGTTTTCCTTAATTTTTCACTTAAGCTAGCACTTAAGTCTTCAATCTGCCTCAAGAATGATTTAACATATGAAGAGGTAGAGGAAGTAACGGTGAAGGTGGTAGTAATAAGAACGGCGCCCATATGCATGCGCCACACAGCCGCCCTGCTGGCTGCTGCTGAGAGTTGGTTCTACAATAAAATAAAATGAAAATAAAAAAGAGGAATAACCTTAGAAGTCAATCATCACCCCGAAAGCAGATAGTAGATGTAACATAGTATATGTGTACCAAATTTCAGGGGTCAATTTCAAATGGTTTGTGAGCTACAGGTGATTATAATTCTGGACAGACAAACGGGCAGCGACGGTAGCGTATTATATAAGAAGATGTAGAGATATTTGGGATTCCTCATATTTTTGACCCTTTAGATCAAAAAATCCTAGTTTTCAGGCCATTTTGAACCACGACAGTTTGTGCAAGAAAAAGAATAAATTAAAGGTGTCTTCAGCAAAAGTAATCAGAAGGACTGGAAATTGTGTATGCCACATGAACAGACCCCAGATTTCATCCCCATACGAGGGATCCAAGTTACTCGTTTTCACAAAACTTTGAAAAAATGGGGATTGGTAACATTGCCATTTTTATTATACTATTTTGAGGTTTTTGATCACAAATATGGTAATATTTTGATGTTTGATTCTTTACCGGTGATCCTAGACCTCTAAGAGCCATTCCCAGTAGGATAAAAATGACTAATTTCAAAAATAAGGGTGTGGGCAGGGCTGGTACCACCCTTAAGGGCCAATTAGGCATTTGCCTAAAGCGCAGATCATAAGGGGGGTATGGTGGACCCAGCTGCATGGGTTAGCTACTGAACAGTCGGTTGGCACACTGATAACCTTGGCCTAGGGTGCAAAATAACGTAGCACCGGCACTGGGTTTTGGGATATCATTTTAGACTATTTCAAGGTCAGTAATTAGAAATATAATATTATTTTTGATCATTTACTACGAATCTAGCCTTCTGTGATCCTCTATCAGGGGATGAAAAATGACAAGTTTATATTACAGTTGTGAATATTGAGACTTTAATCATTTTAATTGAAGAGCACAGTTTGATAATTCAAAGATTGGATGTAGCTATATTTGTTTATTGTGAGCTTCTACCTCATTAAGTAAATCATTACAGTTCTTATGAACACCTCAAATTAGAGCAGCTTATGATAATTCAGATTTTTTTTTCTTAAATTATTACTGTTACTTAGGAAACCTAATGTGGGCTTTTTTTTTTGTAGTAATCACCATTTAGTGGCTGTGTTTGCATTGCTACTGCTATATTGTTTAAGGTAACATATCAAGTCCTGCCTATAAGATGGTGGCATACTGTAGCGAGCATAAAAAAACCCCAGTAATAATTATTTTCATTAACCCATTTTGGCTAAGGTATTATTTTATGTTAGTTCTTGCTTTTGTTATTTGTACTACCTTTTTTTAGGCCAAAAATTTTTGCACTACATTAAATTTTTGAATTTTTTAGCTTATCCTTTTTGAAATAACTTGCCTGCTAATTTTACACTGATTTTGCTTGCTCTCTTGTCTTACTTCACTTTTTTATTGTGCAAACAAAAATGCAACACAACAGTTTCTTGCCTTGGTATTTGTTAAAGGAAATTTGGGGGACAAGAAATTGTAAGGATAGTTATAGTAGATGGGTGTCAAACACATTTCATCTACCCAAAAATCCTGACTTTAGTGGCAAAAAATAGCCACAAGCATGAAAGAACTGTGATGCATTCACATACTGTTCCAGTATTGACAGTGGGATGAAAAAGCCCATCTGTAAGAAATTTTAACTCCATAAAGTGTATTTCATCCATGAAAGTCTATCATAATTAACTTAAGTGGTTACTTTGATTGTGAATTTGTGTGGCTGCAAAACAGAATTCACTGATCCTTAAGGATCCTTATTGGGAAACACCAATTTACACTACCTTCTGTAAGCTCAACAATCATATCCACTTAATACTTCCAGAATAATGTCAAGTCAAGTTTTGAATGTCCCTAGAGTCTATTGTCCACCGCACTTGGTAACTAACTCCATGTGTCTATGATTCTCAGTGTGAAGAGAAAAGATTATAACGTTGGTGTGATATTTACCCTTAACAAGTTTCCATCTGTGCCCCTGTGTTCTTGTCAAACTCATTTTAAAGGAACAGCCTGGATTCACTGAGCTAGTTCTTTCCATAATTTTAAACACTTCAAGTAAGCTACCTCTTAATCTGTTTTTGCTTAAACTGAAAAGGTTCAAAATGTTTTGATTCTTCCTCAAAACTTCATACCTAGCAGTTCTAGAATCAGTCTAGCAACTCTTCTTGGGACTTTTTGTAGTGCTATGTCTATTTGTAGCCCAGAGACCAAAACTGCACACAGTTCTCCACAGAGACAAAAAACTGCACGCAGTAAACCAGGAAAGCAAGTCTGAGATGTTGGAGGACAGGACCAGACATCATTTTCTTTAAGCATTCAAATGCTTTCTGAGCCACTAAGGTGTAAGAGGACTTTCTGTTTGTCTTTTTGGTGAATTCTGTAATAAATAATAAATATAGAGGATATGGAGAAATTAATTCATGCAATTAATTCAAGTAGGAATGATTACTGGAGTGCGTTTTTCATTTGCAGCTCATAGGTTGTTTATTAGAAGAATTGTATTAACATACCTCAGTATGGTCTAATCCCAGCTCACATTCTCTATTTGTTCGTGAATAACTTTATGGCTTTGTTAATTCTACCATTAAAATGGAGATATGTTCCGTTCTGACGTGTCCTACATGCAGAGTATACACATATGATTTAACAACTGTTCTGCAGCACTCACAGGCAGGCAATGGGGCTCCTATTTCTGCACAACAACTTCCATATTATCATACTACTGTAACACAGTCTTTATGGTATTCTTGAGTTGTAAAAACAAAAAATGCACTTTTATGTTCTGTTTTTATGATTTACATTTTAATGTATCCACTCAGGGTGGCACAGTGGTAGCGCTGCTGCCTGAACAGTAAGGAGACCTGGGTTCGCTTCCCGGGTCCTCCCTGCGTGGAGTTTGCAGACCCCCATGACCCTGTGTTAGGATATATCATGTCGGATAATGACTGACTGACTGTAATTTAAACATTTAAACTGACATTAACTTAAATTCTTAATCAAGCGAGAGACATAGTATACTTAAATCCTGGAATGACCCACAATAAAAACATAGTTTAGTTGTATCTTCCTTATGTAGTCTTGCTGCATTTAGAATTTGGAAATGCCCAACTACTTGGGCAGTTCATTCTCTTCAGTAAAATGAATAAGCTAAGTCATTTTAGCTTACTTATATGTAGGTATCTTCATTTTACCCACCTCTTCTAATATGGCTTTAAATTCTACAATAACCAGACAGACAACCACTTTTCATGATCTGATGTTTGCTTTTCATTCTTTTTAAGCTAATTCTTGGTCTCCAAAAATATTTTAAGCAATGTTTTGGGGGGTTTTGGTCTTTTTGGGGACCAAGGAATTAAGTAGTTAAGTTTTTTAATGTACAGTAATCCCTCCTCAATCGCGGGGGTTGCGTTCCAGAACCCCTCGCGATAGATGAAAATCTGCGAAAGTAGAAACCATATGTTTGTATGGTTATTTTTATATATTTTAAGCCCTTATAAACTCTCCCACACTGTTAACATTATTAGAGCCTTCTAGACATGAAATAACACCCTTTAGTCAAAAGTTTAAACTGTGCTCCATGACAAGACAGAGATGACAGTTTTTTCTCACAATTAAAAGAATGCAAACATATCTTCTCTTCAAAGGAGCGCCGTCAGGAGCAGAGAATGTCAGAGAGAGAGAGCGAGATAAAAGCAAACAATCAAAAAATCAATACGTTCTTTTAAGTATGCCAAAGCACCGCGATAAAGCAGCATTTTGTAGAGGAGCGTCCGTATCCTCTAGGCAAACAGCTCCTCTGCTCACACCCCCTCCGTCAGGCAGAGAGAGTGAGAGAGACAGAGAGAAGCAAACAATCAAGCACCGCGCGGGAAGCATATCTTATACCATTGAGGAGTTTTAGTTAATATGTAATACATGCTGTGATTGGGTTGCTTCTAAGCCATCCTTCAATAGCATCCCTTGTATGAAATCAACTGGGCAAACAAACTGAGGAAGTGTGTACCTAAATTAAAAGACCCATTGTCCTCAGAAATCCGTAAACCAGCAAAAAATCCGTGATATATATTTAGATATGCTTACATTTAAAATCCGCGATAGAGTGAAGCCGCGAAAGTCGAAGCGCGATATAGCGAGGGATTACTGTAACGTATTTTTAAAAAGAGAATACATGCTTGAAGTGTTTAAAGTTATGAAAGGTATTAATACAGTGGATATTTTATATACAGTGTTATTTTAAAATGAGTTCTTCAAGAACGCAGGGACAGAGTAGGAAACTTATTAAGGGTAAATTTTGCACAAACATTACGAATTATTTCCTCACACAGAAAACCATTGACACATGGAATAAGCTACCAAGTAGTGTGGTAGACAGTAGGACTTTAGGGATTTTCAAAACTAGACTTGATGTTATTTTAGAAGAATTATGTGCATCGGACTGGCGAGTTTTGTTGGGATGAATGGCCTGTTCTCGTCTAACGAGGCACCATTTTAGTATTAAACAAACTCACTTTCCATACCAGTAGGGAATCCATACCAGTCCGGGATTCCCAGACATTTTTCTTTCATGAAACTGCTATAATTCCCAGGAAAATGGGAATGGCCAAGCTCACATATTTATATCATGTACAAGTGTAAAAATCTATCAAGATATAACAGAGTTATAGTTGAAAATAATTAAAGTGGCGCCATTGCTGCAGCTTGTACTTCATCAGACAACAGCTTTGAACAGCAACTTGAAATTGCAATGCAACAACAACAACATTTATTTATATAGCACATTTTCATACAAACAGTAGCTCAAAGTGCTTTACATAATAAAGAATAGAAAAATAAAAGACACAGTAAGAAAAACAAAATAAATCAACATTAATTAACATCGAATAAGAGTAAGGTCCAATGGCCAGGGGGGACAGAAAGAACAAAAAAAACTCCAGGACGGCTGGAGAAAAAAATAAAATCTGTAGGGATTCCAGACCATGAGACCGCCCAGTCCCCTCTGGGCATTCTACCTAACATAAATGAAACAGTCCTCTTTGGATTTAGGGTTCTCACGGAAGGACTTGATGATGATGATGGTCACGTAGACTTCTGCCTTTTAATCCATTCATCATTGTTGGAGCATCATGAAGCTTTGAGTAGGTGGAGGTGGCGCAGGCCACCACCACAAAGAAACCGGAAAAAGAAACAAAAAAAGAGAGCAAGGGTCATTCTGTTGCATCTGCATTATCTGTGCCAAGAAACTTGCCATCACAGAATGATAACAAGAAACTGGATGCATGAGTAAAAGCTGAAATGGTGGTGTTTCAGAGCAATGGCAAGTTCGGGTGTTGTTTAGGACAAGTGTATCAGTATCTGATGATTGTGCGGCCTACGTCAGTGAAGGCAGAACGTGCTTTTTCAGCGGCTGGCATACTTCTGCACGAAGGTGTGCTCTTGCTTGGATGACCGCACACTGGACACGTTAATAATAATAATTATAATTCATTACATTTATATAGCGCTTTTCTTAGTACTCAAAGCACTATCCACAGAGGGAGGAACCAGGAATCGAACCCAGAATCTTCCACACTCTCCTTATTGCAAAGCAGCAGCACTACCACTTCATCACCAGTGAGGACGTTGTGTTTTCTACGCTCTTATTACCGCAACTAAAGATACATGTACTTATATGACAGCATGAACTGCTTGTAGATAAGGTTAGTCTTTTATTTGTGTCAACATATTGAAGTAGTTTTATTAAAAATAAGTGTTGGTCATTCTAAAACCGTTCACATGTGAGATGCCCGTGCACTGTGTCATCTCCGGGAGCCCGGGATTCCCGGGAATGAAATGTGGGATATCCAAATTCCCGGGAATGGATTCCCTACATACCAGGCATCTCATTGTTGGAAGGCAGTGGTAAAATGACAGCCGATTTTCCTTTATGGAAGGAAGCAAGATCTGATTTCAGAGCTGAAATTCTTCTTGTAGTTTGAAAGAGGCTCCCCCATAGCTTTCCCTCGCTTTATGTAGATTCTTGCTAGATTAGTTCATGTTCTGACAGTATAAAGTATTGTTCTTCATAGCAACATTATTTTTTCATACAGCAGTGTCCATTCAGGTTTCAAATAAAAACACCCGAAATCATAACCAGATGCCATGTAAAAATAAAAGAAGGATAAATGGCACTCCTAGAGCTTCCAGGAGGCTTTCCTCACCCTTGATTCTACACAGTCAATGTAGGGAGATTGTTATATAAATTTACTCCTAAACAAACAAAAAATACTAAAGCAGGAAATGATCAAATAAAAACAATAAATAAGGGCAGAACATAAAAAATATACTTACCATTGCTCCAGACCTGCTTTTATATAGGAGCAAAATAGCCATAGCCACCATGATGTCACACACCAAGTGATGTGATACCCACTGCTATTCAAGTCCGCTATAACATCATGATGTCATAGGCATCTTAGATCTGTGAAACCACTTTTAGAGACTGACATTACATTAATCTACTATATAATAAAACATTAAGGTCTGTGTGTCTAGTTTCTTAGAGCAATCTGATTGGTCAGTTTGGATTTGGTGATGCGACAAAAGAGGAAGTGCAAGTGTGAGATGCATATGCAGGAATAAAGACGCACGTTAAGAGAGCCACCTCTAAAGACAGAAAGAATAAAACCAGATTGGAGGCAAGAAAAGCGCCTCAAAACAGTCTAAGAAGCAGACTTTACGGGAACACACAGGGGAGAGAAGAGAGGTTCGGACACACGCAAATACAGAGGAAGGCACTGAAAGTACATGTAAAGCAAGAGACAGAAAATATTTTAAAATTATTGTGTTTCTGTCTTCAACAGTTACTGTGTCTAGTTGTTACATCAAAGTAAACATGAATCTGAAAAATAGTGTTATTGAAACTTAAGGCAAACTAAAAGCAATGAAGACACTGCTTGTATGTCTGCTCATTGTAATTCTGAACATCATCCTTAGTATAGCATAGTACTGTATAATTATTTACATGTATATATTTCTAAATTTAGTAACCAGACTTTTTAAGTGTGTTGTTTAAAGTCATTTAATGAGTCAATTTTGTAGGTCACACCTACGCCCTTGCAGTTTTCACTCTAACTACTTAATCCCTAGACAAAAATTCAGAGTATAATACCAAGAGTGCTGTAATCTATTTTAGCAGCACTCAGCCCAAGTCAGAAACCATCTTAGCATGGCCAGACACTACATTAGATAGGACATATTACAGGATAACACAAATTAGTGAATATTTAAAGCAAAGTTCAAGCATTATTTTCATCACATATTGAACTTTCATTACAAAGTAGAATTCTAGGTATAATAGAAAATGGATAAATACTTTCAATTGTAAAATGGTAGAGGTATAAATTATTTAATAATGTTAGTATTTTCAATCCTGTGGAAGATATCAATAATAAAAATTAACATAGAAAAACATAAGGGTTAGCTAAATGAGTCCTGCAATACTTAAAGCATTTGTTCTAATGGAAATTCATATTTAAAAGCTTAAAGGCATGAAGAATTATTGAGACAAGAAGTGGGATTTGCAAGTATATTAGAACTAAGCTTTGATGTCACACTCAAATGGAAAGTCCCTAATAATCTCAAGTTTTCTCCTAAATGTTAGGTCTTGCTAAAGATGAGAGATGCAAAATTATACAACAGAGCAGTGATGGCTACTGAGAATCTGCTAACCCTAACTCCTAATCAGGGGCCTCATGTATAAACGGTGCGTACGCACAGAAATGTTGCATAAGAACTTTTCCTTGTTCAAATTGCGATGTATACGTACTTTTCCACGGTACCTCATACCTTGTCGTACGCAAGTTCTCCGCTCGGTTTTGTAAACTGCTGGCACCCAGCGTCAAAGCAATGCTACTGTTCCTTTTTGGTTACTCCTTATTTTCCTGACGCGACTTTATAAATACACTGAAACTAATCGCATACTGTATTGTTTATTAGTGTAGTGCATCTGATTGTAATTAACTTACAACAATAACAATATAATGGTCCAGGGAATAGCCATAGTATTCCAAATACCATAACTGCTTTAGCGTTGTTACTCTCACTGCACCTTTTTTTTCTTCTTTCAGCTGCTCCCGTTAAGGGTTGCCACAGCGGATCATCTTTTTCCATATTACTCTCATTGCACCACTCAGAGTATTTATATCACTGTATCTGAGTGTGAATCACAGCAGCAGCTAATCGGAAAGAGAATTATCGGGATACAGACTCAAGCACACGCTATACCTCAGCCACGGCAAAACGTTTCAAAGCCTTTGCACTACAGTTATAATATTGCACAACCTGAGCCACTTTATAAAGCGCGTATTTACATATGATGACGATATTTTTAAAATGAAATGCAGCAAAATATGTTTATTATATTATACAGATAAAACTTTAACTTCATTTAAATAATCCATATTCTTCACTGGGACTGGCGTGAAGGATAGAATAATTAAACATGTACTACGAAGATAGTTCAGTGTTCCTTAAATGTTTTGAAGAATCGGCGTTCTAAGCTTACAGATGGCTTAACATCTATTATTGTGTTTCGATCGGTTACTTGGAGAAAGAAAAGCAAGGACTGCAGGGGCGGCCACGCCAATATATATTGAATATAAAACAGAAAGAGAAAATAATGACACAGCTAAAAACGCAGCGGCAAATTTCAACAAAAGTTATTAGCATGAGGCGGCTATGCAGTGTCCACAACGGACGTGGCCATCCACCGTGCATAAGATACCATATTGACATTGGTGGGTAAAGGGGCCACCAATTCTTTCTCTGCCCAGAGCCGCCCATGAGTACTGCTGCAATAAATAACACAATCACTGCGCCATGAAACCCATGTTTAATAACGTGCTTTAACTCCTATCATCATTAAAATTATATCACGTATACATCTCAGTATTTTAGTTATTCAGAGAGCTGTAATATCACGAATGTAATAGATTCTGCGTCCAGTTGGAGGAAGAGAGCCAGTTTAAGAAGCAAGTAGTGATTCACACATATAGAGCACATAGAAGATCACATACAAAACAAAGCATTTAATGTGCTACTTTAATTACCATGTGATTCGAGAAACTGGTTAATTAAACGATTTTAAGATGAAGTTTATGATGTTCTACTTTAATGACAAAATAAACGTGATTAAAGTGGAAATTTCGAGAATGAAGTTCATTTCGTGCTTTTTTCCCACTGTGTGCCTATTTTTTTTGTCTGTACCCTAATAAGCTTTCATATGACACTCAGATGGTAGGCTACGACTCGTTTTTCACAGTGACTTTGATATCTGAGCTTTCAAGTTTGTCCAACACGCTATGTCACTCGATCAACTTCCTTTTGTTGATTATACCACGGTTTAATTAAAAAAATAGTATGTTTTTCCTTTGCCTCCACTTGGTATTTGCTGAAATTCTTATATTTTCCCCTGTGCTTTTCCCATTGTCTTTTCACAGAAGGCTGTGATTAAGGGCGATTTATATTGATTTGCATATTCAAAGAGGCGTAATTCTGGGAGGAGTTGGGGCGGGACATAAGGCGCGTGCACAAGCGTTAGTTTTCACGCTGACCGAGATTTATGTAGCGGAAGAACGTGGAAGTTGGAGTACGCACAGATTCCTGCATCTGGATTTTTCTGTGCGTAAGCACATTTCGGCTTTTGTACTTACCCCATATTATAGTGCAAATATTACGGATGGCGTTATACATGAGGCTCCTTTTAGAAGTTATGCCTCCTTGAGCAAAAGATGAACATGATGCCCCCTTTTTTCAAAATTCAAAAAAGCTAAACAAAAATCAAACATTTTTTAAACATGTTACCTGTTAGCAGATCAAGAAAAAGATTCTAAGATAGATTTCAAGTGCTTCATTGATTGTTTTTGCACCCTCTCACACTCACAACGCATCTATATTAAGAAACATTAAAAAGTTTTTTTCAGGATACTACTTTACGTTCTTTGATTAAAGCAAATCTTTCACTATTTCCCTATAATCTAAATCCTGACCTAGCTACTTTTCTATAGAAATAGTTGCTAAATTACTTAGTCTTTGCTCTGACATGGATGATCAAAGATAGGTCTTAATTAGTTTCAATTTAGAGAAGCCTCTTTCGGCACTAGCAACACTGATCGGTAATGTTAATAACATCGATGAAGCCATGGCCAGCCACGTTTGGGAAAAAATCATGTTCACTAATATATTTTAATACAGTACATCTAAGGGTATACATCCTTTTTTAACTGAGCTATACTGTAAAATCCAACTGATCTGCTAACTCTTTTGCTTCTTTTACTATATCTTCAAAGTTTTTGTCAGATCTGTAACATTCCAAGCAATTTAAACCATTTTCTAACTCATGGACCATTGCCAACACTTCCATTTTAATTTGCTGAAGGATTTTACTTGTGGTTTTGATGTGATTTAGAATGTTACACCATGTAACAATGGCACACGGAAACTGAAAATTCAGTAATTTCAATGCTATGCATTAAGCTTCATGCCTAGCCATTTTATCTAACGGAATTGTCTTTGTTTATTTCTAGTACTGCGTCATAGACATCTCCCACTTGATACCTAATGGGATTATATGTTTTTTTTTTATATGTCCCATCTATGTGTAGCAACCAATAAAATACAAAATTTTTGTATGACATCAAATCATGCAACTGCATCTTTTGATGTCATAACTGCGTCATTTACTACAAGATGAAGGGAATGACAGCTACATGGAAAAAAGAAAGCCCAAGGATTAATTTCAAGGATGCGTTTTTGAACACCCAACTTCTTTCCTCTAATGTTTGATCCATTGTCTTAACCCTGTCCTCTTGAATCTTCAGTGCACAGATTATTTACCTCCAATTGCTTCAGTATTACTCCAATTAAAGCAGCATCTGTGGTAGCAGTAACTGACACATATCCAAGACATTTTCAGAAATTTCTACTTTTGTTTGGTCATTTTCTTTACATATAGAGACATATGGTAAAATAATAGACATTTATTCTATATGACTAATATTTGTTGTGCAAGCATCAAGTGCACTAATGAAGACAGCAAAGTAGTTCATAAAGTCAAATAGATGTTGTTTGTCTAATCTAGATTCTGTTAAAAACATTGCTTTTTATTTTTCAATTGGCTAGCTAAAAACCGCCTTACTTTGGGTATCCATAGAAAACTCTTAAGATTTTTCAGAAAATATTTAAAACAGCTTGCAACTGAAATATCAAATTTTCACACAAAATACTGTTAACTTAATTCTAATAGTCTACACTTGCCACACAAAGGATACACCGCATTGCAGGTGACCTGTGTTTATTTTATAAAAAATAATATAAATCTTTGTCAACAGCAAATGAATATATTCCAATGGATTTTGGAAGGGCCCTAATCGTAATTTACATACGTAAAATAGATTCATTTTTCAAATTACATGTGTATTAAGTGGTTTCCTTAACTCAGGAAATCCAAAATTCTAAAAAAAAAAGTCTTTGCATTTTTTTTTATTGAAACTAATTTTTTAGAAAATTTGCCATCCCTTGTTATTTGTTGCCCTGGACAAATACCTGATTTGTCCATAAGGTGGCACCGGCACTGCTCCTAATTAAGACTGATTAATGCAATACCATTGAAGAGATACACATATCCCCATATGAGTCATTACGCTAAATATGAGTTTAGTGCTTCAAATTGTACTCTAATAGGCAAATCAATCAAGCACACTAGCAGAATACTGCCTTGTAATTTTGCCCATTAATTGGTTACTATTAATATATTAATCTGCAATTATATGTATCAGCACACAAAGATATAAAAAGCATCGATTTGTTTTCCTTTCACGTATGATAAAAATGATCTTGTTGGGTATCAAAGGTGGTGATTAAGGGTTATTTATGTGTTTGTGATAAAATAATATGATTGTTGAACTGCTGATAATAAAGTGTCACAGCCAAAGGCTGTTAAATACACTTAGTAGTTTATTGAATAATTGATTAATTTTGTGGAATTTTTTTTTCTGGTGACAGATTAATGATATTGAAAGTGGATGAGTTTTTGTTATATTATTTGAAATTGGAAAAAATCTAATACTCAGTTAGAGGATCCGTACAGACTTTTTTCAAAACATGGCAGGATCTAATCAGTAATATTTTAAAATAAGTTTATAAAGCACAGAGAATTTATTAATTTAGGTATGTTTACAAGCCTTAAATTTTACGCCATTTGGCTTGCTCTCTCTCTCAGGGATGGGGATTAATCTGTTCTTAACTCAATTCTTCTTTTTGTAAAAACTTGATTGCTTTGTATGGATTGTAATAAAATTAATAATAAAAAAAAAGAAAGTGGATGAGTTTAAATACTTGGGATCAACAGTACAGAGTAATTGGGAGTGTGGAAGAGAGGTGAAAAAGAGAGTGCAGGCAGGGTGGAATGGGTGGAGAAGAGTGTCAGGAGTGATTTGTGACCGACAGGTACCAGCAAGAGTGAAAGGGAAGGTTTACAGGACGGTAGTGAGACCAGCTATGTTATATGGGTTGGAGACAGTGGCACTGATCAGAAAGCAGGAGACAGAGCTGGAGGTGGCAGAGTTAAAGATGCTAAGATTTGCACTGAGTATGACGAGGATAGATAGGATTAGAAATGAGTACATTAGAGGGTCAGCTCAAGTTGGACGGTTGGGAGACCAAAGTCAGAGAGGCGAGATTGTGTTGGTTTGTACATGTGCAGAGGAGAGATGCTGGGTATATTGGGAGAAGGATGCTAAGGATAGAGCTGCCAGGGAAGAGGAAAAGAGGAAGGCCTAAGCAAAGGTTTATGGATGTGGAGAGAGAGGACATGCAGGTGATGGGTGTAACAGAACAAGATGCAGAGGACAGAAAGATATGGAAGAAGATGATCCGCTGTGGCAACCCCTAACAGGAGCAGCTGAAAAAGGAAGAAGAAGATGAAGAAAGATATAATCAAACATGAGTCTAATAATTTTAGAAAATGCACCTAGTTTTTTAGGACATTGTAAAAAGAAAAAGCTCTATGAAGAGCAGCAGAAAGTCTGTAAATGTGTCGTAGAATATAATGTGATCTAACTTAAAATAAAAAACAAACACAGTCTGGTGTAACAAATGACATGCTAATTTTTTTTGTTCATTGAATATATCATTCAAATATACACATGTATGAGTTGGAACCCCAAGGCTAATGACTTCAACAAAACCTAATTGGAGTCAGTAGTAGGCAAACCTGGAGTCTGTTTTGGAGGTGTGGTTTTGCTGGAGTAAGGTAATACTGATTTGATGCAAGACTGCAATATATATATAATTAATGTAATTTCCCATTACTAGGTGGCAGTGTATTATTGTGGTTTGCTGGAAAATGTGGAATGTTACTCTTTTTGTTTTTGTTGTTGTTCATCCTGGTCTTAGAGAGAAAAACATACACGGTAATTTAGTGAAATGATTAAGACTGTATAAGTTTATTTTATGTACTGTTTAAAGAATTGCAACAGATTTAGAGTTACTTTGGCCAATAGAAATGATATGAAGTAGGCCTCGCAAAAAAAAGAGACCGCAGAAGAGCTACAGTCAAGAATTGCGTATTTGTATAAAGCAGGAAAAGATTACAAAATAATTTCAAAGAGCTTAGGTATTTATCAGTTGATAGTTAAACAATTTCTGTATTCAGTGAAACGATTTAGTATTATGGATACTCTCCCTAGACATGGACACCCAGCCAAGATGACTCGAAATTCACAACACAGAAAGTTCAATGAAGTAAAAATAAAACGCTATTGTTAACAGTTAAAAGTTTGAAGGAGTACTTGGAACAGGTTAACATCTCTGTTCATACGCCTGTCATATGCAAAACATTTAATAGTCATGGCATCCATTGCAAGACACTAAGGAGAAAGCTGCTTTTTCCTCTGAGCTAAAATCATTATGCCTCACATACTCATCTCGCAGATGGCTTCTTAACCCACTTTTATTTGCAGACAAGAACTGTGCAGAATTTATATCAAAACAAATCTTTTTTTTTTCTAGAGACAAATACATCCTCAGAGGTCTCTGCTGGAATACTCTGGGAAACCCTGAAGGCCTTCTTAAGACAACAGATTATCTCATATCTTTCCCACAGAAATAAATTAGAAACTAAGAAGGTATCAGAGCTAATCAGCTAAAATACTAGAATAGATCAAGAACATGCCAGGTGTCCAAGTGAGGCTCTTCATAGGAAAAGGCTGGCACTGCATTCAGAACTCAACCTCTTAACAACTAAAGAAACTGAACAACTCACTTTTAAATCAAGACATCATTACTATGAACATGGAGAGAAAGCTAATATGCTCTTAGCTCAACAAATCTACAAGCAAGAAGTTTGCAATGCAATCCTAACAATCACCAACACAAACGGAGACAAAATCATTGACCATAAAAATATAATGCACACATTTAGAGACTACTATAAATCTTTATATTTTACTAAGTTTAAATAAGACAACACACAATCTAATGTATTTGTGGATGCACTACAAATACCACAAATAGATACTCATAGTGCAGAGGAGTTGGATAAACCTTTGGCACTATCAGAATTAATAGATGCTAATGGATGGATAGATATAAAGTCACTTCAGAGTGGGAAAACAGCAGGCCCTGATGGCTACCCTGTCGAATTTTATAAGAAATTCTCCTCTCCCCTTCAATCAAATTCTACCTCAAACTTTTCACCAAGCATTAATCACCGTCTTTCCTAAACAAAATAAGGACTTATTACAATGTGCACCACACAGACCAATTTCACTTCTGAATAATGATGTTAAGATACTCTCCAAAGTCCTAGCTAGAAGGATGGAGAGAGTGCTGTCTTTGGTAATTTCACAAGATCAAACTGAATTTATTAAAGGTCGACATTTAGCTTCCAATCTTTGACACATATTTAATGTAATATATTCACCCATAAAGTCAAACACCCCAGAGACATTATCGCAGGATGCAGAAAAGGCATTTGATATGATTGAATAGAACTACCTTTTCACTGCATTAAGGAAATTTCGGTTTGGCACGAACATGTGCATGGATCAAACTACTGTATACCAATCCAGAAGCTTCAGTTTGTATTAATATTAATTCACACTACTTTAAACTCAAATGTGGTACCAGACAAGGATGCCCCTCGTCACCACTACTTTTTGCAATTGCCATTGAACCACTGGCAGTTCACTGTCAAAATGCTTATCAGCAAAAGAGCATATATAAAAGGGCATTATCAGAGAAGGACTTGGACAGAAAATTTCTCTGTATGCAGATGATATGGTACTGTATATATCAGACCCACAAAATACTGTGCCTGCATTCCTAACATCACTTACAGAATTTTCAAAGATTTCTGGTCTCAGAATTAATTTTAATAAAAGTGTGCTCTTCCCATTGGATTCTCAAGCATACGATATAAGATTGGATGCCTTCCCTTTTATCATTGCAGATCAGTTTAAATACCTAGGGTAAACATCACAAGTAAACATAAAGCTCTTTATCAACAAAATTTCACCGACTATTTAAAAAATTAAGCAAGACTTGCATAGATGGTCAACCCTTCATCTCACTCTAGCTGGAAGAATTAACGTTGTTAAGATGAATATCCTTCCTAAGCTTCTCTTTTTATTTAAAAACATTCCAGTATACATCAATAAATAATTTTTTAAGCTATTAGATTCAACCATAACCTCATTTACAGTCGTTTCCTGTTAATCGGGCCACATCGGGACGCGATCATTTTGGTCCTAACAACCAGCTGGTCCGATTACACGAACATACCCTATACATGTGCAACTAAAACGGGACGTGCTATAAGTAACATATTAAAATGTCATTATGACTTTTATTGTGCTGCACACGCGTATGGCGAACGTACAAACAAGAACTACGTACATGTACATGTACGGTTGCTTGCAACTTTGTTTATTGAAAAAGAAATCTACAAATTCTTCGAAACGATCTACATGACACTCAGCATGCGAAGCACAATAAAAAAGGTTACATTACCAAATTTCAGTCAACGTTTGAAGAATTTGTTGAGTGTGATCTGATTCATTCTGTTGACGCACCGCACTTGAACAAAATCACCACAAACATGTAACGCATCAATGGGACTGCCTTCATCTCCCTCCTGCATGAAATAGCGGCGCAAATTTTTAATGCATTTCCTGGCATCCTGTGTTGTCACTTGCACTAACTCATTAGGGTCATCATCATCACTTTCCTGGTTTTCCGGTTTACGCTTACATCCGCTTTCTGAGGGCGACTTGTGGCCTCTTTTTCTTATTCTCTGTCATGTTCTTTGGTCCGATTAACACTAGAATTACCAGAGCCTACAAAAAAACTCGTAATTCCGTCCCACCTTAACTTGCTTCTTAAATCCCTTCACACCTCTCCGCCAGCGTCCTTTGTCCTCTAAATGTGCTGATAAAGAGAAGCTAGGAGCAGCTGGCTATTCCATCCCCCCACCGACTTAGAACGTGCACGAACTTCTCTCAGCTCATGCCTTGATTGAGTATCTGGGAGTGAAGTGGAGTTTTAGAGTGGAAATAATAGATCGTTATTTGGAACACACGCATTTCATGTCTGTTCCGTTTCTACAGTAATCTGTATCAACACATTGTTAAAACAGAAACGTTTTTTATATTCTAGTAGTAGATGACAAAATGTAGGCATAAACTATATAATGTATGAAGCCTGAAGTCCAAATATCAAAGAACATTTTTACAAAAGGTTCAAATATAACACAACAATTGCGCTTTTATTCAAAAATATAACTGCAGAAACAAAAAGCCGCCTTAACATGCGACATTGACAGCAGGTTATTATAACTGCCTCCGTAGTGCAATAGAATCAGTTCTCGCCTTGGAATCAAAAGGTCGCGAGTTCGATCCTGCACCACTCTGTTTTGAGAAGTAAACTGCTCTTAGTCTTACTATTTTAGAATAAAAGCATACATTTGATCTCAGTCTGTAACAGCCGGTGCAATTTATGATCCTTGTAAAGGTTAGCTTTTTTTTTTTTTTAATTCACTTGTCATTCTCTCAGTCGCGTTCAGAATCAATCCATACAACCTCATCTGACACGGCTGTTTTCACTAAAGACGCACTATAGCTCTGCAGTGTACCATGATGCATACTAACGCCCACCCCCCGGGTTCTGACACACAAACGCTGGCGAAGCTGCCTTCTTCGTATCTCACCGTCACTTGCTTTTCTTTTTATTCAGTTTTATTGAGTGTTCCTGCCAGTCCCCGCATGTTGCTGTATGCTGTTTCTTTTGTACTCCAGGACATGCAGAGGAGAGAATGGTAAAGAGCAGTAACTCGGCGCTATATGCAATAATCAGACACTCCCCATCTGCCTGTGTTGTTCAAACACAGGAACATATATTGGTGTAAAAGTATAACAAAAGTGAACTTTTATTCAAGTGCACTTTTTCCATCGCCTTTTCCTGTAAGAAGCAATGTACACACTTCTCTCTATGCTGTGGTTTCTATTACACACCTGAAAGAAAGAGACAATATATGTGAAAATATCATCGCACTAATGCAATATTATTTGAAAATGAACAGTGTCAGATCGGGTGTGAATTTATGCAGGAACTGGAAATTCTCTGATGTGGGACCTTCCCCCAGGGAAGAAAGTACAGTGTCAGGTGCTCATTCAGTGTAATAGGAACCATAGCACAGAGAGGTGTGTGCACTGCAACAAGTACACGTGTCGTAAATGTAGGATGGACGGTCCTTGGGTGTGTTGGAACTGTTAATATTTGAATGTGATGATTTTATATAGCACAAAATGAAAATCAGCACTTCTTAGCATTGCACCATGCAAGCTGTCGTATCAATCGCCTACTGTAACTTGCTTTCTTTTTTCTTCGGTTATACAGGTAGTCTTGAATAAAAGTGCACGTGTTTTGTTTGCAAAATGAAATGTCTGCGTGCACTTTTCGTGGCATTACACGTCTATTTTTTGAGCATGCTCAATCACAGGAACATATGTTGGTGTAAAAGTATAACAAAACAACGGGCAGATGGGGAGTGTCTGATGATTGCATATAGCACCGAAGTTACTGCTCTTTACCATTCTCTCCTCTGCATGCCCTGGAGTACAAAAGAAACAGAATACAGATGCGCTATAGCTCTGCGTTGTACCACGATGCATACTAACGCACCCCCCCAAAGGGTTCTGACACACAAACGCTGGTGAAGCTGCCTTCTTCTTATCTCACCGTCACTTGATTTTCTTTTTATTCAGTTTTGTTGAGTGTTCCTGCCAGTCCCCGCATGTTGCTGTATGCTGTTTCTTTTGTACTCCAGGACATGCAATTTTGGTCCAAATAAGCGAACAATATTAGGCTTATGTAATATGATCTGTTTCGGTTCTTTAGGATTCGGTCCGAATAAGCGGCTGGTCCGATTAACCAGTGGTCCAATTAACCGGAATCGAATGTATTTGGAACTTAACACATCCACGTATCCAAAGAGCGACCCTTCAAAGACCTAAGGCAGAAGGTGGCATGACTCTACCTAACTTTCAGTTTTATTACTGGGCAGCAAACATACAAGGTGTAAAAACCTGGACATGGACACAAATAGATGAACATACACAGGCTTGGTCAGCAATAGAAGTAAAACCCTGCAGTACTTGTTTATATTCCCTGCTTTGTGCCCCTATAAATGCAAGTTATCGCCAATATACTAACAACCCAATTGTCACTCAGAATATGGAACCAATGTTTGAAGCATTTTAAGATAGAGAATCTTTTATCTGTGGCACTTCTGCACGAGAACCATCTTTTTTAACCCTCGCAAACATATGCAGTTTTAAATTTCTGGAAAACATTTTGGGATTAAATCACTTAGAGATCTGTACATAGACGTCTTTGCATCCTATGAACAATTACATTCCAAATTTAACTTTCTAACAACACATTTCTTTCACTATCCTCAAATTAGAAACTTTGTTAAACAGAACCTGCCCGATTTTTCTCATCTTCCACCTTCCTCTATGCTGGAAAAAATATTGATCAGTTTCGAGGATTCAGACAGCATTTCTGCAATATATAAAACCATTTTACTGTCCCTCCTTTTCAAAGATCCAAGAGGACAGTGGGAAAAGGATCTCTCACTCAACATATTAGAAAAGGAGTGGAAGGTAGCAATGCAGAGAATTCACTCAAGCTCCATATGCGCAAAGCATACAATTATTCAACTCAAAATTATACTGTATATCAAGCACATCTGTCTCGTTTAAAATTGTCCAAAATGTTTCCAGGGCAAGATCCAACCTGCGAACGCTGCAATCAAGTTCCAGTCTCACTGGGTCACATGTTTTGGGCAAGCACCAAATTAACATCATTCTGGACCAAAATCTTTAAATGCCTTTCAGACAGCCTTGGTGTCACAATACCTCCAAACCTATTAACAGCTGTGTTTGGTGTACTTCCAGATGGGCGTAAAGTGAAGAAGGACAAACTGTGATTGCCTTTACTACACTATTGGCACATAGACTTATCTTACTCAACTGTAAGAATCCTAACTCTCCTCTTTTAAGTCAGTAGGTAACTGATGTTTTATACTATTTGAAACTGGAAAAACTCAAATTCTCACTTAGCGGATTTGTGTAGAACTTTTTCAAAACCTGGCAGGATCTAATCAATAACATTTTAGATTAAGCTGTTAAAGCACTGAGGAAGCAGATTCTCTTCCCATTTCTTTTTCTTCTTCATTTATCTTTATCCGCTTATTAAACTCATCAGTTTACTTATTTTTACTAGCTTTCAGTTTTACTTTGTTGGCCATGCTCTCTTTCTCGAGGTGGGGGTTGATTTGTTTTCAGTCTTATTTTTTGTAAAAATTGATCTATTGTATGGAATGATTACAATAAAGTCAATAAATTAAAAAAAAAATCCTCTCTTCAAATAAGCCAATCGTGGATCCCAGATGAGAATGCAGAATCTTTCTTTATTTGCTAATGTCTCAGCCTTTAGAGTGGGCCATCAATTCAACAATACATCTACTTTTATTCTTTTTCATATCACCATCTAATACATCACATCATCTGACTCTTAATATGCAGAAATTTATCACCTCCTCCAATCAACTAAAGCAACCAGTAATTTCTGTCGCATGTCAATTCTCCCATTATTCTGAACACCACTTCATTAAAAGAGGTGTTTAACAGATTGTCCTATTTATTTTACCACCGCTTCAAGGGAGGGGTGTGTGGGCTTTCCCATTAATTTATCCCTGATTTCTGGAGGAGGTGTTTGTTACTCATTTATCTCATTTTAACCTTGGAAAATTACGTTGGTAGCATCTCTAAGATGAGGCAGAGATATCTCACACTTTCAGCTTTATTTTACATTTAGTTAACCCTAGAGCTACATTCAATACTTTATATTTAATGATTCATTCTGTTATAGCATATATATATATACATATATACAGTATCTATGTATATATATATACAGGTTGCCGCAGGGAAACTGGAAATTTTGTAAGTAGGTGTTGGTGACTCTGTGGTGTCGGCAGTTGTTTGGGACCAATGTGACCTTGTTTAGAACCCCTTGCCATTAGTTATAATGGAGTAGTGGAGTGGTGCGCAATGAGCTTTCGCTGTGAAAGTCTTTTATAAGGATGGTGACAGTGTGACTGCTGCGCAAAGGAATTTCTGTGTCAATACCAGTTAGGACATCATGATTTGGTCCCATCTGTTCATGCGATTACAACATGGATGTGTAATTTCGAAGAAACAGGTTCAACCATAAAAAAGAATTCTACAGGTGGAGCCACTTCACATACTGCCTGACAATCGCTGGCAGGTATTTGACGAATTTTTGGAGGGCATGTCATTTCATGCAACGGTGACATTCTATGGCCTCCGAGATCCCCAGATCTCACTGTTTGTGATTTTTTTCTGTGGGGACATCTTAAAAGCCAAGTGTAATCTTAAAAGCCAAGCCGCATGTCCTGCTACCATTGCTGAACTGAAAAGGAGTGTTAAAGAGGAAATTGCTGGCATTCCACTTGACATGTTACGGCAAGCAATTAAGAATTTCCACAACAGGTTGTCAGAATGTGTATGGAGAAAACCTTCATGATGTGTTCTTCAAAACATAAAATGAATATTGAATGAATATTGACTACCATCATTAATTGCATATCCTGTACATTACATTTTATTATTAAATGTATTTTGTAATGTGTTTATTCATGCATTGAACGTCAATTGAAAATTTCATTTCCTTGCGCCATCCTGTGTATATATATATATTGTGATGTATGGCCAGCTGTTCATCCCGGCCAATACCCCCACGCCACCAGGTGGAGCCCTCCCTGCAGTATGGAGGTACCCCAAAGACCAGCAGGGCATTATGGACATTGGAGTCTTTATTCACAGCCCTGCTGGATACCATGGGGGCCGCCAGGAGTCGCTGCAGGGAGGCCCAGAGACTATTTGTCTAACACCCAGGAAGTACGTCATAGTCACATGGACAAAGAGAACGATGTGCTTCCTGGGTGAAGAAAAAAGGATTTTTATCTGACCCGGAAGTGTTCCAGGTCACTTGGGGCCTCATGTATAACGCCGTGCGTAGAACTCGCACTATAACATGGCGTAAGCACAAAAACCGAAAAGTGTTTACGCACAGAAAAATCCAGATGCAGGAATCTGTGCGTACTCCAACTTCCACGTTCTTCCGTTACATAAATCCCGATCAGCGTGAAAACTAACACTCGTGCACGCGCATTATGTAATGCCCCAACTCCTCCCAGAATTACGCCTCTTTGAATATGCAAATTAATATAAATCGCCCTTAAGCGCAGCCTTCTGTGAAAAGACAATGGGAAAAGCACGGGGAAAATATAAGAATTTCAGCGACTACCAAGTGGAGGCAAAGGAAAAACATACTATTTGTTCAAATAAACCGTGGTATAATCAACAAAATGAAGTTGATCGAGTGACATAGCGTGTTGGAGAAACTTGAAAGCTCACATTCACAAAATCGCACAGTGCCGGAAATAAAAAAGAAGTCACATATCAAAGTTGCCGTGAAAAGAAGAGTTGTAAGCCCACTGTCTGAGTGTCATATGAAAGTTTATTAGGGTACAGAGAAAAAAGGCACACGGTGGGGAAAAAGCACGAAATGTCAACTTCAATCTCGACATTTCCACTTTAATCACGTAGTTTATTTTGTCATTTAGTAGAACATTATAAACTTCATCTGACAATCGTTTAATTAACCAGTTTCTCAAATCACATTGTAATTAAAGTAGCACGTTAAATTCTTTGTTTTGTATTTGATCCTCTACTCGTATGTGCTCTATGTGTGTGAATCGCTACTTGCTTCTTAAACTGTCTCTCTTCCTCCAACTGGACACAGAGTCCATTACATTCGTGATATTACAGCTCTCTGAATAACTAAAATACTGAGATGTATACATGATGTCATTTTCATGATGATAGGAGTTAAAGCACGTTATTAAACATGTGTTTCACTTCGATGAAATAATTTATTGCAGCAGTACTCAGGGCGGCTCTAGGCTTGTGGTGGCACTGGGCAGAGGAAGAATCGGTGGCTCCTTCGTCGGCCAATGTTAGTAAGGTAGCTTATCATGGTGGATGACCACGTCCGTTGCGGACACTGCACAGCAGCCTCGTGCTCATTTATCTTTTGTCGAAATTTGTCGCTGCGTTTTTAGCTGTGTTGTTATTTTCTCTTTCTGTTTTATATTCAATATATATTGCGTAGCGCCCAAGAGTCCTTGCTTTTCTTTCCCCAAGTAACCAATCGCCATACAATCAGCTCTGTAATAGACGTTAAGCCATCTGTAAGCTTAGCGCCGATTCTTTAAAACGTTTAAAGAACATTGAAATATCTTCGTAGTACATGTTTAATTATTCTATCCTTCACGCCAGTCCCAGTGAAGAATATAGATTATTTAAATGAAGTTAAAGTTTTACCTGTATAATATAATAAACATATTTTGCTGCATTTCATCTTAAAAATGATATTGTCATCATATGTAAATACGCGCTTTATAAAGTGGCTCAGGTTGTGCGATATTATAACTATAGTGCAAGTTTACAGTGAGGTAATTGTACTTATAAGTACAAACAGTTGTACAAGGAGCAATGATTGAGCGTGTTTATAGTTCTTGGGATGAAACTGTTTCTGAACCGCGAGGTCCGTACAGGAAAGGCTTTAAAACATTTTGCCGTGGCTGAGGTAGCGCGTGCCTGATGCTGTATACCGATAATTCTCTTTCCGATCAGCTACTGCTGTGATTCACACTCAGATACAATGATATAAATACTCTGAGTGGGGCAATGAGAGTAATATGAAAAAAGATGATCCGCTGTGGCAACTCCTAATGGGAGCAGCTGAAAGAAGAAGGTGCAGTGAGAGTAACAACGCTAAAGCATTTATGGTATTTGGAATACTATGGCTGTTCCCTGGACCATTATATTGTTACAAGTTAATTACAATCAGATGCATTACACTAATAAATGATATGCAGTTAGTTTCAGTGTACTGTATTTATAAAGCCGCGTCAGGAAAATAAGGAGTAACCACACAGGAACAGTAGCACTGCTTTGACCCTGGGTGCCGCCAGTCTGCAAAACCGAGCGGAGAACTTGCGTACGACAAGGTATGAGGTACCGTGGAAAAGTGCGTAGCTTTACGCCAAGTGTAGGTTATATACATTGCGATTTGAACATGGAAAAGTTCTTACGCAACATTTCTGTGCGTACGCACCGTTTATACATGAGGCCCCAGATCAGCAATGGGCATATACATACAGACAGACAGACAAAGATGACAGAAATGATATAGAAGGCAGCAGATGATTAGGAGTAATCTGTACAGACTAACAACACATAGCAAACTGCACATAGAAGGATGCTCGAAAGCTGGTTATATTAACCAGCACTTTAGATACTAGACCGAGAGTCACCAATGAGTGCAATAGTTAGCCATTCAAATACATGTACATGCCTGGAGAAACTAGATATACACCGCTTAACAAAGGACACATCTGTTCTGACAACTAAAGTAAAACAAGGATACAGCTACTTTAAATTAATATGGCTGAATTTGCTGAACAGAAACCAAAAAAAGAACATAAACTTTGAAGTAAGTTATTATCTTCAGCTCTTTCTAAGTTTAGACCTGACACTGTACTGTAAAATACTAGGCTACTAAAAAAATAAATAAAAGAAAACATAAAAATATAGTCAGTTCAACTGAAATTCTGATACGTTTGCTTTGGAAAAACCTGAGAACACCATTGCAGTTACAAGATAAAATTGGATAAAAGTTACAAGATAAAAACAAAAAAATAAGTATAAAGGAATGCAAGACAATATACATTACTTTACATTTCTAGATCTGATATATAATTGTAAAGTATATATGATATTCCAACCTTTGCAAGCTAAATCTTGGTACTTAGTGCAATAATAATCACAGCACTAAGAAAACTGAAAGAGAAACTCAATCTCCCCCATATCATAAAGTATTTTAGAAGTGTTTTGACATATAAAAATTCAATGTTAATCATACAAATTAATGGAAATGCATACAAAGATAATACATACAGGCAGCATTGAAGTCTTCAAGAAAATTGGAACCATTAATCCGAAATTAATACAACTAAAACTAAGTATATGGTATCACAAAATAGCTGTCATGATCTAGTTAGACGGGATTCAAAATATATGTACCAAGGCAGCTAGGTGTCATTATTGAGTGGCAATGTTTAGGCACCTTGACAGGAGACAACAACTGTAGTTGCGTTTGTCCAAAATTACCAAAGTTTTGCAGCTTTTAGTTTACTTCATAGAACAGTTCAGACAATAGTATGATGCATGTCCAAATAATTCCACAATCCAAATTTCATTGTTTTAAAAGTTTTAGTAGAATTCAAAGCAGACATTTCACACAAAAATAAATATTACAAAGAATAGAAAAGTTCTTGGTTAATGTAACTTCTGTTTAATGCTCACTTAGCTTGCTTCATTTCTTCTCTGTGGACTTCTGGATGCACATGCGTGACATCAAAAATTTGCTGTTTTTTTTTTTAAACTGCTTTTGTTCTTTCAGTTTTCAAAAATTTCTTATATTAGTAAAGAAAAATGTATATGTGCCAATAAACAAAAAATCATTGCTTTTAAATGTATTAGTCTGCATTATTTACCCTGAATAATAGCTAAACTATGTAATGAAAATACCGTATAAACACAGTCTCACTACACTCTAAGTGTCCTTTACTTTTAACTAGTCTCTTAACTCTGTTTAATAACAGATGATTAATTGATTAATAAATATTTTAACTATTCACCTTCTCTTAATTCTTTCTCCTTTTACTCCTTATTGTCTTTCAATGTATCTTATTTTTGATTATTTAATTGTACACACTAACAGCTACTTCAGAATAGGTCAGAAAGTCTAAATGCCGTACATCGGAAAATGCTTTTTTATTTTTTAACTTTCACATTCATCTAAGAATTTCTTTCAGATTCTGTCAACAGTGTCAGTTTCTAAACCTCTCTTTTTAGTTGCTTGGTTAAGCTTCAATGTCGATTTGCTTTTTTTGAAATGTAATGCTAAGGTCTGGAACACTAGTCTGTCTTCTATTTTGAGAACTGCAGCCTCATGATTGCTGGCTATATAATAGCTCTGTATTGCCTGCTGTCTTTGGGTTCCTGGTAAAAATAATCCTGAAACACAACCACCTCTTGTAGGAATTATAAATACAGTAAACTGACCAAGAAGCCACCTGCACTGGCTCTAGTTTCAGATAGATAGAATGAGGTGAACCATGGTTATAAACTCCAGTTAGTTATTTAAGAGTCTAATGGCCTTGGAAAAGAAAGAGTTCTTTAGCCTGGAAGTCCTGCATTTCATTCTTCTATTCCGCCTGCCTGAGGGTAGAAGTGTGAGGGGTGGGTGGGATCCCTGAGGATCGAGGATCCCTGAGGATCGAGGTGGTTCTCCTGTGGACTCTGCAGTTGTAGATGCTCTGCAGAGAGGGCAGTGGGGTCCTGGTGGGGTCAGCAGTCTTTACCACTCTCTGCAGGCGTTTGCGGTCCATAGCAGCAATGTTATCGTACCACACGGTGATGCAGCTGGTCAAGATGCTCTCAACAGTGCAGCTGTAAAAGTTACAGAGGATCTTAGTCGACATACCAAACTTTCTTAGCCTCCTCAGAAAGTACAGCCGCTGTTGAGCCCTCTTGACCAGCTGTGTGGTGTTAAGTGTCCAAGTGAGGTCCTCACTGATGTAGACACCCAGGTACTTAATGCTGCTCACCCTCTTCACTTCAAGCCCTCGGATGAGCAGTGGCCGGTGAGGTCTCCTCTCCTTCCTCATGTCCACTATCACCTCCTTCGTCTTATTTGTGATGAGGGTGAGGTTGTTGCCCTCACACCATGATGCCAGACTGTCCAACTCCCTCCTGTAGACCGCCTCATCCCCACCAGTGATGCGTCCAATCACTGTGGTATCATCTGTGAACTTCAGGATGATGTTATCTTTGTGGGAGGCGACACAGTCCTGGGTGAATAGGGTGTAGAGGATGGGGCAGAGGACACATTCCTGTGGGGTGCCTGTGTTTATGATAATGGTGGCTGAAATCCTATTTCCAATCCTGACAGACTAGGGCCTGAAAGTCAGAAAGTCTAGGAGCCAGTCACAGAGGGTGGGGTGCAGGTCAAGTGCAGACAGTTTATGGGGGATAACCGTGTTAAAGGCAGAGCTGTAGTCAACAAAGAGCATCCTGATGTAGGAGTCTTTGTTCTCCAGATGGGAGAGGGAATAATGTAGTGCGGCCACAATGGCATCTGAGGTGGACCTGTTGGGCTGTTAGGCATACATCAGGGGGTCCAGAGTGTCCGGTATGTTGCTCTGAATGTGGGCCAGCACCACTCTCTCACGGCAAAGGCCTTGTTTTTAATTAATTAACTGGATTCTTTGTTGCACAGTACAAATAACTTCATAAAAAGACTAGCAGGACAAATTGAGAACCCACAATATGTAGACCACACTTAGATTTGGCAGAGTGGATCAGAAAAAGACCCATTAATTGTAGTTGGTAAGGGGTAAGCAAACCCATTGCCAAAGCCAAATCTGAAACTGGGCATTTCCATGGATGGGCATTAGTCAATACGAATTTCCTACACAAAATTGAATTTATTGGATCCAAAACTAAATTTGATGGCAACATAATTCCAATAAAACAAACTGCAGCAGTGATCCACTGTTCATCAACAGAAAAGACCTTTTGCTCAGAAGTCAAAATAATCTTTAAGCACCACAGTGGAAGCTGCAATTACAATATAAACTTTATAGATTAAGTATTATTATAATCAAATGCTACAGATTAATTTAACCACACACTTAACACCAGAATACAGCTTCACTAAGGCAAATAACACATGCACTTGGATGTATAAGCAATATGAACACTATACAGTAGCAAGTGAAAGATACACATAAATGCAGCAAGGCAGAGAGAAAAGAAAATAGTAACTCATCCAGATTGGAGCTCAGTATAACTCGCTTAAGATTTTCTGCTCGCTGATCATCCACAATAAATGAACTTGGCATATGTGACTCAGTCTAACTTTGCTTAGTGCCTTCTTCACAGCTAATACTAATGACAAGCACTAATAACAGTGCTAATAAGTTGTGTTCTTACAACTTGCTAACTTCTGTCACCATCAATATGAGACTATTCTATTTCAATATCTGATTGAGTGATAGCATCATTTCCAAATGTGTTTGTCATTAAAGTAATAGCATTGGGAGATTCAATCACTTTCTAATAGCAGTACTGTAATTTATTTGAAAATGATGCTGTCTGTTTTGTAATTATGTGTATTTATGATTTTATATGGACACAAAGCTCCAAAGGTGACACTAAGTTACTGCCAACACCATCTGACCAATCAGAGTATGAAATGTACTTGTACACCCTACAAGGATTCTTGTGAATTAATAAAATACTTATCTAATTTGTGCATTCATCTGTTTATAGATTATACAAAATTAGCTATATTTATAATCAAATTTAAAAAAAGTTTTTTTTCTTATTAAAAAGTCATTAAAGGTCTGATTGGGCAGACACAGCCCCCTGAGGTCCTCATGCAACAGCAGTTCTTGGGGTACAGTGAAGTCTATACAAATTTTAATTCAGTGCATTGATGATTATAGATTCCTCAAGGAAGTTAAATATTATTAAAGATGCTGTGTCTAGAAAGAAGGAGATGACCCTGGAATGGAAAAAGGCGTAGTGAATTGAAACAGGCTTCCTAAAAAGGGAGAAGAAATTATTAATATTTTTCAGCTTTACAGTTCCACTGAACTTCATAGTGCAAGTGTGTAGAAATGGTGACATCAGGATTTGATGCAGTTGGAGCAGTTAGTAGAACTTCCATCATCCTTTTTCCAAACTCACCCCTCCTTGCATTACAGAACAAAGAAATACATTCTAAAAAGAAAACAGTGCATTTATTGAGGAAAAACATTAAGTAAAAATGTATTGTTCATGAATGAAGTAGAGCTTTAAAGGATCATTCCTCAAGTCATGGTATATATTAATTTGCCACATCAAATTGTGTGCTGAATTGAAGTGTTTATTTATATAAATTTTAAAAATACATTGTCTGTTTGTGCAGCTTACAACAGGACTAATGAATACACTGTTCCATAGGTGAATGAAACAGCCTTAGAACTTACTGAATACATCAATTTTTCAAAGAAAACATTTTAGTATTGATCTTGAAAATGTATACATACTGCAAAACAGCATGTCCATGTTGTTTTGAGAAGGTAAAAAAGCAAAAAGTAAACCATTATTGTGACAGTCAACCATTTTAAGACTGTGCAAATTTGATCCACTGTTCGTCTTCTTCTACGGCATCTTTCAGGACCAGGGGTTTGGATTCACCTCAGAAAGTTATCACCAAGCTCTGTTACTGACACTGAATGTTGATGCCCTGGTTTGAATTGCTGTCTGTGCTTTGTATATAACTAGGCAATAATAACTGAAAAAGTCACACAAGCGCTTACATTCTTTCATGATACGCAAGTTTATTACATTATTTCAGTGGCTGCTTTCAATATGTGGTACATACACTCCTATCTCTCCTGGTCTCAGATGCAACCCATATTCCACTCCTTTCCTCCAGCTTCCTTCTACAGGTATGTATCAGCTGCACATTATGCTTCACTCAGGATTTTTCTTCCAAGCATGCGAACTGTACTAGTAGTTTGTCATGTGAGGTATAGCCAGTAAAGCCTCCAAACATGGTGATAGTTTACAGGCCCAGCTAGTGCTGCGTCTGTGGTCCATGCCATTACCCTTCAGCCTTTGGCACTGCTGACACTGCTCTCAGAGTGTCTTTCTTTTATGCTGGCTTTTAAAGGTAAGGCAGAGCTGTCATTTCTGCATCACAATGCCAGGGACTCCATTAGTTTTGTATATTCTTCCTGTGTATTTACAGATTGCTTATTTGTACAAAATGCAATGAAACTCTTATGTGCTCGTTTCTCTTTGTAGTAACAACACAGAATGCAACAGGCAAAAAGTAAGTGCTATTTATTAAAAAATAATTATATCATGTGAGTGTGCATCTGTCTATTATTACAAGCCATGACAGAACATAAGTGTTGAAAAAAATAGAATTTCAGAGGAAAAAGTAGGATTATTAGCAGAATATAGCTTGGTGCTGGTAGATTGTTGGGTTTTCATAACAACTTAAAAGGAAGTGTATTCTTACTTCAAGAAAATTTGCTCGAAGAATCTGTGATGAAATCAGTAATTCTGGTTTCCTTGTGTTATCACAAGGATGCTCCATAAACGTGAAATGCATTTTTTCTTAGACTGAAACCTTTGCTGCTTCAAAGTGGACATATTTGGTATGTTTTAAGGCTTTTTTTTTATGTTTGAACCTCTGTTCCATGATTTCCATTTTCAGAGCTTGTCAGAGCTTGGTCCGCATTGCCGGCAGTAAGTCAAACCCGTTTCCAGTGAGAGTTGGACTCCGCCAGGGCTGCCCTTTGTCACCGATTCTGTTCATAACTTTTATGGACAGAATTTCTAGGCGCAGCCAGGGTGTTGAAGGGGTCCGGTTTGGTGGACTAAGGATTGGGTCACTGCTTTTTGCAGATGATGTTGTCCTGTTTGCTTCATCAGGCCGTGATCTTCAGCTTTCTCTGGAGCGGTTCGCCGCTGAGTGTGAAGCGGCTGGGATGAGAATCAGCACCTTCAAATCCGAGACCATGGTCCTCAGCCGGAAAAGGGTGGAGTGCCCTCTCAGGGTTGGGGGGGAGATCCTGCCCCAAGTGGAGGAGTTTAAGTATCTCGGGGTCTTGTTCACGAGTGAGGGAAGAATGGATCGTGAGATTGACAGGCGGATCGGTGCGGCATCCGCAGTGATGCGGGCTCTGCATCGGTCTGTCACGGTGAAAAGAGCTGAGCCATAAGGCAAAGCTCTCAATTTACCAGTCGATCTACGTTCCTACCCTCACCTATGGTCATGAGCTATGGGTAGTGACCAAAAGAACGAGATCGCGAATACAAGCAGCTGAAATGAGTTTCCTTCGCAGGGTGTCTGGGCTTTCCCTTAAAGATAGGGTAAGAAGTTCAGTCATCCGGGAGGGGCTCAAAGTCGAGCCGCTGCTCCTCCGCATCGAGAGGAGTCAGATGAGGTGGCTCGGGCATCTGATCAGGATGCCTCCTGGGACGCCTCCCTGGTGAGGTGTTCCGGGCACGTCCAACCGGGAGGAGGCCCCGGGGAAGACCCAGGACACGCTGGAGGGACTATGTCTCCCGGCTGGCCTGGGAACACCTTGGGATTCTCCCGGAAGAGCTGGAAGAAGTGGCCGGGGAGAGGGAAGTCTGGGCTTCTCTGCTTAAGCTGCTACCCCCGCGACCCGACCTCGGATAAGCGGAAGAGGATGGATGGAAGTGTAAGAAGAGGCTGTTTTTTTATGTCTAAAAAAACCCCTTCACATTATATCACATTTTCATGTGGCAAATTAATAAAAAAATACCATGATTGTGAAGAAATAACTTTGACTTGTAGAATATTGAACTTATCCTTTTTTGGAAGAAAATTACTCAGTTTAGAGAACTAAAATTTCAGTTACTCAGTTAGGGTTTTGAAAGAGAGAAAGGTCCTTTATTAGGAAGAAAATAAAAAGTAAAAGTCTGAGTAGATACCACTCTTTTCATCCTGAATTGACAGCCTAAAAAAGACTATTTATTACGTATAGGGCTCTATGCTGACTGGCCACTTATGGAGGTATTTTCAACTATCCATCCATCCGTTATCCAATCCGCTATATCCTAACTACAGGGTCACAGGGGTCTGCTGGAGCCAATCCCAGCCAACACAGGGCGCAAGGCAGACCAAGCACACACTAGGGACAATTTAGAATCACCAATGCACCTAACCTGCATGTCTTTGGACTGTGGGAGGAAACCGGAGCACCCAGAGGAAACCCACACAGACACTGGGAGAATATGCAACGGAAATGCAATGGAAGCGAAACTGGGTCTCTTAACTGCGAGGTAGCAGCACCCACTGCGCCACCGTGCCTCCCTATTTTCAACTATTACATCCAAAACCATGCATAAACAAAAAAAGACCATTAAATTTAGTGCCAAATAGAATAAACAATAACCATCAATTATATTAAAACAAATGCATGATAATAAAGCATAAAATGTATAAGAATTTAGAAGAAATTGATCGATTTATCTGGAGAATTTTTCTCCCATGAGATAATGAGATTCTTGGTAATACTGAAAATTAACACATCATAAAGTTTGCCATGTTAGCTTTGCTCTAGGAAAATAGGTCAGAGAATTTCTGTTTTGTTACTCGTACACAGAATATACTTCGGTTCAATGGCATGTTTTGTCCTCCTAGTGTACTCTTTTGTTAAACCTTCTCCCCCGATCTTCTTTTTCAAAATTCTTAAAGGGCTGAGTTATATTATTATACAACATAAACAAAGGCAAATAAAGCAAATCACAGAAATCATTGATAGAAAAATTATAGAGTTTATAGAAGAAACTAACACAAGTAAATCCACTGTTTATTGGGTAAAAGGAGAAAAATCGTGCATCTGGGTGGTGAAAGAACAACAGAAATCTGTATCTTAATCAAACCTTTAATGAATTCTTTTTTAAAGCTTGCTGGCCTATAGTTACTGATGTCAGCTTGATTTCCATTTTATTTTAGGATGAAACTCTTAATAACCTCCAGTTATCTGGAATTTCATCACACATGAAATGCTTCCCCAAAAATTAACTGTTCCCACGCAGTGTTACAAAAAAACACTATAAAATTCATTTTGAAGTTGATTTTGCAATTAGAATATGCAAAACTTGTTAAAAATATTTTTTGGGGGTGGCACTAGATGTTTGGATGAAATAATAAAGCTATGCATATTAAGGGTCAGATGACTTGATGTATTAGATGAGGTAACGGCAGCAGAAAAGCACATTAATTGTGTTTTTGATTGCCCTGTCCTTGGACTTGGAGACATTTGTACCTAGCTATGAGCAAATCAAGAATTGTTCTGCATTTTCATCTGGTCTCTATGAATGACTACTTTAAAAATAAAGGAAAATAAAGTTTTTCCACAGCATACCTAGTACAGAAAACAGTATTTTCTAAATCGGATTTGTACTATCTACAAAAATGATTAATCTTTAAACAATTTAGCTGTCTTTGGGCCTCTCTAAGAATGGTAACACTAATAGTTCTTATGCCAGTCTGGTGTTGATTTTTAAATCTGGAATCCTGCAATTCTTATTTTGTATAAACGAGTTTAGAAATGGATTTCTGGATCGATGGATAGATTTTATTCATTTTAAAAATGTCTTGCATCTCTAACATCATTCTGATTTGCTTTCTCATTTCCAGTATAAAGCTTTTCTCGATGGCATGGAGTGAATGGCACAAACAAAGTCTCGACAGTAAGCCAATCTCAGGGCACACTCATTCTCACTTATTCATACAAATCAATCCATACAGATATGGAAAAAATGTGTAGACTACATACACTCTGTATGGAGTGCATGCATCAGTCCTCATTCCTGGCATCTGTGAGGCAGGAATGTTAGTCACTGCACCATTGCCCATTTTAAAAACATTATTTGATTTCCGTATTTGGCTTGAGGCTTACAAATTTGAGCTCTGTCTAAAAAATTGCATGAAAGAAATTATTTGTGCATACAACAGGCCAAAAAGAGAAGGGAACATTAGTTATAACCAAGCAGTGTTGTTAACATTTTGTAAAGCATGAAATTAAGTAAAAATAAGAAGAAAAGTTAATTTAAACGTATTCCAGTGTAGTGGTTAGCCCAGATGCCTCACAACCCTAGATTTCCCTGAGTCTGTTTCTTGACCGGGTCACCGCATGTATAAAACGTACACATTCTCCTTTCCACCCACATCCTAAAATATATATGTTAGATTGAATTGCAGGTTGTAAGCTTTACTGGTATAAGTAAAAGTGATTCTGTCACTGTGTGTTGCCTGTGTTTGACTGACGCCCATAAAGCTGAGAAAATCACTGGATGGTTATTGTAAAAGATAGATACGTTAGATAGATAGAACTTTATTTGTCCATAAGGGAAAATCTAACTTTTTACAGAAGCTTATCAATTAAGCATCACAAAAAAGTCTTTGTATTGTCAAGGTCCTCTCTGCTTGAAGTAATCGTCAATCTAGTTAAATTTTTAGAACTTTTAGCTTTAATATAGCATGCCATTCCTTATGGGTGTTGTGTCAAAAACTAGAGTACTTTAAATGCAAATTTGCTCAGACAATGTAAGAAAGGGTAAACACCAGTACCAGGTCGAGCACCAAACAGCAATCTGGAGCTGAGAAGCAGCAGGGCTCACCTATGCATCACTGTGCCGCCAGTGTTGAAATATAGTTGCTGTAATAAGCACTTAGCTGCTCAGTTGATGTAATAAACACTTAGGGTATCAGAGATGAAAAAAAATGTTTTAGGAGCACACAAAAATTGTATACCAAAACACAAAACCAAGAAATCCTATTCAAAAAAACAATTTCAAAAGTCGTAATAATACTAGCTGGATTTCTTCAGTTCCTCTTGTACTAAGTTTATTTCAGTATGTTCATTCTAGATTCATGTTGTTAAGTGCCACCATCTTATACAGGCAGAGCATGATGACAGAGAACATCACATTACCCCCGAGTCATTTGACGAGCAATGGGAAGAGCAGATATGAAGAACATGGCCATGGCCACACAATGATAGCATATATAAGAACAGTGTTGGAAACGTTACTTTTAAATGTAACAGTTACATTTCTCATTACTATGAAAAAGTAACTAATTATGATATTTAGTTATTATAAAGTGTAATGCATTGCAACAGTCCATTACTTTTGCATTACGTTTTCTTCTTTTGTATGAAAAACGAGAAATTTCACTTAGTTATTAAATCCTAAGCACATATATGAGACTTCATGAAACTGACCAGAAAAATGGCCAAAATTGTTAATTTTCTTGTGTTTTATAAACACATTTAGTCCTTCATGTGCTGTAAAGTTAATACCATGCATTTCCTTTGCCATTGGCAGCTCTCTGTTGAAATGCTTATGAGATAAAGAGGTTTATCAGAGAAGTTCTTGAACAGAAAATTTCTCTATATGCATATGATATGGTACTGTATATATAAGACCCACAAAATACTGTGCATGTAGTCCTAACAGCACTAACAGAACTTATAAGTTAATCTTAAAAGATTTCTGGTCTCAGAATCAATTTGAATAAAAGTGTGCTCTTTCCAGTGAATTCTCAAGCACACAGTATTAGATTGGACATTTCCTTTTATCATTGCAGATACTGTAAGTTTAAATACCTAGGGGTAAACATCACAAGTAAACAAAGTTCTTTATCAACAAAAGTTTGCTGTCTGCATGGAAAAAATTAAGATAGATAGATAGATAGATAGATAGATAGATAGATAGATAGATAGATAGATAGATAGATAGATAGATAGATAGATAGATAGATAGATAGATAGATAGATAGATACTTTATTAATCCCAAGGGGAAATTCACATAATCCAGCAGCAGTATACTGATACAAAAACAATATTAAATTAAATAATAATAAAATGCATGTAAAAGTAGACAGTAAATGTTAGCATTTACTCCCTGAGTGGAACTGAAGAGTATAGTGTGGGGGAGGAACGATCTCCTCAGTCTGTCAGTGGAGCAAGACAGTGACAAAAGTCTGTCACTGAAGCTTCTCCTCTGCCTGGAGATGACACTGTTCAGTGGATGCAATGGATTCTTCATGATTGACAGGAGTTTGCTTAATGCCCGTCGCTCTGTTACAGATGTTAAACTGTCCAACTTTAGTCCTACAATATAGCCTGCCTTCTTAACAAGTTTGCCCAGGCGTGAGGCGTCCTTCATCTTTATGCTGCCTCCCCAGCACACCACTGTGTAGAAGAGGGCACTCGCCACAACCGTCTGGTAGAACATCTGCAGCATCTTATTGCAGATGTTGAAGAATGCCAACCTTCTAAGAAAGTTCAGTCGGCTCTGTCCTCTCTTGCACATAGCATCAGTATTGGCAGTCCAGTCCAATTTGTCAGGTCTGTACCCTCTGCACACAGTCTCCTCTGATGAGCACGGGGTCCATGAGGGGCTTGGGCCTCCTAAAATCCACCAACAGTTCCTTGGTCTTACTGGTGTTCAGGTATAAGTGGTTTTAGTCGCACCATTTAACAAAGTCTTTGATTAGCTTCCTTACTCCTCCTCCAGCCCACTCCTGTTGCAGCCCACAATAGCAGTGTCATTAGCGAACTTTTGCACATGGCAGGACTCGTATTGGAAGTCTGATGTATATAGGCTGAACAGGACCGGAGAAAGTACAGTCCCCTGCGGCGCTCCTGTGTTGCTGACCACAATGTTAGACCTGCAGTTCCCAAGACGCACTTATTGAGGTCTGTCTGTAAGATAGTCCACGATACATGCCACCAGGTGTGAGTCTACTCCCATCTCAGTCAGCTTGTCCCTAAGGAGCAGAGGTTGGATGGTGTTGAAGATACTAGAGAAGTCCAAAAACAATTCTTACAGCACCACTGCCTCTGTCCAAGTGGGAGAGGGATCGGTGTAGCATGTAGAGATGGCTTCCTCTGCTCCCACCTTCTCCTGGTATGCAAACTGCAAAGGGTCAAGGGCATGGCGGAAATGTGGCCTCAGGTGGTGAAGCAGCAGCCATTCCGTGGACATCATCACATGTGACGTCAAAGCAACAGGCCGGAAGTCATTCCGCTCCCTAGGACATGATACCTTTGGGACTGGGGTGATACAAGATGTTTTCCAAAGCCTCGGGACTCTCCCCTGTTCCAGGCTCAGGTTGAAGATGCGCTGTAGAGGACTCCCCAGTTCCAACGCACAGGCCTTCAGCAGTCGTGGCGATACACCATCTGGACCCGCTGCTTTGCTGGCACGAAGTCTCCTCAGCTCTCTGCTCACCTGTGCTGCTGTAATTGTGGGTGGGGATGTTTCACCTATGCTGGTATCAGCAGAAGGATGGTTGGAGGATGCAGTACTCCAAGGTGAGAGTGGGTTAGGGTGGTCAAACCTATTAAAGAAGTTGTTCATTTGGTTTGTTCTCTCCACGTCTCTCTCGATGGTGGCACCCCACTTCAAGCTGCAGCCAGTGATGATCTTCATCCCATCCCACACTTCTTTCATGCTGTTATTCTGCAACTTCTGCTTTCTCCTGTACTGCTCTTTTTTGCCGCCCTGAGCTGGACTCAGAGTTCCTTCTGCACGCGCTTGAGCTCATGCTGATCACCGTCTTTAAAAGCCCTTTTCTTCTGGTTCAAAAGGCTTTTGGTGTCACTTGTAATCCATGGCTTGTTGTTAGAATAGCAGTGTACTGTTCTTACTGGAACTACAATGTCCTTACAGAAGTTGATGTAATGTTATGCAGTCAACAACATCCTCAATGTGACCCCAGTCTGTAGTTCCAAAGCAGTCTCTCAGAGCCTGCTCTGCCACAGGGGACCACTTCCTGAATGATCGTGTAGGTAGCTCCTTCACTCTTGGTTTGTAGTGAGGCTGAAGCAGAACCAGGTTATGATCTGCTTTCCCAAGAGCAGGCAGCGGGGTGGCGCTGTATGCGTCTTTAACATTTGCATACAGTAGGCCGATAGTCCTATTTCCCCGGGTGTTACAGTCCACATACTGGAAGAAGGCAGGTAATGTTTTATCCAGCGTTACATGATTAAAGTTTAAGTTATATCTCTACCCCAGTCCTCTTCTGTGAAAAACAAAATCTGGTCACCAGCTAGATTTGGTGTGTGTGCTGCTAAGTTTTTAAATACATGCAATTCACACACATGTGCAAAATGCTTGAAGCTTTTTAAAACCAGAATGAAACCGATCACATACCGAATCGAACACAAATATGAAAGTGATTGAACATAAACCACCTTTTCCATAATTTTGGACAGGAAGGGGAGTTTAGAGATAGGCTCGTAATTTGAAAGCATTGTGGGATCCAGAGCAGGCTTCTTCAGTAGTAGCTGAACAATTGCATACTTGCAGTTTTCAGACATTTCTCCCACTTTTAAACAATTACTAATTATGACCAAAACAAGTGGACTGATGACTCCAAAAGAATCTTTAATAAGAAGTGCCGGTAAAATATCAAGGGAATAACTGGAAGGTTTCAAATGCATGACTATGTACCACTCCTCTGCAAACTTTCCTTGCCCCAAGATGGCACAATTATAAAATGCGTTGCCCATTCCTAGTGCAGCAACTAAACAGAAAAAATAACTAAATAATCCAGAGTGTGAGTGACTAACGCTACTTTCTACATTTCCCACATCAAGTACAGAGCACACCCACTGAAACTAGGTGATAACTGTAATAAAATTATTACCGTAAATTTCGTTTCTTATACAGAACCCTCACTGCAGCACACCCCCTGACGGGGGATCACAAAATAAGACATCCCACTGAAAAACAGGAATATAAAAACAACAATTATAGTAATTGAAAGGAGAAGTTCATTGAATGTCCATCCTTAGGATCACACTTTTTTTTTAATGTTCGATATTGTAAATGTTACGCTGACTCGTACCTCGATATATGGAACTTCCTTATACAGGCTTGTCAGTCCCTCTCCCAAGTAAAACATGAAGTGGAAAAAATCCCTTAGATATTTTTGTCATCCATGTCTGAACCCAGGTTCACCTGATTAATCCAGTAGAGGTCGTATTTCCCCAAGCAATTTGGCAATATTCCTCTGGCACTGTACCTTGACTTTTTTCTTTCTTCCTCCTTGGTTAGCTCCTCCGCTGTTAGATTCTTTTGGCCATCTGAGTCAGGTGCTCCCTGTCAGGTAATACCTTGATTCCTAATACCTGTGCAGTTTTTAGTCCTTCTGCAATAATAGTAAATGGACAACCCCACAATGACAATGCCCACACATGATAATTGTTACCACTATATCGGCTAACTGGGAAGAGGAAACTGGTTGAAACAGCATAAACTGGTTAGGCACTGACCCAAAGGAAGCTGGAATTAGCACAATATGAATCGTATCTAGATGGATAATACCAGACCAAATAACCTGGATTTTATTTATAAGGAAGTTTAGGAATAACTCACACGTCGTAGGCGAGCTCACAGGAAGCTGCTGACCAGTGAGTTTAAGAAAGTATTTATGGTGTTAAAAAGGACTCTAGATCTCGAGGCAGCATTTGCAAATAAATCCAACAGATAATTTGAATGTGCTGCTTTTACCAGCTTCAAGCTAGTTTTCAGAATTTCAAATGAGACCTGGGGCCTCATGCATAACGGCGTGCGTAGAATTCACACTAAAACATGGCATAAGGACAAAAGTGGAAATGTGTGTACGCACAAAAAAATCCAGATGCATAAATCTGTGCATTCGCCAACTTCCACGTTCTTCTGCTCCATAAATCCCGGTCAGAGTGAAAAGTGACTCATGTGCATGCACCTGCTGCCCCACCCCAACTCCTCCCAGAATTTAACCTCTTTGAATATGCAAATCAATACAAATAGCTCTTAATTCAGCTTTCTGTGAAAAGGCAATGGCAAAGGCACAGGGGAAAATAGAAGAATTTCAGTGAGTACCAAGTGAAGGCAAGGAAAAATGTACTATTTGTTGGTTTAAACAGTGGTATAAACAACAAAAGGAAGTTGATTGAGTGACACAGAGTGTCGTAGAAAGTCAAAAGCTCAAATTCACAAAGTCGCACAGTGCCCGAAATAAAAAAGAAGTTGTCAGATATCAAAGTCACCATGAAAAGGCCAGTCATAGCCCACCGTCTGAGTGTCATATAAAAGCTTATTAGGGTAGAGAAGAAAGAAAAAAAAATAGGGACACAGTGAGAAAAAAGCTCGAAATGTCAACCTTAATCTTGAAATTTCCACTTTAATCATGTAGTTTATTTTGTCATTAAAGTAGAATATCATAAACTTCATCTTTAAATCGTTTAATTTACTAGTTTCTCAAATACCATCGTAGCACGTTAAATGCTTTGTTTTGTATTTCATTCTCTATGTGTGTAAATCACCACGTGCTTCTTAAATGGGCTTTCTCTTCCTCCAACTGCATACAGAATCCATTACATTTGTGATATTACAGCTCTCTGAATAATTAAAATACTGAGATGCATACTTGATATCATTGTCATGATGATAGGAGTTAAAGTATGTTATTAAACATGGGAACACGGTGGAGCAGGAATAATGATGAGCCAGCGCCTTGTCCAGAGATTGTTCCTGCCCCCCTGCTAGATGCTTGCTGCGCTGTGCGCGACCTTCGATGAAATAATTTATTGCAGCAGTACTGTCTCTTTCAAACATACTAATCTCCAATTCCTGTCCTTCCTTTTCTTTCTCCAAGTAACCAATCGCCACACAATCAGCTCTGTAATATATGTTAAGCCATCTATAAGCTTAGAACACCGATTCTTTAAAACTTTTAAGGAACATTGAAATATCTTCGTAGTACATGTTTAATTATTCTATCCATCTATCCTTCCAGTGTCGCGACAGCCCCAGCAAGAATACAGTGCGAGACAGGAACAATCCCTGAACTAGATAGCGCTGCGACACTGTGTCCTCACATGTTTAATTATTAACAATATAGATTATTTAAATGATGTTAACATTTTATCTGTATAATGTAATAAGCATATTTTGCTGTATTTAATCTTAAAAATGATATCGTCATCATATGTAAATATGTGCTTTATAAAGTGGCTCAGGTTGTGCAATATTATAACTATCGCAAGTTTACAGTGAGGTAATTGTACTAATAAGTACAAACAGTTCTATAAGGAGCACTGATTTAGTGCGCTTACAGTTCTTGGGATGAAACTGTTTCTGAACTGCAATGTCCCTACAGGAAAGACTCTGAAGCATTTACCGTATGAGAGCAGTTCAATAGACAGCATGGCTGAGGCAGCGTGTGCTTGATGCTGTATACCGATAATTCTCTTTCCGATCAGCTGCTGTTAGAGCTGTGATTCCACACTCAAATACAGTGGGATAAATAGTCTGAGTGGTGTATTGAGAGGAAGAACGCTAAAACAGCTATGGTATTTAGAATACTTTGGCCATTCCGTGGAACGTTATATTGTTACAGGTTAATTACAATCAGATGCCTTAAACTAATAAACAATATGCGGTTAATTTCAATGTATTTGATAAAGCCACGTCAGCGATGTGCATCTGAAACAGAAAGGGAAACCACACTGGAACAAAACCACTGCTTTGACACTGGGTGCCACCAGTTTGCAAAACCAAATGGAGAACTTGTGTACGCTAGGGTTTGAGCTAGCGTGAAAATGTGCATGGCTTTACGTCAAGTTTAGGTTTTATACATTGCGATTTGAGCGTGAAAACGGGAGTACGTAACATTTTTGTGTGTACACACCGTTTATACATGAGGCCCCTGGAGTTTATCTTTTTCCACCTGTGTTCAGCCTGCCTGCATTCCTGCCTGATAGCGACAGTGGTATGATTTAGCCAGGGCTGAACTGTGGCCTGTACCCTGGCTCTCCTTAACTTTAAGGAAGCAGTCAGGTCCAGTGTATGCTCTACAAAGTGACACTAGGAGCCTAACCAGGCTTTGAGCATCAGAACACATAGAGAGAACATCTGTCACCACAGGTACAGTAAGTGAAGGAAAGAGGATAAACATCACAGTCATCTAATCAGTAATCGTATCATGTACATGCCGTACAAGCTGCTACGCATATGCCTCACATGTCTGCAATGATTCATTAGAAAACTCAGATTAAAAAAAAAAGGAAATGCAATATCACCACATGACAGACATGCACAATATTTTTTCTTGTTTTCTGACTGTATACTATTTTACCGTGTAGTCGTATTGATTACAACATTGATGATAAATTATAATAGGAAAATAAATTTACATATAATTTATTTAACAACAGTTGTCTTGGACTTTCATCAATGCCCTGACTGCCCACTCAGCACCACAGTAATACACTGTAAATCCTTAAGATTTTGTTTTTTTTTTGTCTCACTGGAATTTTTTTATTGTTTCTGTCAACCCTGGCCATCTGACCTTATAATCAGACTGTCACTTAGAAACTTTAAAAAAAATCTATATTTTAAGGACTCTGACTCTCTTAATTATATATCTTTCTTATGTAAGTATGCATTATTTATGTATATTTTGTATACTACTTATTCATTATTATTGTTATCCAAATTTAATGTTTTTTTACAACTACTTCTTTGACATGTAGTAAAGTACTTTGAGCTAAATTTTTTGTATGAAAATATGCTATAGAAATAAATTTTGTTTTTGTTGACCCCCCATTACTATTAAATTTTAGTCCTGTGCCTCAAAAAATTGGCCACAAGTCCTTAGGATTTCTGCAGGATTGCAGATCTCTGTGTTAAAGTGACATCAGTTGGCAGCGTCTTTGTGAAAAAAGTCGATACTTCTGCAAAATAATGCAGTAATATTTTTTGGGATTGGTGGGAATAAGCTTCCATTGTAACAGCATTGCATTTGTTTTTTGCTTATTAGCTAAAGTAACACACGCATTTTTACTTAAAGAAGTAAGTATTGCATTAAGTTACTTGGTACTTTTAAAGGTAATCTTAATACAATACTGCGTGTTACTTTTACTGTGTTACCCCTCAACACTGCATAAGAGACAAGTTATCAACAGGAAGGTGTGTGGCTATAGCTGGGAGATCCCCAATTACCACATTCATTTTTTTTTTGCAGGGCAAATGAAGAGGTGATTTTGTCACCCTCTGGTGGAGACTAAGAAGAAATGCAGAAGCATTTACTCCCTTAGCTCAAGCCCTTCTGGTCAAATGAAGAATCTTGTGAGTCTAGTGTCTTTCATTCTTGGTGAACGATAAAGGTGGAATTGAAGAAGTGGCAAAAGTAACACTAGACTCCTTCTGCCTTCAGTTCTTCCTTTCTAAAGATGGAAACAGAGACTGTGAATAAACATTCCACCCTTGGTGTACCTTTAAAGTAGTCTAAGTGAAAGATTCACTAATCCTGTGTGTGTGGCAATAGATACAAAATGTCAGTAACAATACAAAAAAAAGCCTCAAAACGGTGTTACCACAATAATGATAAAAATATTTACAAAAACAAATAATGTGGAAAAACAGAAAAAACAGACTTAACAAAAGCCCTTTCCCTACAACTGTTTCTTGATTAAATTAAATGAAAAACTTTGATTAGAAGTAGAGCAGATGTTGCTATTGGAAAAAATAGTTTTGTTAATTTTATTTAGCATTTCTAATATAATAGGCAATACAGTTACAGAATTAGTTGTGCTGCCTCATAAATCCAGGGACATAAGTTGAAATTTCACACCCAGGTGAAGCTTGCATAGATTGTGAATATTTTCCTTGTGTCTGCCCACGTTTTCTTCCAGGTTTCCTGTCATGCTCCCAAACACATATGGGTTGTCTTAGTTTCCAGCACTAGACTGCACCTGTTTGAAGATATTGTTGGTGAGTGTTTGAGTGTGCCCTGTGAAAGTTGTGTATCCATCCTGAGTGTTGCCAGGATATGCTTCAGCTCCTGACGCACTGAACTGGATTAAGCAGGTTTGGCAATGGATAGCTGCATAAATTCTTGGCCACTTTGCTAACAAGGGTAACAGTTTAATTTTATGTGTTCTCAAAATGCACTTGCCGAAGTTTCGCAATCAAGCCATACTCATATTTTCAACATGTCTGGAAGAAAATCCATTTCATAGAGACTAAATTATTTACAGGAAGTTGTATGTAGCAAATATTTAAGTGGTGTGTCATTCTTGTATCAATCCAAACAAAATGCACAGCAAGAGAATTAAGGAGGCAACCTTACAGTTTTGTAACTTGCAATTATTGTTCCTCTGTTAGACAGATTTTTATCTGTAGTTGACTACTATTCAAGATCCTTAATCTCCAAGGCTTCCTGCCTGATTACTGTCATTCGATACCAAAGAGCTACAGCCGCACCGCTGCCTTGGCTGTCTTCACACCATATCATTGTTACACTCATTTCCTGGTAAAGTGCACCAGTTAAGCCAGGTTCTTCTTTATTTCCGTGTCGGAAACTTTCATTCTTGGCTCTTCTAGTGGTGACATATTAAATGTCTGTATTTCCTGGCACACACGCGGCTCCAGAAAAAAAAAGGAGGGGGACTATTTTCAGTCATCTGTAAATGTCTGCCTTAAATTTAGTCTGCAGTGGCCTTACCTTTCATTGCTTTGCTAAATTAAAAATTTACCAGACAGAAAAGGAGCATGACAAAGCAAAAGTATGTATTATGAAACAAATTGTCTTGGAATGTTAATGACCAAGGCAGAAATGTAGGGGACCTTTGTATAACTTGATAGACTATAAATTTAACTGTTATATTTCTCATCATTGCTGCCAAAGGGCTTCTCCATTTGTGGTCATTATTTTTTAAAGCTGGTAAATGTAAAGCATGTGTAAAAAGATATTTTTTCAAATTCTTGAAGTTTGTCTAAGGTAAAAAGAACTTACAGTTACAGTGTCCTTAATGGTAATCGGCATGGCTGATTGAGGTGGTTGCCTTGCCAGTAAAGTCCCAAAGAGATCCTCTATGTAAAACATAAAAACAAAAAGCAATCTGGGAGAGAAAGTAGGAAACAAATAGGTGTCACTAGAGAGTGGTAAAATCTGTCAACTGAAACTGACAAGAACACCAGAACAAAACAGGGAGAGTGGTGTCCTGGGAGGACTCAACAGCAAGTGCCCTAGTAGCTGAAGTGGCATGCAATTTCGGCAAGGACTCAATGTGCCTGACAGCCAATTTAGAGACAAAGGGACACAGCACAATGCCTTTTGGTTGAAAGGTGACTACTTGGTGTACTTAGCTGAGGAAGCTGGAATCAGGTTGTTCATTTACGGATGAGGCTAAGAATGCTCTGCTGTGTGGGTGCTGGGGGATTCCTGACCAGGATGTGTTATGCCTTTAGGGATATGGGAAGTATGAAGGCTGCTTTGGAGGTACAGAGTTACTAACATGATGATTATATTGCCAAATTACGACATCATAAACCCTATACTATGTGACTTGGACTGAAAACAACCAGGAAATGCTTTAAAGTCAAATAATGCAAAACCTCCTGTCAGCTAATAGCTGGTTGAAGAGAAACCAGCACTGGGAAAGACAAGTGGTGAGAGTGAGAGTGTGAGTGCTGTGATGTGATACTTAAAAGCTTGGCAAGTGGACAAACCACCCCTGCAAAAAGAAAGCAAGGCCCTGTGGGGCAGCTCCTGTCACGTTTTGTCTCTTCTTTGAGTAATTTGTGTTGATACCTCTGTTGTTGTGCTTTATTTTTTATAAGAACACACATTTGAATTTATCTTCTGTCTTAGCTGTTGTACACCTTTCATATGACATTCAATATAGAAGAGTGCTACAGTATATAAGGTGACGTTTGCTTTCTGCTGTTGCCTGCTTAATTTATAAAGGAAGAAGCTGGTAAATAAACAAGTGGGTCAATGCGTGCTTTAAATCATAATTTATTTAATAAGAATGAAGCTTTAAATTAAATTAAATCTTCTCAACTCTCTTGGTGGTTGTAAAGTATTTTGTGATACATTCAAATGTGTGTGTAAGGGGACTCAAGAAGCATCAGAAAGTGAATAAAGCATCACATGTCACCGGCACAAACCCAGGCCGACATTAGCGCCCAAAATAAAATGGGATCTTCTGATGTATCAAGTGACTTTAAAAATTCATAAACGCCGCCCAGGACGTCCTCATGGACGGCTTAATAGGTTCGACGTGGCACGTCGCTTGCTAGTATACCCCTTTGGCTGAGAGGGCCATGAAAACAAGACTATCCAACGACTGCAATGTGATACTGGGGGCAGCTGCAAATGTGATGTGATGGACTGGAGGAGTGATGCAACAGTAGAAAGTTCCTGGAAGGATAAGACAGGCAAGTATTTATAGTGCGTAAAAGTAAACTCAACTGCAATTTGGGGTGTATTTTAACATGTTAGGGCACACCTTATGTAAAGTACTTAGGAGATTTCATGTGACGTGAGCAACAGAGATTCATTGCTTGGGTAGATTCATGGTATATTTGACCCAGAATTGGCAGTATAATAGAAAATACATCATGCTTATCCATCCTGGTCATAAGATATAGGGCATGATTCATTTTTATTGCTCACAAATCAGACTACCAACATGTGAAACACTGAGACTAAATTTATAAAACAAATGTTTCTAACCCTCCTTTTCTTACGGCCCATGAAAAGGTTGGGGTTTCTGTTAATTTATGGGAAGCAGGTAGACAGCCTGGTCATCCAACTATACAGAAGAGAGACAGTCCAGAGCACAAGTATTGACACCACGTGTGATGAATTACAGCATATCTGTTACAGAAAGTGTCATCCATCAGCTACTGTGGGACATCACTAGCTGTGCACAGTACAGAAAAAGTGGTATAGGATGCACAGCCAGTCAGCCTATTAGCGCCTACTGTACATGATGTTGACATATAAAAATTACAAATGGCTCACAGAATGAGAGTGAACATTTTTTAAAAAAGGCATTAATGTGCTGCATAGGATGAATTGGTATACTATAAATTCAGTGACCTGAGGTAATAGTTCATAAAACACGACAGTTAATTTAAAGTTTGAACCCTGCTAAATGATAAACAGATGTTGTCACTGGACATGTGTGGGTGAAGCAAAGAGATTTACACACATGGCATTGCTCTAAAGCAACACAAGGGAAGATTTTGGCTTTAGGTAAAGTAATGCAGTAATAAGTGCAGTCTCCTTACTTTGTTTCATATAGAGTATAGTTGCTCATTTTTAGAGTAAAATAGTTTGTATTCTAATGAGTTTATTTAAGAGTGGTAGAGTTGAGTGGAGAACTACTACTGAGACTGTTGTGCTGACTAATCTACCTATTGCACATTCTTCAACCCATTTAATCCAGTTCTGGGTTATGGGAAGCCAGAGCGTATCCCAGTAGCACCAAGCACCAGTTCATCACTGGGCATGCCCAATCACGCACCCATCTATGACTTATCAATCGAGTTCATCAGCAAGGGGGTGCACAGTACATACAGATGGAGATGAAGGTTGGAAGGTGTAAGGCAACAATACTAACTACCATACATAAATGTGCACAGCAAGTAAGGTTAGAGTTAGGAAATTTCTTTTGATTTTCTTCCTAGATGTTTGTGGAACATTTTGTCTAGTGCTTAAAAATTTTAATTGCTTCACATTTTGTAAAGGTTGACTTAACACATTAGTTATACATTTCAACATTTAATGGTGTGAAATGTTTATTTCTTGTACCTTCAGTACATAGGGAGGTTGACATTTTTAGATAAAAATGCTGTTGTCAGACACCTTTGTAATTATCCACAAAAAATAATTTAAACTAGAATCCACATATTATTGTTGAATTTAAGCAGAGAGAGAACATCCTCAATTGGACTTCTCATGGTGTCAATTACCTGTTGCAAGAACCAGACCTCTTAGTGTAGATATGTTTGTAAACACTCCAGGGTGATGCAGCACACACACACACACACATACGCGCTATTGTTTCTCCCAGGGCTCTCTGATTAAAAGCAAAGGTTGCTCCTAGAAACAGCAGGGTAACTAGCATACAAATGGAATGCAAAAGAGGTGACACCTTAGTATGAAATGATTAAAGATGTACTGTAGATCAAACTAATTATTTGTTATCCCAAACTGGTGAAGAGGACGTGACATTAGAGAAGGTTGAGTATCCCTAATCCAAAATGCCTGGGACTAGAAGGATTTAAAATTTTGGATATTTTCAGTTTTTGGAATATTTGCATATACATAATGAGGTATCTTAGAGAAGAGATGAGAAATGCAGCCAAACCAGCTAAATCGTGACTCATGTGTCTAATAATTTATATCATTGAGTTGTTATTATAATGTGTGTTGACGTGATTAATATATTAAACCTCTGAAGTACTGTATGTAATTTATACACCGTATTTTAGTTCTATTTTAACAGGCCCAATACTGTGTATTTGCAGTTAAGAACATTTTGGTTTGTTGTTTATATCGGCTACCTGTTGTCATTTTGAAAGGAAGTGGGCGACAAGTCAGAAATATCTCAATTATGCCCAATGTGCTGGAAGTCCTTAAAAGACAGATGAGGCGCTACATGTCGCTTTAGTATGGTGTGGGAGTACATATGCAAAACATAACATGTTTTTGCCATCATAAAAAATTACAAACCTAAGGCTGAGATGCTGTGTAAAATGTAAGTAAAACCAGAATGTGATGATTTTCAAATCATTTAAGCCCATGTTTAATTGAAAATAGAACAATGAAAACATATCAAATGTTCAGAGGTGTGAAATGTTATTGTTTCATGAAAAGTATATGCTCATTTTAATTTTTTTGACGGCAGCATGTTTCAAAAAAGTTGGGACGGGGCAACAAAAGACTGAGAAAGACGTATGATGCTAAAAACAAAAAACGCCTGGTGGTACATCTCACAGCTAATTAGGTTAATTGGCAACAGGTCAGTAACATGATTGGGTATAAAAAGAGCATCTTAGAGAGGCAGAGTGTGACAAAAGTAAAGATGCGGAGGGTTCACCACTCTGTGAAAGACTGTGCAAATAGTCAATAGACAAATAGTGCAACAATTTCAGATTAACATTCCTCAACGCAAAATTGCAAAGAATTTGGGGATTCCATTATCTGTACATGATATCATTAAAAGATTCAGAAAATATAGAGAAATCTGTGTGTGCAAGGAACCAGGCCAACAAACAATATTGGATGACCATAATCTTCAAGCCCACTAAAGGCACTGCATTAAGAACAAACACAAATCTGTAGAGGAAATAACTGCATGGGCTAAGGAACGCTTCTGAAAACCATTGCCTGTGAACACAGTTCATCGCTGCATCTACAAATGCAGGTTAAAACTCTATCATGCAAAGAGGAAACCATATATAAATATGATACAGAAACACCACCTTCTCTGGGCCCAAGCTCATTTAAGATGGTGTGACAGATTAAGGGTTTTCCTCGCACCCTTGTACCCTCAGACCACACGTCAGACACCAGATAAAAAGTCCAATAATTATTTATTATAATAATAATTGTGCACAAAGCACCACCACTCCACTATTCTTCAATAAACAATACAATAAACCCATAAATCACAATCCTCCACTCCCAGACGCTTAGCCACCCTGCCTCCCAACTCAGCTCATTGTCTGGAGCGAGGCACCGCCCTTTTATAGCCCCTGACCCGGAGGTGTTTCTGTCCCAACAGTCCACAGTTCCTTTTTCCTTTCGGGTCAGGGCAATCAGTCTTTTACTTCAACCCGGGAGCACGTTGTTCCTTCCCGTCACATGACCGTGACGTACCCCCGGGTCATAAGGCACAAAAGAGCCCATAAGCCCCCCCACAGCGACTCCTGGTGGCCCCCAAGGTATCCAGCAGGGTTGTGTATAAATACTACAGTCCATGAGGCCCTGCTGGACCTCGGGGCACTATCCTGCTGTCGGAAGGGCTCCTCCTGGCGGCCTGGGGGTGAGGACCGGCATGAGAAGCCGGCAGTCCTCCACAATGGTCTGAGGTGAAGTGAGAAATTACCTGAAATTGTTTTTGAACTCATTGACGCCACTTCCTCCAAGCTAAAGAGCAGTGGGACCGTCCAGCTTGTTTATTAGTGCACAGTTTAAAAGCCAGCATCTGTGATAATATGTGGATGCATCTGTGTACATAGCATGGGTAGCTAGCATATCTGGGATGTCTCCATTAATGCTAAACAATATATAAAGATTTTGGAGCAACATATGCTGCCATCCAGAAGATATCTTTTACTATGGAGCCATGCTGTGGTAATATGCAAGGCCTTTCCTGTAAAAGAGTAAGGGTACTAAACTATCCTGTTTTCAATCCAGACCTTTCCCCCATTGAAAACATTTTGGCACATTATGAAACAAAAAACATGGGCAGACTCTGTTGTGCAGCTGAAATCCTTTATCAGGCAAGAATAGGACAACTTTTCACTTCTAAAACTGCAGCAGTTGGTCTCCTCGGTTCCAAACGTTTACAGAGTGTTGTTAAAAGAAGAGGCAACGCAACACAGTCGTAAATTTGTTTCAACATTTGATATGTTGTCTTTGTATAATTTCTAATTAAACATAGGGTTTACATGATTTAAAAATCATTCTGTTTTATTACATTGTACAAAGCATCCAAATTCTTATTTTGCAAACTGGGTGTAATAAAGAGTCCAAAAGTTAGAGTAGGGTCACCCTAAAACCCTTCCATGATAAAAAACCTTGGAAAAATTAATATCATTACACTGTTCAACAGTGCAGACAACATACTGCAACACATTGACCACCTATCCTCACCAGCAGTGACTGGTCACCTCCTTAGCTGATATTATGACTGGCAGATGCTTAAATTGAGAAATTCTTGGTTAGCAGTAACAGCATCCTGAGGTCACCATGATTTGACCCTGTCTTCTTATCACCCGAGTGTCATGGTTATACAGCTGCATAAGATTCAAATGCCATCCCAGGCATGTGAACGTTGTATGTTTTCTCTTGTTCAGTACAAGGGCTTCTTTCCACACACCAAAGACCTATAGGCAAGGTAGTTTGTCAAGACAATACAAGTGAGCGTGCATGGTAATGCTGTAGATGTGCATCACATCCTGGTTTGGTTTCTGCCATAATAGGTCCAGCAAACTTCAATACAGAATTGGGTTAGGTACATCTGAGAGTATTATGTAATATTATTATGATCGATAGATGGTGATGAGGGCTATACATGGTGTCATTAAAGTAACCCTCTCACAAACCTGATCACTTGGGTTTCATGCAAACTGGTCAACACCTTCCACTTGTAACTTTTGCTATAGGAGGTTTACCAAACAAACAACCTTTACTTTCTGCTTTCTCTCTTTAATGCCATGCTTACCACATAACATAAACTGACTGCTGTAATGATACAGTCAAGATTACTTTTATGTCAGTGAAAGTAGTGAGAAAAATTTACATATTTTTTGAGTAAGGACAAAAAGATGAAACTAGGTTTAAAAACAAAGCCAATATTTGCAATTTGGAAGGCAATATGTTAGAGACTCAAGTCAAAAAACACTACACAAAAAGTGTAGTCAAACTTCAAAGGTAGTAGTCATAAAATCAGGCATTTCTAACTCCCCCAAGTCACTCACTAAATGTTTTACCATTAGGGAGAATACGAAATCTTGGATAACCAGTTACTGCATAATTGCTTTAATGGTGCTACACAGCATAACACCTCCAGCTGCCTGAGTTTAGCAAAGCTAAAATAAATGGCAAAAATAAATAAAATCATGATGAGTAAGTTGTAACATGTTAATACTTTGAATAAAACTGTAAATATAAGAATTTGGCTCTAAATTGAATAAAACTCCTATTTTAGCAAAAAAACAGTTTGTAAAAGGAGCAAAATAGTAAAAAAAAATTCTCTTAGCACCCAAAACATGACAGTCTCACTCTAAGGCAATGGCTATAGTCTGATATGTGTTATTTAAGACTATGTCACATTACATGACTTTTCCAACAATTTTCAGTCATAGCCATTATTTGCATAATCTTAGTGAGTTAGATGCAGTTGACAGTGTGGTCCTGTGAAACTGGTCACCTAATCCAAAATACCCAGCTAACTCACTCCAAAAAGTCTGCAACTCACTACGATAAAATCAAACAAATTTGATTTTGTTTTTAGATGGATGGATGGGCTGTATGCACAGAAATGCTGCTAAGAACCACTTAATGCTCATCTGGAAGCACAACGCATAGAATGCAGTGACGAGGACTAAGGAACATGCGTGTTTTGAACCTCACAAATAGAAGAGAAGCTGATCTGCCTGATGTCTCATGTTTTACTTACTAAAACAAAATGGAAAAATGAAAAAGGGCAGAGACTGCAGCTGAACTCACCATAGCTATTAACCCTTTGTACAGCACTAGGGCTGTGGACCTCACAAACAGAAGAAAAGCTTGTCTGTCTGATGTCTCATGTTTTACATTTTAGCGGAGCTACATAATAGTAGGCATTTTTTGTGTTTGTGTGTTTTGTTCACATCATCCCATTTACTATTGTGTGTGTATGTGTGTAAGTTAATGTTGTCCCCAGAAAACAAACGGAGAAGGACGATGCAACCCCGAGACTGGAATTTCCTTTGTCCACAATCATTATATTCTGGATATTTGTTATTTAAACGAGAGGAGGCAAGGAGGATCGTTGAGCAAGGAGAGGCGGAGAGGAGAAAGAAGTCATTTTCACATTCATCTTCCAAACCATCACCTGCAATCATTGCACAACTTCATTCAGCCATTGCTGAGGATTCAAACAGTGAGATCGTTTTGTATTTTTTCGGGAAGGAGCAAAATATCATTTCAGCCAGTATTCGTTTAAATTCAGGACTTTACTAAGTCTGGACTCATATACCACATCCACTCCAATTGCCGTTTGTTTTGATCTGTGTTTGCGTTTTGTGTTCCGTGTGTATTTATTTATTGTTTAGGGGCAAGGGAGGGCTTTGTAGTTTTTTTATTACTGTATATTTTTGTGATTATGGGTAAATAGGATATATATATATATATATATATATATATATATATAATTTTTCACTGGTGTCTTTGGCATAGTGGGGGATTGTGTACAGATATATAATATTGCGTATTTGTTTGTCCTTGTATATATACTCGTTTCACTCGCAATATGTCTGCACTTGATTTTACATCTCTGATTTGAATTGCCTGTTATTTCGGGGGGAAAAAGGACTATCTGTAAGGAGTACGGCTTGTTATTATCTGGAGAATCCTCAGGTTAGCCAAGTCAATAGTCTTGGTTGTGTAGAAGAAGAAGAAAATATCATGAGGAGGCAGGGCCTAGCAATCCTGGACATGAATCCACTCCACTCCAGCTCACACAATCTCAAACACTCATATTCACTGATATCAGGTCATTGTAGAATTAGCAATGAACAACAAGCAAAACTATGCTTTACAGCCTTGCTGTCCATCATAATGTCACAAACAGGCTGGAGCTCTATCCTTAGCCACTTACTTTTTACTTTCTACTGGTATCTGTTTCATTGTACTACATTGTGCTTCAGTAAAGTGACAGGAGGGGAAATTTATTTTAAAATTGTTGAAGGGAAAGAGTGACCTAAAAATGTTTAGAGAAATGTCACAGCCTTCAAGCACTGGCCCTTTTGGAGAAAAATCTAGGCTATTTGGCAGTTTCATAGCACTTGTTTCAATGAAGTGTGACTAGCTGCACAGTAGAATAGAGATCAGGGTGAGGCAACAACAAAACACACATGACGAAATGTAAAATAAAAGTAATTTTATCCACAAAAACAGGAATTAAAAAAGGTAGGCAGAAGGTCAGGACAAAGGCAAACAATTATAGACACAATGACACAGCAAACAACTCTACTTGGGCTCCTACTTTTATTGCCAGTGCCTCACCCATCATGTGACTGCAACATAATTAATGTTGCATAGCAACTGACAGTGACTGGAAGGGCCAGGGGCTAAACGCAGACAAAAGCAGTGGCTGGGGGCAGAGCTCCAAATAACTTTTAATATATTGCACCACATGAAAGTGAAAAGTGCAGTAATAGAAATATAATACACTATTACTCATTAGGTTACAAACTAATAGAACTCCCTCAGAAGACATTCCCCTTTCACCTTTATGACATTTAATTCTTCAAAATTGGCAACAATAGGAAAACTGCTGAACAGTTTTCAGAGTATATCCTGGAAGAGCAGGCTCCAAAGCCAATAATAACCAAAAAAGTCCCAGATAATGGGAAGAAGGTTGGTTTGTTATCAGCAATAGTAAACTAAAGATAGTTGCACAAATCCAAAGAAGTCACATTAAGGCCAGCAGCACACTATACGACTTTGAGTTGCAAGGCATTTCTCATTTAACGACTACAGTTGCTGGCTTTCGATGTCTTGAGGACATCAGATTACTTGACTAGCAATCTCAAGAGATATCAGTTTACAGGACTTTAACCACAGTGTCTCATTTCCAAAGTATTGTGAGTGTGCCATGTTTTGTTAGCCATTTGGCCTGCTGCCTCAGTTCCAGTGGCTGTATAAGTGTTTCAGTGAGTCCATCTGCAAGCTCTGCCCATCTTTTTCTTACACAAGTCATTGGCGAGAAAAGTTTCTCTTCTGTGTGAACAGTCCAAAACACTCACTTTTCATTTTAACTTGTGCGTGCATTGTATGCCTAGTCAAGTGTTCATTGGTTGTCAACTGAAACACACATAAGAGCTCATCCCTACAACTTAAGAGAAACCTGTGTAGTTTTCTCCTGATGAGTTGCAGAGTGAGGGGGATGTCACACTACGTGACCGATGTCACAGGAGTGTGCTGCTGTTGTTCAGGTCATGATAAACGATGCCTATGACTACAAATCACTGGAAAAATTGTGCAGTATGATTCTGGCGTAAGATACAACAATGAAATAAATCTGGGATTAACTAAAAATGGCCTCTGGGTAATCCCATGTTTAGACAAAATATGTCTTCTTCATACTTCTTTAACCCCCCACGTCTCCTTAACACTAGAATTACCAGAGCCTACGAAAAAACTCATAATTCCGTCCCACCTTAAATCGCTTCTTAAAATCGTTCACAGCTCTCCACCAGCGACTTTTGTCATCTAAATGTGCTGATAAAAATCAGGCTGCAAGCAGCCGGCTATTCCATCCCCCCACCGACTTAGAACATGAACAAACTTCTCCCAGCTCATGCCTTGATTGATTATCTGGGAGTGAAGTGGAGTTTTAGAGTGGAAATAATAGATCATTATTTGGAACACACGCATTTCACGTGTGTTCCGTTTCTACAGTAATCCGTGTAAACACATTTTTAAAACAGAAACGTTTTCATATTGTAGTAGTAAATGACAAAATGTAAACATAAACTATATAATGTATGAAGCCTGAAGTCCAAATATCAAACACTTTCACAAAAGGTACAAATATAACAGAACAAGTATGCTTTTATTCAAAAATATAACTGCAGAAAAAAGCCACCTTAGCATGCCACATTGACACATATGTACTACAGCTGCCATGGTAGCGTAATGGCATCAACCGCTGACTAGTATTCAAAAGGTCATGAGTTTGATCCCACATGGTTCAGTTTTGAGAAGCAAACTGCTCTTATTCTTACTATTTTAGAATAAAAACACGCATTTGATTTCAGTGTGTAACAGCCAGTAATTTATGATACTTGTATAGGTTAGTTTTTTTTTTATTCACTTTTCATTCTCAGTCTCAGTCTTGTTCAGGATCCTTCCCTATCCCCCATCTGAGAATGCTGTTTTCACATAAAGATGCACTGTAGCTCTGCAGCGTACTTGTGACTGCATTCTCGTACCAATGCTTGCGAACTGAAGTGCCTGCGTGCACTTTTCGTGGCATTACACGTCTATTTCTTGAGCATGCCCGTGTCGCTCAAACACAGGAACATATGTTGGTGTACAAGAATAAAAAACAAGTGCACTTTTATTCTAGACTATAAGTGAAGAAAAAATAAAGCAAGTTACAGTAGGCGGTTGATACGACAGCTTGTGTGGTGCAATGCTAAGAACTGCTGATTTCGTGCTATATAAAATCATCACATTCAAATATTAACAATTTCCACACACCCTTCCTACATTCACGACATGTGTACTTGTTGCCGTGTACACATCTCTCTATGCTATGGTTCCTATTACACTGAATGAGCACCTGACATTGTACTTTCTTCCCTATATAAATAACATTCGAGTATAGCGCGTCTCCAAATAAATCACATTCGAGTATAGCGTCTCCAAATAAATCACATTTGAGTTATAGCGCATCTTTATGTGAAAACAGCATTGTCAGATTGATGGGGCGATCGTGAACGCGACTGAGAGAATGGAACTGAATAAAAAAAAAAGACTGAAATCAAATGTATGTTTTTATTCTAAAATAGTTAAGTACATGCAACTGTAATAATAGGACAGATAATATACGAGCAGACCCTTAAAGAGATCTTTATAAAATAAAGAAATTGCAGAGAGCTAAAAATGTGTTTTATTTTGACTCTGGCTAAACAGAACAATCTTTTATAGACAGATACATTTAATTGTCCCAGGGGGCAAGTCAGATTTTACAAATGCTTTAGAAATATAAAAATATTATAAACAATTTTAACAAACAACTACAACACCTTTCAGATATACATAACCATTACAAAAAGGAAGACTTCAGACTTGAATAAATATAAGAGAGTAGTCATAACACTAAAAAAACTGGTATGTCAGATTACAATAAAATAAATATGTACATCAGTTGCACATAATAAAATTGTTTTTGTCAAAAAAAAATGAATTATGCTTAATGTACTAATTTAATATATCCTGAAACAACATGATATTTTTATATACTGTAAAATGAATTAAACTTTTTCATTCTCTGTTAATTATATTATGCTAAATGCAATAAAGCATAATATTTTAACAATTGTTTTATAAACTTTTTAAAAAATGCACCTCTCCGAGTTACTTAGTTATAATCTTTTTAAGGTTGTCAATTATACTTGTTCCAGTATCATTTTATAGTTAATTTTCAAACTTATTAATAAGAAATAAACAGGTTTGCTTTTACCAAAACTAGTTTTATTTGGTAAAAACAATATAAAACAACAAAAATACAAAACATTAGTATTCAAGAACACTGCTTCTTTGGCTGTGCCAGAATGCCATGACCAATGTATAACTAAATGCACCTTGGATAAACTTTTATATTATAAAAACATTTATTTATATTTATGTAACTGTATATTATCTGCTCTATATATATATAAAATCCTAAGCCTAAAAGGGCAACGATTTTTCTGCTATGATTTTATGTGATGTTTTTATGCCACGTTTTTGTCACGCTTTAAATCGGGCTTATTTTAAAACCTACATATATATGTTTGATATCATTCTTTTCAGAATTTAGCGAACTTTAATGTGATATTATTAGATTTTCAGATTCTTATTCCATTTTTAAATTATAAACTAAAAAATATCAAGAACTCACGTCCCGCACGACCAGACTTTGTGCCAAGAGATTTAACCACGTCTGGGGCCGGAAATAAAAGTCAAAGAGTAGGACAGCTGCTGTACAGGCTTTTATTTTTTATTTATTTTTTGAATCTTTTAATTAATTTTATTGCAATCCATACACAGCAATCAAGTTTTTACAAAAAAAAGCTGAGTTAAGAACAGATCGATCCCCACCCCTGAGAGAGAGAGCAAGCCAAACGGCATGAAATTTAAGACTTGTAAATATACCTAAATTAATAAATTCTCTGTGCTTTATGAGCTTATTTTAAAATATTACTGATTAGATCCTGCCATGTTTTGAAAAAAGTCTGTACGGATCCTCTAACTGAGTATTTGATTTTCTCCAATTTCAAATAATATAACACATCGGTTTCCCACTGACTTAAAAGAGGAGAGTTTGGGTTTTTCCTGTTTATCAGAATAAGTCTGCGTGCCAAGAGTGTAGTGAATGCAATCACAATTTGTTTGTCTTTCTCCACTTTAAGCCCCTCTGGAAGAACCCCAAACACAGCTGTTAATGGGTTAGGAGGGATTGTGAGTCCAAGGCTGTCTGAGAGGTAATTAAAAGTTTTGGTCCAGAATAATGTTAATTTGGTGCAGGCCCAGAACATGGGACCCAGTGAGATTGGGACTTGGTTGCAACGTTCGCTGTACAGGCTTTTAAATGTTTGAAGCACCACACAAGATGCAGATCACACAGCACAACAGCAGCAGCAAGCCAGCAAAGAGGAGGTAAAAAAGAGGACCGACCGCGTCTCCTTGTGGTGCGTTCAGCCCCTCTCTTTACAACACAAGCGGCAGGGACGTGAACTGGCTGGTGTGTAGCGCAGGCCTTGGCGAACGAAGCAAGCAGGGGGCAAACCCCCTAGTTACAGAATAAATGTTAAATATTAGTAAAATGCTGCTTGGCACCTTCTTTCACAAAATCATTTTTTTTGTTTATTTTCAAACAAGCAAATTTGGCAACTGTATTGCATTGCATTCAGGTGTATTATTTATTTGTCTGTATTAATAGCATTTATCTGGTTGAGCAATGTTATGATAATACCAATTAACAGCAATGCTGAAAGTAGTTGACCTGTAACGAAAGTTAGAACTTTTTTCTCCCCCAAGTACGTAAAGTAAGTAAGTACATTTACTGACAGCATAGTTTGATAAAATATTAAAAGAGAATACAAGGAAAAATGCAAAACGGAGTAACGTTAGTCTATGTGATTAAGTGTTTTAAATGAATATCTGAATATTTTGTGTGTGTGTGTATGTGTTTTTATTTTTAACTTTTAGTTCACCAACCTTTTGCTCTTAACCAGTAACAATAACTTAAACCCACAACATGTTTCTTTGAAAAGTCACATGACTTTATCAAACCTCTGCTGACGATGAATCTGCTTGGTGCGTATCAATTTCTGGTGAGAATTAAAAGTGATGTTGAAAAGTGGAACGTAAACAATACATGTAATATAAAGTAAATACATTTTTGTAAATGTAACAACCTACCATTTCCCTTTTTTTTCAGTGAATCATTATAAAGACATATTGCCAATGGTATCATGGAGCCCCAGTAGCATTTCTTGAAACACCTCTGCTAAATAATTCATTGTCTGAAAGTCCTCAGTGTTAGTGTGTCATGGAGATGATCTGCAGCATTGTTCATAATGACATGCAGTTATGTTTTAATTCTGTCCTTTGTCTGTTACCTCTAGGGGGTCCAGAGTGAGTTCCATAACTAAGCTTACCCTTTAAATCAGCTTGTTGATTTGGTGGTCCTCTCTTGAAGTGATGTTACCGACCCAGCACACCACAGCATAGAAAATTACCCTGAACATTACAGAGTTGTACAAACATGTATTCCATCTGTGACAGAACTCTTAGTAGATCATCCTAAGATCTCAAGTGAAAGAGTCCAATTATAATAACACATCTGACAAATCAGGAAATGTGCATTGCTTAAGCTGCAAAACATTTCTTTTTTACAATATGTAAGCTATGACACATACGTCTTTATTATATATAATGCATACTGGGTACTGCAAATTAAATAATTATACCTTTAATATGATTGCAATGGATTGCAATGACATTTTTATAGATGTGCTGTATTACTCAACAGTGATCACAATCACAAAGTCTAGGAAGTACACATAGTATACTGTAGGTTTAAGTAAATAATTCAGATGTTCAAAGCTCAGTAATTGTATATTCCTTTCATCATAACCAATTATATCAAAAATACTAAATGCTCAACTTTAAATAAGTATAGCAAGGCATTTGCAACACAGAATAAATGAAGGAAAAAATATTACATTGTATGCTAACACATGTATGGTTACCAGTCGATACTCAATTTCAAACTCTGTCTGGATTATCCTAATATTAGCTTGGCAGGCGATCAGAAGGCAGCTGCACTGCCTCTTATACAATCAAGAAAGAAAAAAAGGGAAGATTTGGGATCAGGAGCTCCCAAAGCCAACATGACGATATTGTCACAGTGTCAATCTCCCTTAGATCTATTAATTTTTAAGTAACAGGCTGCTCTATTCAGATTTACTGATAAATTCTACTTTTATAAATTTGTAATGATATTGTTAAAATAAGTTCTATTTAATATTGTCTGGTTGAAATGAGGGCGGCACAGTGACACAGTGGGTAGCACTGCTGCCTAGCAGTAAGGAGACATGGGTTCGCTTCCCGGGTCCTCCCTGCGTGGAGTTTGCATGTTCTCCCCGTGTCTGCGTGGGTTTCCTCCTACAGTCCAAAGACATGCAGGTTAGGTGCATTGGCGATTCTAAATTGTCCCTGGTGTGTGGGTGTGTGTGTGTCCTGCAGTGGGCTGGCACCCTGCCCGGGTTTTGTTTCCTGCCTTGCGCCCTGTGTTGGCTGGGATTGGCTCCAGCAGACCCCTGTAACCCTGTAGCAGGTTGGATAATGGATGGATGGATGGTTGAAATGATGGGAAAGCAGACACTGATGCTGCCTCACAGTTCCAAAGACTTGTGTTCTGTTTTTGGTCTGATGATGGTCCAAGCAGTTATACATTTTCCTGCTTCAGTGTGTGTTTATTACACGAGTTAACTGGCTATTTTATATGATCCTGCTATGGCTGTGCATGCATATGTGATGGACACAATGCCATTCAATGCAGGTGGGACTGAATCTGGCCTTTGTACACCCTATGATGAAAAAGTGAGCACAGAAAATGGATGGATGTATACATAGTTTGATAAAAACATAAACCTAATGCGTTTTTGAAAATAAAAAAAACAGAAAGTCATCTTCTGGTACATTTTACATGGAATACAGGTTAAACATTATAGGGAAGATCACAGTGAACACTTTGGGCTTAATGTCCCTTCTTTCTCCATCCTTTCATTCCCACAACAGCCAGTAATTAGCTTTCATGTGTCACATCATCCAATAAGAGAACAGATGATACTCTGACCCAAATGTTGATGTCAATCCCCCTTTTTGGCTTAGCATCTGACCTTCGACTGTTCAAGTGATTTCCAGGCTGTCACTGTCAATGAGAAGTAGTTCTCAGCAGATATGGCACATTAAAAAGGATCAAAAAGAATTTAAGTGTAGTGAGTGTATAAATACAAAATATTAAATGTTTACTAAATATTTGCACTAAACTGTAAGCTGTAAACTTTTTTTTCCTTATTGTTAAAGCTTAAACAGCTTGACAACTTTATTTTCACTAAAGGTTGCCAAGCCTGATAGTTCCTCAAATTTTAGTAAAATTTCAGCGTCCGTATTTAAACAAAAATAAAGTAATATGTGGGACCATGAGGATGTGTCACATGCCTAAAGATATGAAACTAAGCCTGATGACAAGTCAATGAGAATCTCTTAATGCTTGTGCTTCTGGGTACTAATGTAAATGCTTTGTGAACAATGAGTGCCGTATTAGTTTGAGTTACTATGAGACAAACCACTAGTTAGCTTTGCAGTGTTTTGATAACCTTTGACTAAGACAATAAAAGAAGCGGGCATTCCTCACTTAAGGAATGTCAGAGATGGTCGGAGAGTTCAAGCAATTTTGCACAGCGGAGCAGATGTCTTTTTAACCTGTTTAAGTAGTCATGAAGTGTTTATTTAGTGGTGAAAAGAACGCTGATAGATTTATTTTAAATCAGGGTGGTTGATCATTAACGTGTTGTTTGAATGCAAAGATAAGCTAAATGGAGTATGTTTTGATTGCATTTTTCTTTACACGTTTCTAATAATTTAACTGTGAAAGTGCAACATGACTGCTGTTAATGTATATTTCAGCCAGGATTCCTTTCCTGATTGGTGTTCTGATCCTTGTTTTATGCCCTTTTTGTTCATTTTTTATTCTTTTGTTTGTATTATACTTATTTCAGTTTATTTACATTATTCTTGGTACAGTCATGACTCAGTTATCAGTGTCCCAACAACAACATCACGCTATAATGATGGAGCTTCCATTGAGGTACAATAAATGAAATCAAGTAGCGTAGATCCGCCATTGTAAGCAGTCATATTACAGTATTAATATTGTTATTCATGTATTATTATTATTCCTGTATTTCAGTAATTATTTTTAAATAATGTGATGTATGCATTATACTAATATTAGGGTTAGGGGTAGGGTTTAGGTTAGGGGTAGGGTTAGGTTAGTTTACTTGAGGTTAGGGTTAGTTAGTTATGGCAGGTCAGGTGTATACTTGAAGCATCATCAGTGCAAATGACTCAAAGGCACATCCTTCATGCTGCAGGCATGCAACTAGGTTTTCACCGTGCACTGCACACAGAATGCTGTGATCCAGATGTGGCATCTTGTATCTAAAGCCAGCTGGGCAAAGATGACATCCTACACAGCAGCACGCCCCACTTATTACAATACATCAATGTATGTAAAATCAACTAACGACACACTTGTTAGAACCACATGCTGTCATTAAGTGAGACACGACTGGATTTGATTTTGTCTATGTATGTATGCCTCAATTACATTCCTTATGCTTTGTGGTTGTTTCCCCAAGAGGTATAGTCAGCTTCCTATCACTGCAAAATGCTGCCCTCAGTCTAATAAAGGCAGGGTCAACCCACAGTCTCACATTGGTTCATTTGAATGCACTTGGGAGTTGGTAAGTCTATCTTGTTTCTACTGTACTTTTTATGATTATTACCTTTTGGATTTCATGCTCTCTTTTTGACTTTGTTTCTAGATTCTGTATTGGAACTTTGTTTGCATTGATTTCCTAGTGTTTCAGGCAACTCCTTTTTGTCTTTTGTGCTTTACAGAGCTTGCTTCTTGTCCAGAGCATTTTTGTGAGAAGTAAATCTTTTTATTTTATAAAGATTCTGTCTTTGCCCTTTTTACCAGCTGCTAATTGGTAGTAAGTGGGCATTTTTGGAAGTTTTTGGATTTATGTACATGGCAACTTTCAAGAATAATAACAGCTGCCAAGAGCATCCTGTCATGTTATTTTTCTAAGTGATTGGTTAGGAAAGAGAGCAGAACACAAGCGGGAGGTGGATCTCCTCTGTTAAAATCTATTGGCATGGGTATATGCTCATCTGCACATCTTCCTTAATGATTCTGGCTTAGTTTGGCTGATGGTTTTAACTCTGAACCTAAGTGGGCTGGAAGGTGCAGCCAACAATATAAATGTGCAGGCACTAAATGAGGCTGATTTTAGCATGTGGAGCCAAGTGGAAGGAACCATGAAAAAACAGGATGGTGGCCTCCAGTGAGTGGCAGTTCAGTGAGTGAAAGAACTTATAGGAGAACAATCAGACACGTTGAGGCTAATAGAAATTTCTCAAGTAATTAAATGACTACTCTTTTTAACAGTGGTTAGCTCCAAATGTACCAAAAGTCAAACCCTGAAGCAGATGGATTACAACAACAGAAGACCATGCCATTCTCCGCTACTGTCAGCTAAGAACAGAAAAATCAGGGTACAGTGGACCATTGTTCACCAAAACTGGATGTCACATTATCTGGCATTTTTTTTTTTTTTTTGCTGCAACAATCAGAATTTGGCACAAATAAAATGAATCGCTGGATCCTTCCTACCTTGTTCAATGGTACAGACTAGTGGTGTTAGGTAATGGTATGGGGAAAGTTTTATTAGCACACATTAGTCTTTATAATACCAAATGAGCAACATCTGAATGTCATAGAATACCAACACATCTTTACTGACCAGATACATCCCTTTATTACATTAGGTTTTCAAACAGGTAGTAGATAGTGTGCCATGACATCTCAGTATGGTTTTGTGAACATGACAGTGCCTTTTTTACAGCAAAAACCTCTGCAGTCTTCAGGTTCAACCCAATAGAGTGCCTTTAGGATTAGGAGGAACAGAAGGTTTTCAGCATAAATTTGTGGTCAAGTAGGCATGGACCAAAATACTTCAGGAAGATTTTCAACAATATGTTGAATCCATACAGCAAAGAAGAGTCTTTGATCTGATTAGGCCAAATTGAGCTTTTTGGCCATCTGACAAAGCATCATGTTTGAACAAAGCACACTATACCATCCGTGAAGCATGTTGGATGCAGTATCATGCTGTGGTGGTGCTTCTCTGCAATGAGCCCTGGAAGGATTGCAAGAATGCAGCAAAATGCAGGGAAATCCTGGAGTTAAAACCCACACAGTGTTAATGTACTGAAATGTCAGAGTCCAGATCTTAGTCCTACTGAGAATTTATGGCTGGATTTGAAAAACACAGTTCACTTATTATGGTCAGGCAACCTGAGCAGTTTTGCAAAGAAGAATGGGAAAAATGTCAGTGTCTAGATGTGCAAAGCGGATAGAAATCTGTACACACAGACTCAAGGCTGCCATGGGTCATTAGTTTTGATGTGTTTTCACTTTGAGCAGATGTGTTTTCACTTTGACATTAAAGAGTCTTTTTCTGTTGATCAATGTAAAATAAAGGAAATAAAATCCACTGTGTTGTAAATCCACAATGTCGTATAACAATATAATGTGAAAACTTCCAAATGGATGATAATAAAAATAATAAAGAAATTTTATTTATATAGCATCTCACCCAAGGTCACTTTGCAAAAATGAATTAACAGATAGGTACATGGAAAGCTGAAATATTTCAAATGATACAAAACAGATACAAATTTACAGGCAAAAAAAAGAAATATAAACTGTTGTTAAGTCTTTGAAAAAGAAATTGTAATATTGGATTAATAGATATGTTTTAAGATTGGACTTGAAAGAGGAAATGCATGTGCAGTTATAGCTCCAACAGTTTGGGAGAAGCCACACTAAATGACCGGGCTCCAACAGTAGCCATTATTTTTGTTGGGGAAAAGATCTCCTTTGGTGTCTAATGTTATCTACGGAAGATGTACTACATTACCTTTCTTGAAAACAATCTATTGGCAAAAGTTTTGTCTCAAGATTTTCTTTTATAGTAGATATATATATAGTATATATATTTTACAGTATATATATATATACTCTCTATATATAAAATCCTAAGCCTAAAAGTGCAATGATTTTGTGCAATAATTTTATGTCAGATTATGTATGATTCTTTTCAGAATTCATCGAACCTTCAATGTGATGTTGTTAGATTTTTAGATTCTTATTCCGTTTTTAAATTATAAACTAAAATATCAAGAAAGTCATGGTTTTTAATATCAAGAAAGTCATGTTTTTTATTTTTGATTGAGTAAATTTTCTTTCACAGGAACAAACTATTAAAAAAAATACCTATTCATAACACCAATGCTTGTATTTAGGTCATTTAGTTAGCTAATTGGTTGAGGAACCGGGTAGGGTAGGGGTATTTGTGGTGGGTGTTTTGGCACTGAAAGCGCCAGGGGGCTTGCCCCCTAGTATATATATATATATATATATATATATATATATATATATATATATATATATATATATATATATATACGTAAATAAAAGGCAAAGCCCTCACTGACTGACTGACTGACTGACTCACTCACTCAGTGACTCATCACTAATTCTCCAACTTCCCATGTAGGTAGAAAGCTGAAATTTGGCAGGCTTATTCCTTACAGCTTACTTACAAAAGTTAAGCAGGTTTCATTTCGAAATTCTACACGTAACGGTCATAACGGTCGACAACGTCCGCCATGTTGAACTTTCTTATTTATGGCCCCATCTTCACGAAATTTGGTAGGCGGCTTCCCTGCGCTAACCAAAACCAATCTACGTACTTATTTCGATGGTGTGACGCCACTGTCGGCCGCCATATTGAATTTTCCAAACGTCACTAGTTTTCCAACTTCCCGTGTAGGTAAAAGGCTGAAATTTGGCAGGCTCATTCCTTACAGCTTACTTACAAAAGTTAAGCAGGTTTCATTTTGAAATTCTACGCATAATGGTCATAATGGTCAACAATGTCCGCCATATTGAACTTTCTTATTCATGGCCCCATCTTCACGAAATTTGGTAGGTGGCTTCCCTGCGCTTACTGAAACCAATGTATATACTTATTTCGGTGGTATGACGCCACTGTTGCCTGCCATATTGAACTTTTCAACAGTGTTACTTATGGGCCCATCTTCAAGAAATTTTGTACACGGGTTCCCAACACTAACTGAATCCTACATACGTGCATATATACGTCCATAGCCTGCAGCTCTGCCACCGTGTGAGGTGGCGTTGGGTCCCCCATCCCAATGCCTCCCACGTTGTTGGCTGCCTGCCTATATAAGACCGTCCGTTGCTCCGATCTCTACATTCCCTTCCTTGCTTCGCCATGGGATTCACGTCTCCCTACTGATAACTACAGCCTTTTTGTTTAATCCACTGCTTCTCCGCTGTTTTATTGTTTGTTTATTACAATTATAGTTATTGTATAGGTATTTTAGACTTACTTTACATTTCTCAGGTACCCATTTCCTTTATCATTCCAACCCCCATTACCATGTCTATTGAGGTGATCACTATCGATCAAAGAACTGTCACTTACCGAGTGGTTTCCATGCCCGGAGATGGCACCTACCTTTTCCATTCTCTTTGTTACATATCAGGCTCACTCTTGATATCCGGAGGAACATTGTGTCTTATGTATTGAATGACTGGGACAGGATCAAGGTGTAAACTGATGACAGTACAGGAGATAATTATACTACACAGGAGCACTAGAAGAGTGAAATGCTTAAGCCCTTCACCAATGGTTCTGCATGTGAGTTGATGGCTGCCGCTGAATTGTTCGGTTGTCGCTTTCAAGTGTACCGAAATGGCCAAATATTTTACACCTTTCGACAACTGCCAATGCCTCTTAAACATCTTAGATTGACAGGTGACGATTTCAGTAGAGAACACTTTGACGTTTATGAATGTTTAAACTCTCAAAAGCTGGATGTGATTTTATTGATGAAACCGGTTGTGTGCTTACAACGCTTGACAGATGCCAAATGTCACTTCAACACAACAAATCCTGCAAATACTGTCGTAATTGAAACAAACCATGAAACCGAAACCGATTAAAGAGTAAGCTCAGCGCACAGCTTGGTCATGTTACAACCGGAGGGCCGAACTGACAACATGGTACACAAAGAGATCCTTAACAAATAATTATTGGCATATTTTCCCTCAGTTTAATAAGGTTTAATTTTCTTCTTAATAAAAATTTTAATGCAGTACTTTTCCGCTGCGAAGCGCGGGTATTTTGCTAGTATATATATACATATATATATATATATATATAATAGAGAGAGAGATAGAGATGTTGGAAGCATTCACTGATTCAATGACACCACACTGGTAACAAACCACCTCAGGATCCCAAATTAGGACCTGAGCACAGCCGTGCAACAGGTGCCACCTTATCACCACACTGGTTTAAATGGGGTGGAGCAGTGTGTGTTTTTTTGAAGTGGCTTGAGTGTCAATCCTGCCACCAACACCCAAGTTTCCCCTGCAAGTTGGAGGACTTCCTCCCCAGGGCTGGAGGAAAGATCTGTAATAAATTCAAATGAGACTTCCTATCAATATCTTAATGATGGAAGAATGGGTCAAAGAAAAACAAACAGAACAGGAACAACTTGATTTTTTGAGCTTTTAAACATTCCACACACCATAACATTGGCTTCAATATCCAAAGTCTTAGTGACCCAAAATCCCAAGAATGCTATGGTGATCAGCCAGAACAGAGTCCTTCCTCCATAAGAGTATTTTTAATGAGCTGTGTCTGGAACATATAACACAATATGTTGTAATTTGTTTCTGGCAAAACCTGACTCTCATTTAGCTGGGCTACCTCTTCAACAGAATCTGTCAACTCTTCCAGGTTGATATCTGCTTCAAAGCATTCTCATGGTAAAATCATTTCAGAATCTTTAGTAGCTTCTAAATCATCAAATTGATGCAAAAGTGCCCAGGCCTTCAGATATCCTGGTATGGCTGAACTGCCTGGCAGCAAAGTTTTGGATATATTGCAAATAATTTAGATATTTCATAAGTGGACTACTATACAATGAATTGTAGTAATCCAGACATGAAAAAATAAAAGCATGAATTAGGATCTTTACATTATGGAAAGTAAGAACGAAAGCAGACAGTATTATATAGGTTGTAGAATGTGACTTTAGTTAAAGTAATAATGTATCTGGAAAGAGAGTGTGAAATCAAAAATACTATCAAGATTATAAGCTGTACCTGAAAGAGTAACCATAGTACCATTTAAAATGAGAAAACAATCACCAGCCATTGAAAGAGCAGCCTTGGACCCTATTAACATGATTTATGTCTTATTTAACATAAGAAAATGAGATACCATCCAGTGCTTAATATCCTAGAGGAAATCAGACAAGAAAGTGGAAGGGGGAGCAGTGGGATGGGTGCTTAGATATATTTGGGTGTCGACTGTGTAAAAATGATACTGCAAAACATGCTGATGGATAATAAAGCCCAGAGAAGCAAGCAGATGGTAAGAAAAGGAGGACCTATGCAGAACGCTTTGAGAAACAAGAGCAGTGTGAGATGTGTGTCTTCCCATAGAGATAAAATGTACCCTGTCAGTGCAGTAAGGTCTGACACAGGCAGACCCTACTGCAGTACAGCAGTAACACAAATTTCTAGTTGAGATTAAAGACAGAGGAGTAGAATACTATGATGAAATGTACTGAAAGCAGCACTAACATCAGTTATGGGTAAAATATTGACAAGACCAGAGTCTGCAGAGCAGAGGTCATTTATAACTTTAAGAAGAACAGTTTCTGTACTAAAGCCTGATTTGAAAGGCTCATACAAATTATTAATAGACACACATGCCTGGATTTGAGATGCCACTGTGTTCTTCTGAACCTTTGAAAGAAAGGGAAGGTTAGAGATAGGCCTGTAATTACTGAGAACTGCAGAGTCAAGGGAGGGTTTTTTTGAGAATAGGAGTGATTATGGCAGTTTTCAGGAACCACGCCAGAAGCAAGAGAACTATTTATAATGCAAGAGATGTAAGTTGAAAGGATATGAAGACAGATTTTGAGCAATGATGTTGGGTCTGGGTCAAGTGGACAAGTAGAGGTATTGGATGTCGTGATCAGCTCAGGATCAGAATGTGCACAGGATCAGTGAGAGTAACGCAACTAAAAAGAGTAGCAGTATTAATGTTACTACTATCAGCCAAGATGTCAGATAGAGGGCAACATGGTAGTTTGTCATATATTGTATACTATGAATTTTATTTTGAAAAAACTCCAGGATCTCATTGCACAAAGTAACAGAAGCAGGCAATGTAGAAGACAGGGGCACAAGAGTTTATTAATGGTTATGAAAAGTGAAAAGAGTTCCAACCTTCATTTATAATACTAGAAAAATAAGCTGACCTAGTGGCATAGAGAGAATGTTTGTATTGTTTAATGTGATCAGTGTAAGCTAACAATATACTATAAATTGAGTTTTCTTATAAAGGCTTATGTAGATCTAAGCACAGAGGTCTAACATGAAGGAACAATACTAGTTTTTAAAGCGGCTAAATTATCAAGGGTAGTATAAATTAGAGAATTATAGTCTGAAACTAACTCATTACATGAGAGTAAGGAGTTAAATAGTAAAGTAGAAGCAAGAACATTAGAAGAGTGATTATTGACTAAGGTTACGGTAGGATATATTTGGTTTATTGTGTGTAGTAAGTGCAGTAGTTCAAAGAGTAAATTCAATTAGCTGGTTGTCCGATATACCTATGGAATTAGAAGGATATGAAATTTTTAAAATTGGCAGAACAAATAATGCTGAAGGAAATCAAAGCAGTCCAATACAGAGTAAGGGTGAAGGTGATCTGATCTTTGGTTACACGAAAATGAAAGAATGCAGCCAAAACAAACGCTTTTTGCACAGTGAATATATTGTGGACGAAATGCTATACCCAGGGCAAGGCAGAGTTTGTAAACTGGAACAGTTCAAACTCCTTAGTTCAGATGACCTGTAGGTAAACTTTATCAAGTAGTAATAACTGAAATGCCAGGGTAAGTAAGCCTGTTACACCAATTCACATCCCAAAATAGATTCTAGAGAGCTACGATATCCAGTACAAATTTAAGGAAACCATCTTGAATTTATCATTCAATACACAACTAAGTAAAAACCAGCAAGCTGCAAAATCCGCCATAAACCAGGGTTAGCTTTGGGAAGGCGGTAAAACAACCTTTTCAAAACAAATCCTGGGAGACGATAACCCAGCGAGAAAGATTAAATTTACTCACCCAGCCAAGGTAAACAAGTGGGAAAAGGGCTGCCATCAAAAATGGACTACTGTAATCCCAGGGTTACAGACATCATAATCTGTTGCTCTGCTTACTGATCTTTCCAAATCACTCTGAAACCAGCTCGTTTTACGGTTAATACAGTCAAAGTAATCCAGACGTAGTTTTTCGATAAATTTTCCAATCTGGTTTATTTTCGAATTATTTTTATTTACTTGAAGACACAGCAATAACTAGAGCATATGGTCAGCAAAAGGTAGACAACTACACCAGCAAGCATGGATAAATACTTTTTATAGACACTTTAGATATAAATATATAAACTATGTGACTAGCTTAACAGTTTTCATAAACAAATGGAGAACTTGATTGTTTTACTGTGTTGTAACGGCCGCTACACCACCAAGACCTGTGGCCTAGCAAAATGAGGAATCGCTAGATAAGACAGGCCATACTTCTTACAAATAACTTTCCCCTTTTTTCTTCCCCAGTTGACAGTTAAACAGACAATAAGTAAACAGTATGTAAAATATAGGTGTGGATCTATATAAGCAGCACAAAACAGAACAATATATAATAGAACCCCCCAAAAACCTAATACAACACATAACCAAAATGTGAAAGGCGCTATACAATATTTACAAATGCATCAATGAACATACAACTCATACCCTCCCTTGTCCCCACACTAAACACTGAACAAGTATAACACAGAGAAAATACAAAACAAACATAAAGTCCAGAACATTAAACAGGAAATGATTAATGAATATGAACTTTAGCCGGTTGGAAATTGCCCTACAGTAATTGTAACACAAGTGAAATTGATCGATTGCTCCTTTCCCGAATGAACAAAAACAGTCTCACCGTATTGTCCTCGACGTGTTAGGATGTAGTTATGGTGAAATCGTTTAATGTCTTGCGTTAAAAACAGCAAGACAAAAAACAGTTTTTTGAAGCACGTCAGTGTTGTAATGGCTCTCCTTTCTCCTCTCTCCCTCCTCTTTTGTTTAAATAAAAACAACCCAGTAGAAGTTGATGTACTGACAGGAAAATACCACAAGGGGTCACAGCTTCACAGCGTTATCCTTCACAATTGATTCCAGAGGGAAAACATTTAAACAGACACAAGCAGACTTTTTATAAACGGGACAACGCCATACTAGAAGTAACAGCACAAAATACAGGTAAGACGCATATTTTCATGTAGCGCCGCTACAGTGCCAAGTCTCAAAATATCGAAGCTGCTCTATATGAAAGTTAAAGAGGAGGGTCTGTTGTGCACTCTTCAGAGACAGTAAAAGCAAATATTCATAATCTAAGTGCATTGTAATTTAAATGTATTTATTCTGTTTGTCTGTTAATGACAAATATGTTCTGAAATTTTTCAGGTAAACAAGGCAAGAGAAGTTTTAAGGCAAGGAAATTATGCTGTCTGATCATGGCGCTGGAAAATGGTGATGTGTTGCATGTTGATGAATTTCTCTGTACTGTGTACACGCGACAGTTATGTCCCTGTTAACCTTTCTGGATTTACCTTCTGACAGATCTACCAAACTGTTTTGAACTTGCAGTATACTCTGTCAATTAAATACACACATTTATTTCTGCACACTAAGCTTATGAATGATGAGCCTTAACAACATGGAAGTGTATCTCAGTAATCTGGTTCTCAAAGAGCATTAGGTGTTTAGAGAAAATACATTACATTTTACCTCACTCAGTTCTTGCGTTTTGTGAAATCTTGTCGAATTCTTAAATGTATTGGTGTGAAGGCTGGGCGGCACGGTGGCACAGTGGGTAGCGCTGCTGCCTCAAAGTTAGGAGACCTGGGTTCGCGTGTGTGTGTGCATGCCCTGCAGTTGGCTGGCACCCTGCCCAGGGTTTGTTTCCTGCCTTGCGCCCTGTTCTGTCTGGGATTGGCCCCAGCAGACTCCCCGTGACCCTGTAGTTAGGATATTGAGGGCTGGATAATGGATGGATGGATGGTGTAAAAGCTTGAAACTATTGTACAATGAACCAAATTGGGTGTTTAATTCCAGCCAACTTCTCGAAATGGTCTGCTGGTAGACCACGAAGATGGTGCTAAATGGAGCAGGTGATGATTGTGCATTTCAGAAATGCCGCCCACTTAAACTAGTGAGAAATCCATGAGCATAATGTAACAAAAAGCCATTAACCAAAAGACAGTGTCACCAGAACCAAGACACTAAAACAAGAAATAAATTAAATGTTACAATTTCTTAACCAATAAGCTATAAACCCAATAAACATAAGGCTGAAATTGTTCAAGGTTTTAATGTATAACACAACATGCTCTGATGATTTGATGATGTAATTACATAATAAAAAAATAAAATGCACCGTATCTTATAAAACACCTTAATAAAAGGAGCACTCTACGAAGGCTCTTGCAAACATGCTCAGTACCCCACACACATTTGAAACAGGCATGAACAGGCAGGTTATGTGACTTACTTGGTGGTTACACTGTTGATCAAATTATGGAACTGAATTGTTTAGAGTCCAGATACTTATCCACCAAATCACACTGCCTGAAGAACGATGAGGCCGTGCTGATTAATGGAATTTTCCAGTATTCTAGTGAGCAACAGCTACTCTTCCTTAGTGAGGGGTGGTGACAATTCTGTATCAGCTTCGTAGTTGATTCACTTTATTTAACTTTGTTAACTCCCCCCAATTAAGACCATCATTTGCAATGAAGGCTATCCCACTACTGACACCAATGCAGGGACAACTATGTGAACTTATGCTTTTGGCACACAACCTAAATAATTTGTTTTGTTTTTTTCTACTTTGCAGGTGGATAGGAAAGTGCAGAACTGTTAGTATGAATTATGTACAAACCCTAATCATCTTATATTATATTTATGTCAAACTCACAAAAATCAAAATCTAAAAACTGGCTTTTACACATATACTGTATTTATCTAATTTGAAGAGTAAAGCAATATAGCAAAAGGTAGGAATCAACTCCAGATGACAAGCCAGGCCATCACAGATCACCCTACACAATAAGGTAACTTGGTGTTGACAGTCAATCTAATATGTACATCTTTGGAATTTTGTAAGAAACCCACAAAGTCAAAGGGACTCAGCTGTGAGTATCCAAAGTGGCTCCGCTGGACTACAGCAAAGACTCGGTTCACCTGCTTGTTTAGTTTCAGTTGACCTCTGTGAATTACTTGCTGGCAGCAGAGTTAGTGAGAAACCACGAGGATGGTGTTAAATGAATGAAGAGATGATCTGGTATTTGAGAAACTGTGAAAAGAAACCAGAGAGAACAACCCATGAGTGAAATGTAAATGTGAATCGTCACATGGCATTAACCAAAGGACCTTGTCTCTAGAACCAAGGCACTAAAACCAAAAGCTGTGTCAAGAAATGGAATGGTATGATTTGTTAACCTGAAACATTTAAACCCTACAATCATATGACTGATACTGTTTGAGGTTTCAGTCCAGAATCTGGGGCACGGTACTGAGTGCTATATGTGAGGTTATAAAGAAAAACAATGTGATGTGGCGCATAGTGACACCTGGGAGGCAGCTCTTAGCAACAGTGTTGTGTGTCCCAGCAACCCAGTGATAAAACGCTGAAGCTACAAACTGGCCAATGTGACACGCTTACAGATCTTCATCAAATATATTTATCACTTATCCCAAAAGTAAATTATTAATACAAAACACACATGTAGGAACATTCCTTGGTGGTAGAAACCTCAAATGATCCATAACAGGGGTCACAGAAATAAAATTATTTGATAGAAGTAAAAACTTTGAACAGGGTGTCCCAATTTGCAAAAGGGCTGCATTTGTAACCTAGCAATACCAACATGATGCCATCCTAAGGGATAATCTCTAATAACAATAAATTGAACAATATTCAGTTTTTTTTCCCTCTTGTGCACTGTTTCTAAATTGGAGGTTAGGTTAATACATACTGTATAATCATTTAATCTTGTTTAAGAAAATAGTCAAAAAACTACAAAATCTTAACAAATGCAGTAAACGTTGATAAGGAAATTCAAGAAGACATGCGGTATTTAACCCTGAAAAGAAGATGTGAAAAGCTTCAAGAGACAAATGGATACAAAACTGGAAGAAAAGCTAATTATCCTAAATCTTTAGAAATCCAATATATAATGAGGGTCAAGGAACGAAGGGGAAGAATGTAAACACACAAGAGACTGAAAAGAAGCGCAGGAAACACTCAAATAAGCTATGAAGAAAACTGACAAATAAAGATAAATGAGATAACCTTCTGGACTTCTACTACTGTCACGAGGAAGGAAAACAAGATACGTTATAAAAAGAAGCAGGAGTAAAGGTGAGAGTGGAGAATTCCTTGGTGTAAAGAAGACATATAAATTGGATATAAAAAGTTCAATGAATTCACCCTGGAGGATACAATGAATAAATCATTTATAGTAAAACTCTAAACATGAAATGTAATAGCAATAGTGACCGCACAAAAATATATTTGGCCTTCTGTTTTTTTTTTACAAAGCTTAAAATTACTTTTTTTTCTTTTATGTCAAAAAAATCTCATAACATACAACAGTAAAAAGACTTATGGTATATGAGTAACTGATGAACTATAAAAACAATCTGACATACTTCAGCAGAGTGAAAATGCATGGGAAATGAATTGTGATGTTCTTGGCACTCCTTTCAGTTTTGGCTGTATTTTATTAAGATCATGAAAGTAAAATAACCAAAGCGAGCTGTTCAGTTTGACTGTAATAATAAAAATGTGCAATTTAACTGAATGTGTACTTTACTGCAGCTTGTTTTATTTTTGTCACCACAAAGATTGGAAAAGGAATCTTAAAACGTCAAGCACCTTTTTTTGATGATTCAATACCACCATCTAGTGGAAAAGGTTTGCAAATGCAGTGTGTGGCCATATTTTTTGGTGCAGGAGTTCAGTAATTTCTTTATAGTGCAGCTTTCTCTCACCTTTTGACGTTGTGAAGGTTTGATGAACCGGTCAGTCTAAATAATCTCAGTGTTGGTGAAGGTGGTAGGCTTAGTGTGCCCTAAGAAGAAATTGGCATCCAAAGTTGGTTCATGCCTTGGAGTACTACCAGGGTAGGTGTCAGTTCCATGCCACTCAAGTCATGGAAAAATCATGAACTTTTTAACAATGACCAAGGACCCTTTGGGTTTTTTTTATCATCTTTAAGAAACAAACTGTGCATTCAGAAAGTATTCAGACGTCTTCACTTTCTGAAAACTTCTTTTCTTTCTGAAAAGTTTTCATTTTTAATCGATAAATTTGACATTTGTGCCCATCAGTATACACTCAGTAACCCATACTTATGAAATGGTAATATGTTTTTAGAAAGGTTTGCAAATGTATTAAAAGTCAAAAACTCAAATCTCTTGTTCATGTGGGTATTCAAACCCTTAATTTAGTATTTTGTAGAAGCCACTTTGGCAGCACTGATAGTTACAAGTCCTCTTGGGTAAGTCTCAACAAGCTTCGCACACCAGGATTTGGAAAGTTTATCCCAATTTCCTTGGCAGATCCTCTCAAGGTCCTTTATATTGAAAGGAAAGTGTCTGTAAACTGCCACCTTCAGGTCTCTCCATTAATGTTCTGTGGGGTTTAGGTCTATGTTTTTGCTGGGCCACTCAAGGACTACTAGAGGCTCTTCCAGAAACCACTCCAGCATTGTCTTGGCTGTATGCTTTGGGTCAATGTCATGCTGACAGGTGAACCATCACCCCAGTCTGAGGTCACAGACACTCTGCAGCAGGTTTTCTTCAAGGACTTCTCTGTATTTGGCTGCATTTACCCATCCCTCAATTCTGACCAGTCACGTTGTTCCTTTTGCTGAGAAGCAGCCCCATAACATGATGCTGCCATCACTATGCTTGACTGCAGGGATGGTATTAAGTAGGTGATAAACACTAACTGGTCTTCACCAGACATAGTGCTTGGAGTTCAGTCCAAAGAGTTTAATTTTTGTGTTATCAGACCAGAGAATGTTGTTTCCTCAGAGTCATTTAAACTTTCACATGTCTATTACTGACTTCCGTCTAGCTAGTCTTCTGTAAACACGTGACAAAGTGGTGCTGAGATAGTTGTCCTTCCAACATGCTCTCTCATCTCAGCAGAGGACTTCTGAAACTCTGCTAGAGTGACCATTGGGTTCTTAGTCTCCTCCCTGACCACGGCCCTTCTTACCTGGTTACTCAGTCTGGCCAGATGGCCAACTCAAAACGTTCTGGTGATGCCAAGCTTCTTCTGTTTCACAATTATTGAGGCCACTGTGCCCCTGGGTGTACTCACCCTTGCTCTGATATGTGCTTCACTGCAATTTTATCATGGAGGTCTACAGAGAATTCATTGGCTATACTCTCATTGGTGTTTGTCGTGACATGAATTGTGGGACCTTATATACACAGGTGTGTGACTTCCTTAACGATATCAAGTCAACTTGCCACAGGTGAACTCCATTCACATTTTAGACATACAGTGGTGTGAAAAACTATTTGCCTCCTTCCTGATTTCTTATTCTTTTGCATGTTTGTCACACAAAATGTTTCTGATCATCAAACACATTTAACCATTAGTCAAATATAACACAAGTAAACACAAAATGCAGTTTTTAAATGATGATTTTTATTATTTAGGGAGAAAATAAAATCCAAACCTACATGGCCCTGTGTGAAAAAGTAATTGCCCCCTGAACCTAATAACTGGTTGGGCCACCCTTAGCAGCAATAACTGCAATCAAGCGTTTGCAATAACTTGCAATGAGTCTTTTACAGCACTCTGGAGGAATTTTGGCCCACTCATCTTTGCATAATTGTTGTAATTCAGCTTTATTTGAGGGTTTTCTAGCATGAATCGCCTTTTTAAGGTCATGCTATAGCATCTCAATTGGATTCAGGTCAGGACTTTGACTAGGCCACTCCAAAGTCTTCATTTTGTTTTTCTTCAGCCATTCAGAGGTGGATTTGCTGGTGTGTTTTGGGTCATTGTCCTGTTGCAGCACCCAAGATCGCTTCAGCTTGAGTTGATGAACAGATGGCGGACATTCTCCTTCAGGATTTTTGGTAGACAGTAGAATTCATGGTTCCATCTATCACAGCAAGCCTTCCAGGTCCTGAAGCAGCAAAACAACCCCAGACCATCACACTACAACCACCATATTTTACTGTTGGTATGATGTTCTTTTTCTGAAATGCTGTGTTCCTTTTACGTCAGATGTAACGGGACATTTGCCTTCCAAAAAGTTCAACTTTTGTCTCATCAGTCCACAAGGTATTTTCCCAAAAGTCTTGGCAATCATTGAGATGTTTCTTAGCAAAATTGAGACGAGCCCTAATGTTCTTTTGCTTAACAGTGGTTTGCGTCTTGGAAATCTGCCATGCAGGCCGTTTTTGCCCAGTCTCTTTCTTATGGTGGAGTCATGAACACTGACCTTAATTGAGGCAAGTGAGGCCTGCAGTTCTTTAGATGTTGTCCTGGGGTCTTTGTGACCTCTCGGATGAGTCGTCTCTGCGCTCTTGGGGTAATTTTGGTCGGCCAGCCACTCCTGGGAAGGTTCACCACTGTTCCATGTTTTTGCCATTTGTGGATAATGGCTCTCACTTTGGTTCGCTGGAGTCCCAAAGCTTTAGAAATGGCTTTATAACCTTTACCAGACTGATAGATCTCAATTACTTCTGTTCTCATTTGTTCCTGAATTTCTTTGGATCTTGGCATGATGTCTAGCTTTTGAGGTGCTTTTGGTCTACTTCTCTGTGTCAGGCAGCTCCTATTTAAGTGATTTTTTGATCGAAACAGGTGTGGCAGTAATCAGGCCTGGGGGTGGCTACGGAAATCGAACTCAGGTGTGATACACCACAGTTAGGTTATTTTTAACAAGGGGCAATTACTTTTCACACAGGGCCATGTAGGTTTGGATTTTTTTTCTCCCTAAATAATAAAAACCATCATTTAAAAACTGCATTTTGTGTTTACTTGTGTTATATTTGACTAATGGTTAAATGTGTTTGATGATCAGAAACATTTTGTGTGACAAACATGCAAAAGAAGAAGAAATCAGGAAGGGGGCAAATAGTTTTTCACACCACTGTATCTCAAGGATAATTAAAGCAAACATGATGTACCTGACCACAATATGACCACAATATTTTCTGCTACCATTAATGCTATGGTAAGGATCTACCAGACTAGAATTAGCAGCACCACTGACACATGCTTTCTGTTCTATGCTTTCACTTCCCTTCTTAAACCTCTGCATGTCTTACTGATATCTCAGCCAGGATGAAGGACCACCACCTACAGCTCAACCTGGCAAAAGACAATCTTCTTGTGATCCCGGGCAGCTGGTCTGCCCAACACCCCATCTCTGTACAGCTTGGCTCACTGTCACTAACACCAGCCAGGTCAGTTTGTAACCTTGTGGTGGTGACCCTGTTTCTACTGTTTCTCGTTCATGCAGGTTCATGGTGTAGAACATCCACAAGATCAGACTTTTTCTGACAGAGTATGCAGCACAACGTCTGGTCTAGTCTCTGGTCTTATCATGTCTGGACTACTGCAACTCACTTCTGGCAGGAGTACAATCATGTGCTATCAAGCCACTGCAGATGATCCAGAATGCAGTGGCCTGTCTCCTATTTAACTAGCTGAGACTGGCACATGTCACTCTTCTCTTCATGGTCGCTTCATTGGCTCCCTGCAGCAGCATAAGTTAACTTCAAACCCTTGATGCTTGCCTACAGAGTAGTCAGTGGGTCAGCACCTGAGTTATGGAGAGACTGGTGAAGTTCTATGCTCCATTTTGCCCACTCAGGTCTTTCAGGGAATAGCATCTAGTGATGCTCAATCTATGTGGTATCAATTATCAATCCAGACTCTTTTCCTGTGTGATTCTGAGTTGGTGGAACAGGCAGCCCACCTCCATCCATACTACTGAATCCCTTAGTTAGTCAGTCAGTCAGTCATTTTCTAACCCGCTATATCCTAACACAGGGTTGCGGGGGTTTGCTGGAGCCACTCCCAACTAGCACAGGGCGCAAGGCAGGAGCAAACCCCGGGCAGGGCACCAGCACACCACAGGGCACACACACACCCACACACCAAGCACACACTAGGGACAATATAGGATCGCCAATGCACCTAACCTGCATGTCTTTGAACCATGTATTCAAAAAGCAACTGAAAACCTATCTGTTCTATGAATATTTGTCTAATTGAAAATGTAAAAATGGTGGCACTGTGATACTTTATATTCTTGGTTAATTTAAGTTTATTTGCTTTATTGATTATAATCTATGATTATATATTAGTTATGACATCCTTTTTCACTTGTGGTAATCAACTTTTGTTACATGTCCTATTACACTTGCTGAACAAACAGGCCCAGCTTATTGTCACTCGATTGTTTACCTCTTTTGTAAGTTGCTTTGGATAAAAGAGTCTGCTAATCAAATAAATGTAAATGTAAATATGGAGTGCCTCAGCAAAGGGTCTGAATTCCTAAGTAAATGAGAGATTTGAGTTATGAGGTAGTACACAGGGACACAGTTGGAAACTTGTTAAGAGTAAATTTCTTTCAAACATTAGGAAGTTTTTCTTTACACAGAGAACCATTGACATTTGGAATAAGTTACTGTTGGTAGACAGTAGGATTTTAGGAGCTTTGAAAACTAGTCTGGATATTATTTAGAAGAATTATGTGCATAGTACTGGTGAGCTTTGTTGGGATGACATGTGAAGGAGTCTGAATACTTTCAGAATTTACTTTATTTAATGGATGTTAGTCTTGCCAAATGTCAATGATCCCATTTAACTACATATTTTACTACTCAGAAGGACCTGACCTCTGAGTATAGATTAAATAATGCCATGGCTGTCCATCCATTTGTTCATATCTGACACTCCTCCGATTGTGTGCACACTTGTGGGAGAAAAGCCAAATATGTATGGAAGAAAGAGCCTAAGCAAAAGAAGGTAGTAAGGGTGCACAATCCTCAATCACACTGCTTGACTTTGGGTCCAGGCCCCTTGTGGTAAGCCTTCAACAGGATGATGAGGGATGGCAGGAAGTCGCACCCTTTTTGGGGGAAAGTGGTTGTAGTTGGAGTCAATCTTTGGACTTCACCTCAGACATTGCCCCCACAGGTGGCCCTAGCAGGAGTACACGACACCCAACAAAGTCACTCAGGGGATCATTGATCTTGCAAACCAATGCACCGTGTTAAGGTGCTGACTCAGTGTTTTGTAGTTAATCACAAACTTCTGGAACAACTTTCTCATTCAATACACAATACAGAGAATGGATTTCAAATAATATAGAGCAATAATCAGATAATGAATTTTTATTTTTTTGTGTGAATGAGTGTGCCCAGCAAAGCATAGAAACATAGACCCCCCTCCATTCCAGGAATTGATTCTGCCTTGTGTCTTTCCCTGCAATCCCAGTATAAGACTGAGCAGGTTTGGTTAGTTAGATATTTATCCATTCATTTTGTCTCCAGTTTAGGATTTTAGGCGTTGTAGACAATCATGGCAACACTGCTCTTTCCAAATTCTCAGAGCCACAGTTACTGTCCGTGAGGAGCTTAGATGCTTCTCTAGCGTCCATGTGGCCGTTCTCACAGGACCTAAAGTCACTCTATACTGACCTGTTCAGTGCATGTGTGGCCTGCTATGGAGCAACCTGGAATCCAAATCTCATTCTTACCCTGTATTGAAGGCGTCAGGCTCCTCCCATGATAAAGAAAACAGACGTGTGTTTAATGTGGAAGAAACATTACATTAACATTTATAAAACAAATTTGGAGTTACAGTGCCTTGCGAAAGTAGTCAAGTCCTGTTTCGTCACATTGCAATTTGGAATTAAAATGGATTTTAGTGGGTGGTTTAACACAATTTGATTTACACGACATGCCCGCCACTTTGAAGGTGCAACATATTTGTTATTGTGACACTAACAATAATTAGGACAAAAAAAAAAAACAGAAATCATGAGTGTGCAAAGGTTTTAATCCCACAAAGCCAATACTTTGCAGAGCCACCTTTTGCTGCAATTACAGCTGCAAGTCTCTTTAGATATGTCTCTATTAGCTTAACACATCAAAAACTACTCCAACTTCTTCAAGTTAGATGGGTTGCATTGATGTACAGCAATCTTCAACTCATGCCATAGATTCTCAGTTGGATTGAAGTCTGGGCTTTGACTAGACCATTCCAAGACATTTAAGTGTTTCTCATTAAACCTCTCCAGTATAGCTTTAGCAGTATGTTTTTTTATGGTCATTGTCCTGCTGAAATGTGACATTTCATCCCAATCTCACATTTTAGGTAGAATGAAAGAGGTTTCCCTTAAGAATTGCAATGTATTTAGTGCCTTCCATCTTTCCTTAAACACTGACCAGTTTTTCTGTCCCTTCTTATGAAAAACATCCCCAACAGCATGATGCTGCCACTACCATGCTTCACTGTGGGAATTGTGTTCGTGGGATGATGGGAAGTGTTGGATTTGCATCACAAATGGCATTTCCCATGATGGGGAAAAAAAGTTCAGTTTTAGTCTTATCTGACCTGAGAACCTTCTTCCATGTGGTTGGGGAATCCGCCACATACTGTTGAGTAAACTTCAAATGTGTTTTCTTATTTTTTTTCTTTATGCAACTGCGTTTTCTGACCACTCTTCTATAAAGCCCCACTCAGTGGGGTATATGGCCTGAAGTGTTCCTATGGACAGATACTTCCATCTCTGCTTTGGATCTTTGCAGCAAATTCAGTGTTACCTATGGTGTCTTTGTTGCATCCCTGATTGGCCGAGTCTGAGTTTTGGTTGTCAGGTTTGTAGTGATGCGATATTCTTTCCATTGTGGCCCATCAAGCTGGCACCACCAGCCGAACCCGACACAGACACGTCTGGGATACAGGTTCAATGCACACTTTGTTTATTTTTATTTTTCCCTTTTGGGTAAGGCCTTCCCCATTCCCCACAAGTATAACACAGTCCCGGCACAAGCACAGCACAGCACAATACCATAAGTCTCTTCCTTCTCTTTATCTTCTCCTCCTTCACTCCTCGGGTCAAGCTTTGTCACTCCTCCTCCCGACTCTGGCTCATCGAGTACTGGCTGCTGGCTCCTTTTATAATGCATCTGGAAGTGCTCCGGGTGCTTGATTACTCATTTCTGGCAGCACTTACGGGTGTGGCAGAAGAACTACCCATAAGGGTTTCTGCTGCAGCACCCCCTGGCGGCGCCTGCGGATCCCAACAGGGCTGCACCACACTCCAACTCCCATGCAGCCCTGCGGGAATCTGTGGCACTGCCACAACCCTTGGGGGGGTTGCCATCTAGCATCCTGGGGGAGGTAACGCTCTGTCCACACTTTCCCACCGGTCCTCCCAGTGTGGAGGCGTCCAGCTGGGCAAGAGCCCCGACCGCACGCTACACTGTTTTGTTGTAATAGACTTAATAAGTGCTCTGTGGGATATACAAAGTCTGGGATATTTTGTTATAACCCGACCCAACCCTCATTTATATGCCTCCACAACACATCATGGGAAACCTAGATTGCACACAGGTGGACCTAATTGACTAATTATTGGACTTCTAAAGTTAATTGGTTGGACCAGATCTTATTCAGGGGTTTCATAGCAAAGGGGATAAATGCATATTCACTCACAACTTTTCAAGTTTTTCTTTTTTTTTAAGTTATATATATATATATATTGATATATACAGATATCTATATATCTCTCTATTATAAAAGAAAATCTTGAGATGAGACTATTGCCAAGAGATTTTTTCAAGTCCCGCCCTCCTCTCAACCATTTTTCAACCACGCCCATGGTCCTCTCACCTCTCACTCATGTGAATGCTTTTATCAGACAGAGTTCCTGCGCTCTCAGGTCTTATACATTTTTATGTTTTCTTCACTTTCAGTTCCCAATAAATCAAGACTTACTGTATTATGTCCAAATTTTATTGAAGAATTTCATCTTGAATGGTTATCAACAGAAGAAATAAGTACACGGGCAATCCAGGCACCAAGAAGCGATGAAGTCAAATTAATTAACGCAAAAATTGTAGATTGGTTACACGGCAAATTAGTTAAATCAATAGACTATGCTGAAACAGTTGGTGGTGATGGTGCAGAAGATGAAAACATCAACTTACAATATCCCTTAGAATATCTATAACCGGTCTTCCACCAGCCAAATTACTGTTGAAAGAAGGATGTATCGTAATGTTATTGCATAATTTATGCCTGAGTGATGGGCTATGCTAACATGTAAAATTTTAACGGCCAACAACAAAGGTAATGTAGTACTTCTTCCATGGATAACATTAGACACCAAAGGAGATTGTATTAAAATGTTTACTGTTTCCCGTTAGAATAGCTTTTGCTATGACAATTAACAAATCACAGGGACAAACATTCGAAAATGTTTTATTTATTAGAGAGAAAGAAATGATATTCACTCATACTTTGCACTGTCACGACGTAAGTCCAAAAAACACAGAATAAAAATTCAATGCGATACTGACGAAAAGTTAATTCAAAAAATTGTTTTTACTGAAGTTTTTCAGTAAAAGTGTAAGTTGCATGTTAATTAAGCATGTTAATTTCAAAGCCAAACAGTACAAAAACTTATAATGCAACAAATACCTCTAACGCAACATAAAACATAATTTACTTTCAATTTAATTATGTTTTACTGTTTTTTACTATGGTTAATTACTCATTGTAATGTAAAATAGTTAGTTTTGTTATGCATATGTAACAATTCCCATGAAAATAACAGTCTGTTGTGATGGACAGCTGGGTTCCATGCCCGGCAGGGACGCCCCTACTACATATGTTCCAGGGGAGCAAACATGGACAGCTCAATACCTCTCCCGGGACACTTGGTGGCAGCCGCCTGGACCAACGGTGATTTCCCAGCCTCCCGCCTGGCTCCATGAGAGATGGAGTCTTCCACAGCCTGGTTGGGAGCTGGGGTGGCAACTAAGGGGTGGTACAGGGAGTCAGCAGCCCAGCTGGATGAGTCTTCTGCCTCACTCACAAGTACAATTAGGACCACGTGTTCAAGCACCTGGAACGCTTCCGGGTGGGAAATAAAAGGGACCAGCCAATACCACTCGAGAGCCGGAGTCAGGAGGAGGAGGACTAAGCTTGGCTAGGAGGAGTGGTGGAAAGAGAGTGTTTTGGTGTTACTTGTGCCTTGTGTTGGGATGTGTGACATGGGGAAGACGTGTCCCACGGCTGAAGAATAATAAAAGCCTGCGTGTATTTTGTACGTGCCTCTGCGTCAGTCTGTGCTGGGTCGGGCGCTATATAGCGTCCTTATTACACAGTTTAAATTGTACAACCGCTTCCCCATACGTGAGCGGCAGATCTGCAGATTGGCTAGTGCATCTCTGGTCGTAACCCGATTTGGTCATGACCTGAAGTAATTACCCCCCCTGGATTGTATGTAAATACAGTTAATCTGTTCCAGACCGTACGAACTGTATGTAAATATATTTTTTTAAAGATTTTTAAGCACAAAAATAGCTAATTATATCATAGAATGCACAGCGTAATAGTAAACTAAATGTAAAAATATTGAATAACACTGAGAAAACCTTGAACAGAGAAAAGTAACATTGCAAGAATTCACGCTATAGCCTTATGAACCGCTCGCTGTAAACACTTTTTTTAATGAGTTTTAAGCACAGGGAAAAAAATGAACATTTGAAAAATCCGTAATTTAATAAACAACCAAGAAAAGTAACATTCCAACAATTCACGATATGAACCGAAAAAAGAACATTTGAAAAATCTGTAATACAAAAACTTACCATAGACTAACCTTGCATGAGTCAAGTTCTGGCATGAAAGAAGTGAGGAGGAACTGGGTGGAGAGGAGGTTACAGTTTTGAGGTAAAGTCTGTGATGATGTGGGTTCACTGCATGCTCCCATCTCACTTCCGGGAGCCCTTAAACCCGTCACCGTCGGTAATGTTACCGATAAGCACGACAGTGAGGCACTACAATGGAGCAATTGGATGGTGCAAAAAGTGCCAAGTGCTTTTATTAAAATAACAAAACAACAATCAAAAACAAAGTCCAAATTAAATAAAGTGCAGTGCTTTCAGAATCCTTCAATAAATAACTAATCTCATAAAAACAGAAGTGAAGTGGAGGTTAAAATCCAATAGAAAAAGTCTTCATTAAATACAATGAGGTTAAAACAATGCTCAAAGCAGTCTCTTTAAAAATAAGCCCGGTGCATTCTTTAACTGCCTTTACGCGGCCAACCGTCCTTCTTCTGGTCACTCTAGCTTCTTGATCGCTCAGCTGGAGCGACTGCTTCCTTCTGCCCCACGAGTGTCGGGCAAAACACCCCTGCTTGGGCTCACTGCCCAGCTGCCTGCCTGCGAGCACACGCTCACTCACTCGCTCACATTGCTTCTTTCCACACTACTTCCTGCTTATTTCCTCATTCTGCAACCTCCGTCTGTCTTTTCTTTTTTCTCCCTTTAGCCACCTCACGGTTTAGCAATCATCCACCACGCCCCCTCACTAAGTTGCAAGTGTGGCAATTATTTATTTAAAACTGGCCTCTTGACGTGAGCTGTGGACCCACTATACCACAAAGTCCCTCTGCGTGATGCATGTCTGACTGAGAACAATGTACTATACAGGGTACATGTGCGGAAATCATCGGCGCACACGAACCGGAAGAAAAACTGGCTTGTTCATCACCCGAGTGCGTGGTCGTGAACAGATGGAAAAGTTTGGCAAACTTTTTGGTTGTAACCCGATTTGTACTTTGTCCGAGATGTTTGTGACCCAAGGTTCCACTGTATATCTATCTATCTATCTATATATATACTGTATATATATATACAGTATATATATATATATACAAAGTATATATCCTCTTAACGCGCACACGTCCCGGTCCCGGGACATAACAGCGGTTCAAAAACGTTACAGTAATGTGTGCATGCCCCTCTGCCATGCATCTCGACACCCCACCCATCAAATGAAACTTCAAAGTCTCGTCTTTCCGATGATATAAACCATTTTGACACACAACAACCACAGCACTGACACTAAAGCCTTTTTTACAGAGAAGTACATACTTTTAAGAGTTGACTGTGCCTACCTTTGAAGACCCCAGCAAGTCAAACATCAATATTTCCGAGCAGTATTGATCCCATTGTGTCCGTAAGGCTCCAGCGAATATAATCCAGTAAAACGATTTAGGTCCAAAACACACGATATATTCTCAAAGGGACAAAAACTCCAGAAAATGCTTCATAACTTGAGACCACCTAAGTAATTTTTTTTCACTTATATTGCTCATATTAGGACGTAATTTGTTTCTGTCGGTGATAACCATGCTACCGCATGAAACACGGAAGTGTTAGCTTTCGAAAGACACCTAAGTTGCCCATTTACGATGGGTCTGGGGTTGACTGGCACCTCGTATAGCCAACCAGTGTCACAGAAAGCTTTAGATGATGACGTCTGCTTCAAACTCTGGTAGAATCTACCAGTTTGATTGGACACTGTGACTGACACTCAAAACTTACAGCCAATGAGCAGACGAGCATTTTGATATGTAACTTGCTATACTAACTTGTAAACAACGCGATAGAATCGGCGCGAAGGTGGCATTTGTGCCAGTCTGCAGAGTTGGTTCGTGGTTGTTTATTGTGATTTCGCCACGTTTTTTCGCATTTTAAATATGAATTAAAGTACCGAGAAGCGTAAATAAATGCTCGCGGAAGTGTTAGCTTCAGATCGACACCTAACTTGGCCAATTACGACGGGTCTGGGGTTGACTGGCACCTCGTATAGCCAACCAGTGTCACAGAAAGCTTTAGATGATGACGTCTGCTTCAAACTCTGGTAGAATCTACCAGTTTGATTGGACACTGTGACTGACACTCAAAACTTACAGCCAATGAGCAGACGAGCATTTTGATATGTGACTTGCTATGCTTAACTTGTAAAAACAATCGCAGCTTCGTGAAGGTGGCATTTGTGCCAGTCTGCAGAGTTGGTTCGTGGTTGTTTATTGTGATTTTGCCAAGTTTTTTCGCAGTTTAAATATGAATAAAAGTAGAAGTTTAAACGTAAATAAACGCTTGATTAAATAATAGATGCATGTACGCGTTGTAAAGTATTCAACCGCACAGGGGACATGTAATGGCGGAGAGACGTGCGCGCCTTGTGCTTTCTGCTTGCTAGTGATTGCTGCCATCAAGTGGCACATGGAAAAACGCTGAGCTGTGTTGTAAGTTTGTAAAAGAAATATATATAGTTTGTGTGCATTTTATAAAAAAAAGTAAAAATAAAAATATAAATATATTTTTGGCTCATAACTTGTATTGACTATTTTTACATAGAAATGTGTATTTTTTATTGTTTTTATTATTTTTATAACTAATAGAGTGACACTGTGTGTAGATATAGATTCCTTTAGGTGTAAGCTTTCAGTAGAGCCCTCATTGATATCTGTGGGTTGAAGCATTCAAAAGTTATTACACTTTTTCCATATGTTCCAAAATGTGGATAATGGTCCCTCTAAAAACCCCCTGGGCATGCCCACATAAAAACTGGTGTAAAAATGTCATTTTGACAGGTATTCTTTTCAAATTTGAAATGTGAGTAGTCAACAAGTTATTCTGTTGGTACATTGTGTGTTTCTGTCCTCACCTACCTACTGCAACTTTATTTTCCTTTATTTTCATAAAAAAACTTAGGCGAGAACAAAAAAATTCGTTTTTTTTGTGAGTTCTAATGTGCATAACTTTTGATCAGTCACACCTACAGTGATTCTGACTACTACGGGTGAAACTAGAGAATGTTACCTTTACAAAGAGACCAAACATGTGTTTATACTCCAGATAGTTCAATAACAGCAATGATTCTAATTTGGAGAGGTCGAATTACAAGCGATTTAGCAAAAATGACCCCGAATGTTAAGGGGATATATATATATATCTATTATAAAATAAATCTTGTAGAGAAACACTAGGGAGACAGAAGATCACGGAAGACACTTAAAAAACCTGTGAGACGAAAGAGATTTGCCATGGAGCGTCTCGCGTGGACCTTAAACATGAGACCTTGTGCCAAGAGATGCAGCAATTTTTCTTTGACTTCCTCCACAGTACAAAAATGATTTCCTTTTTTACATTTTTTACATTCAGGAACAAGAAAAAGATATTTCCCCACGTTTGAAACGTGAAAACCACTTGACCTGTGTTTTACTTACAGCTTCCTCTTTAAAAGCAGTTTCAAGCATCACTCCAGTTTTCCCTAAGATAAAGCAAAATTTAACACAGACTCACTGTTGCTTATGATCACCCATCACAAAAATTGCAGAGCACGTTTAATAAGCACCAAGAAAAACTGACACGGAATGCCGCACAAACAATACAGAGCAACCCCACATGGCAGACTATCACAGAATACTGTAAGTACGCTACACCTATCATTGAAATTCAGTCTAGATTGCGTGCCAGCTACAGATTCCGGTGATTTTTGGGTATCCCTTTGTATATATAAACACAAGGTATTTTGTTTTCATTTCACTTCAACAATTTGGACTATATTGTTACGTCCATTAGATAAAACCCAAACGAAAATCCATTTTAATTCCCGATTGCAATGCAACAAAACAGGACAAACACCGAGTGATGAATAACCTCGCAAGGCAACATCTTATAAAACATTGCAATTATTTAGGCAGCTAAATCTCTCATAGAACACAGCGTGAAAGTTTCCCAACTATGCAGGAACATTTTAATTGGTTAGCTGAACTAACTGCTTTCAAACAAAGAAGTCAGAAAAGCACAGAGGAAGTAGAACAGTCCTCAATCCTCAGTATGCCAAATGACAGTATAAAAGCTTCTGGAATTAGGCTCCTCTGAATGTATGATGTCCCATCACAGGGTATGCAAGAGGATGACGTTTCTTTTTTAAAAAGGGACTAAATATGAAGAATTGGCAGTAGATGTGGCACCCAGAGAGCTTAAGATGCTCAAAGAAACATGTGGACATTAGTGGCACTTTTGGCACAAACATTTTGGTGGGACATGGTATAATTTTCCTTTATGTGTGCAGACGTCTTCAATGTTAATTTTCATTTACCTGGGTATTAACATCTGTCCCGCTGTAGCAAATGACTAGTGAAATATGCAAGGTCACACACTTTTCATGTCACAAAAAATCAAACAATGGGAATTGACATCAAATCAGTGTGATAACCTCTAACATCACTATTGTTTAATAAAATAATGCCCTATATTTTTTTGAACATTAGAAAATTTGAAGAAATTCGACAAGAACAGGCCAATCAGCCCAACAAACCTCGGCAATTATATCCGCTAAACGTCTCTAAAATAACATCAAGTGCAGTTCTGAAGGTTACTAAGGTCTTACACCCTACCGCACTACTTGCGAATCTATTCCATGTGTCTATGATTCTCTGTATGAAGAAAAACAATATTTGTGCGGAATTTAACCTTTACAAGCTTCCAAATGTGTCCTCGTGTTCTTGTTGAACAGACTCTATCCACTGTACTCCTTCTGGCCAAAGAAATCTCAGTACAGTGCATTGCTCAACAAGAGTGCAATCCCACAGCAGCGTGTCCATGATCAACTGACGTTGGCATTAACTATACTAACAGCAAAGTGCTGCACTCTGTATGTTCAAATTACCCATAAGGCATGGTGAACGTTGTATGACATCAGCTTCTATCCATTGCGGTTACTGTATAGTTTCCACATTGTCTTTAGCTTTCGATTTACCATTGTATTTAACATTTTTGTACACATTTAATTTGCCATTTTATGTATCACTGCAATTAATCTGAAGGTGAAAACTGAGTAGTAACTTAAATATGGTCCGTATCCCTCATATTACACATTTTTTCGTATAACACACAGTACAATAGATTAGTTTACTTGTCAACATGTAGAACTGAAGGCTATTGAACTATAATCAACACAGGGAATGTTGTTTGTCTTTTTTGTGGACTGTACGTACATTTGCAAGGTTTCAGTTATCAAATGTTAGTTCCATATAAATTGACTGCAAAAGTCATTCACCATTTGAAAAAAAAAACAACAAACTCTAATTTCTTTCAGTACTATTCATAAATTGTCATTGTGTCCAGAAGTTTGGTCTTTGGACACCTGACTTTTCTAGTCTTGTGGAAGACGAATGTTCTCTTCGTTCCCTTGTACTAATTCATATCTGAGAAGTAAGCTTTACAAAACCATGTAATAGCATGCTTTGTTTTAGCAAACAGAAAAATATTTGTGCAAAGGACTCAAGGTCTGAGCATTCCACACACGAGTCTGCCTTATCACGTCTTCCCTTAGCTTATCAATCAATCAATCAATCAACATTTATTTATATAGCACATATTCATACAAAAAAAAATGTAGCTCAAAGTGCTTTACAAAATGAATAGAGTAATAGAAGACACAATAAAAGATAAACATAAGTCAACATTAATTAACATAGAATAAGAGTAAGGTCCGATGGCCAGGGTGGACAGAAAAACAAAAACTCCAAAAGCTGGAGAAAAAAATAAAATCTGTAGGGGTTCCAGACCAAGAGACCGCCCAGTCCCCTCTGGGCATTCTACCTAACATTAATCATCATATTTTCATGGAAGGACCTGATGATGATGGTCACGTAGACTTCTGGCTTTCAGTCCATCATTGTTGGAGCATCATGATGCTTTGAGTAGGTGGTGGTGGCGCAGGCCGCCACCACAAAGAAACCGGAAAAAGAAACAGAAGAGAGAGTAGGGGAGAGTAGCTTACATCTGAACGCCATAACAAAAGGGGCCAAGAAATCAAGTTGCATAAGGGGAGTTGAAGGGGCTCAAGGATTGTGTATAATAAAGTGTTGACTGTTACATTTTATAATGATATTAAATCACGCATTCTAGGGGTATAAAACTGGACCCCACCCAACATACGGGGTTCAGAAGAGCCCTGACGCTGTCATGTATATTTGATTGTCTGCTTTTCTGAAACGCTTCTCACCGTGACTCTGAAAATAAAGCTGCTTTATAACCGCACCTGCTGTCGAGTCTGAGTTTTCGTCCACAGTTTTGGCGCCCAACGTGGGGCAGGAGACGGCAGACGGCTCCTTGTGCAGGATCGTCCAGATGACCGTGGTGGAGCCGATTCCGGCCGGATCGGGTCCAGCTTCGGTAAATGTAGGATTGGCCTGCCTTGGGCGTTTCCTGCGTGGGGAAAAAAAAAAAATGTGGGAAGTGTAATAAAGACAGTGGAGGTAGATGGCCAGTGGAAGGAACTGGAGATATGAATGAGATACAGGACATTAGAAAAATACTGTGCAGAAATACACAGGGTTGTTGTAATTGAGGTCCCTAACCCCCGACACGATCCCACACAATCCCCAGAAAATGCTTACCCCACTACTGTAATGATACACCGTAACTGGGATATTCAAGAGCTGAAAGACGTAGTGTCCGAATTGCCTGATCGTAAGGTAATTGGTGGGTTGAAGTTTGTGGAACAGGTGCAGCAGCTAGATAATATGTACAAACCCGGACCCAAGTGCTACGCAGAAAGTTGGGCACTACATGAGCTACTGTCAATCATGGGCAGCATAACGGAGTACAGTGGCAGTGGAATGAGGCATTGCCTCGTGGACAAAATAATGAGGGTCTTTTCCTTGCCCAATGGGAACCCGTGAAAACTGCAATAACTGCAAAATATAAAAAGGGCACCGACTACCTTTTCAGCTGCCAAACAAAAGAAAGATGAGACGGTAGATGAATGGGCACACCGCATTCAGGACTTGATGACAAACCATTCTGGCTTAGACAGCCCAGATGACCGTAACAAGGCAGCGGTTCCTCCTTTTCTGTCACGACTCAGAAGTGATATCCAAAATAAAGTATGCACGTCCTGTATTTGGATGGGAAAGTGCCACTTTTGATGAAGTTAAATAAAAAAAAAAAAAAACAAATGGAGCATGCTGAACGACAGACTAAACAAAAAGAGTCAGACACTCAGACCAAGTTAATTGCGGCACAAATGAATTATTATGCAGGTGGAGCTGCCTCAGGCAGGGGTCGAGGACGTGAAGGACGTGGATTTTTCTGAGAACTTGGGCGAAGCCGGTGGATTTTACTCCCTAATCCGAATTCTTCGTCTGCTCAGCCGCCTCTCCCCTCAGATCAAGCACCTACACATCTTGCCTGTTACGATGGGACACTTCTGCAGCAATTGCCCACATCAGCTTCCTCCCCCGCCTTCCTTACCTGAACCTGAGGATATTCCTTTCACAGGGACCCCCAGCCACTCTCTTCAGTTGCCTTTGCTCACTTGCCATGCGGACACAGATCCTTTATTGACTTTGCTGGTGAATGGCACTGAAACTGCTTTTCTAGTCTGCCTCGAACGATAAAGTGACTGTTCTTAGTGCTTCTGGACAACCACATTTTTTACTGGTGTCTAAACCTCTTCGAGTTCAGCTCCATTCCAGTGGTTCCACTTTGATGCACCGGTTTTTCTTATATCAGATGATGACTAAGCTCTCCCTCTCTATTTCTCTAACCAAACGAGGGTTCTGTTCTATTCCTAAATTCCTGTGCCAAACCTCCCCCACACTAAGCCCTCTTTTGCAGCCTGGACCCTGAACATCTCCTCACACACCATTCTCCTTAAAGCCCTACACTCTTTATTCTTTTCCCCACTTGCAAGTCCCCAACACCCTCCACTGCACTGCCCAGTACTTCCCTTCTGAAGTGGACACACCTTGGTTAGAATCTTTTCTCTTTTCAGGTACTAGCCCAGAGACCCTCCATATCCCTTGCATTTTTTTTCTCATGCAAACACAGCTGCTGCTCCAGTGCACTTCACATATTCCAAAGCGTTTTCTATTTAGGAGGTTCGGTTCCCCATGTTTTCTTTAGCCAATTATAGCACCGTTCACTGAGTTGAAATTGGGGATTGGGTGGAACAATGTCTCAATAGGACGGACTGGCTACATGTTGCTTCGGGTATCTTTGATACCTCAGATCATTTGATAACTAAAGTTTGTGCTTCAAAATGATTTTTTAGTACATCGTGCATTGTGCCGTCCTTCCCTTTCTGCTTTTTCATTGCAAACCATCTCTCCCTCTTGGCTTTCCTCACTTCCCGATGCACTGTGGTCCCAGGGAAAAATGATTATGGAAGGATAGCACACTGTGAGCCACTGGTGATTTACCCAAAATCCTCCTTCCGCCCGCATCGCTCCCAGTATCCTCTGTCTCCAGCAGCAGAGGCTGGCATCTCCGCCGTACATTCCGATCTCGTGAAATGTGGAGCAGTCATTCAAGTTAAATACTCTCCAGTCAACTCCCCCGTTTTACCTGTTTAAAAGGCTGACGGTTCATGGCGTTTTTGTTCAAGATCTTCGACACGTTAATTCTGCAGTTTTCCTAGGGCACCTATTGTTACTAATCCTTCCACTATTCTTTCTACGATACCCTCGTCTCCTGTTATTTCTCTGTTATTGACTTTGCTAATGCTTATTTTGTATTCCTTTGCACCCGACTCTCAATTCTGGTTTGCCTTTACTTTCCAAAACCGCCGTTGGACATGGACCGTTATGCCTCAGGGATATATTGTAGCCCTTGTGTATTGGACAAGCTCTTGCTCAAAATTTAAAAGGCTTTTGGCTGGAAAAAGACAGTGTATTGATACAGTATGTGGAATGTTGTGTAGTACTACGGAAGCAGATTGTGCACGGGATACTCAGCAATTGTTATTATTTAGCAGAAAATGGCCACAAAGTTTCTAAAACAAAACTGCAGTTAATTCAAACAACCGTGAAATATTCAGGTCATGACATTTTTGTGAACAAGACTCTCTCTCTCTCTAGCGACCGTATAAACACCATTCAAAATCTTCCTAGACCAAGACATGTTACAAAGCAACAGGTTGTGTCTGTATTAGGCATTATAGGATACTGCCGGCAATGGATTTTAAACTTCAATGAAAGAGCACAGCTTTTGCAAACTTTAGCGGTCACCCCTGATCTCCCCCTTTCTGGTCAGGTGGCATGGAATGATCAAGCTGGGAAGGCTCTATGTGACTTAAAAAAAAAAAAAGTGCCCTACTGTTTGCGCATGCATTGGGACTGTTGACTATCTCGTCCATTCACTCTGTTTGTGGACAAAAAGGGGGGATATATGAATGCATTTTTTACACAACTCCATGGAGAAAAAACAAAGGCTTAGCCTATTTTTGAAAAATTGGATCCAGTGGCTGTGGGACTTCCAACCTGTCTCAGAGCTGTAGCAGCCACAACAGAGGCCGTGCTAGCCAGTACAGATATAGTGCTCATGAGCCCCTAGTGGTAAAAGTGCCTCACGCCGTACTCCATTTTAGTACAGGCTAAAACATCACATCTCATTACTGCTAGGGCAATACACTACCAAAATATACTCTGTACATTGTCAAACGTTACCATAGAAAGGTGCTCCACCTTAAATCCAGCTACTGCTTCTACACAACTGTCATGATAAAATAACTAAGGTTATAAAACCTAGACCAGACCTACAGGAAACACCCTTAGGAACAGGAGAGATATTTTTTGTGGATGGATGTTCTTTATGATTGGAAAATGGAACACCTTCAACCAGCTATGCAGTGGTCAAAGGTGACCACCTGCTGGAAGCAAACCGAATTTCTTCAAGTTTAAGTGCGCAGGCAGCTGAGTTGATAGCTCTCACCCGAGCTTGTCAGTTGTCAGAGGGAAAAATTGTAACTATCTATACTGATTCTAGATATGCTTTTGGAGTCTGCCATGATCATGGGGCATTATGGAAACTCAGGGATTCAAGACCAGTACTGGCAAGCCCATTCAGCATCAAAAAACTAAAAGAATCCCTCTTAGAGGCCATAACGAAACCATCAAAGCTAGCGATCGTTAAATGTCAAGCTCTCACAGTAAAACAGGATCCTGTCAGCAAAGGAAACAAATTAGCTGATCATTTTGCTAAAGGGCTGCGTATAATAACACACCAATCTTTTATTCCAACAGAGAAATGACCAGGACACTGATAATCAAATTATTTCTTTACAGAATGCAGCCACGGACACAGAGAAGAGAAAATGGTCCAAAGAAGGGTCCCTCTCTGATGGAGTCTGGACCCATAAGCAAATTAACAAACCTTTCCTCCCAAAAGCTTCTTTCCCAGGTATGGAAAAATGCCCATGGCCTAGACCATGCTGGAAAAGACGCCATGGTTCAAGATGTTGAAAAATATTGGGAAGCTGTAGGTTTCTCTACATATGCAGAGCAGTTCTGCAGGTGCTGTGCATTATGTCAAAAGTTTAATGTAGGAAAGGGCACCCAGGTAAGTCCCGCCATTACACCTAACCTAATGGGTCCATTGAACACCTTCAAATGGACTTCATTGAATTAACACCATCAAAGGGGTACCGATACTGTTAAGTAATTGTTGATGTGTTCTCCCGATGGGTGGAAGCTTTCCCTTCCAAACATGCAGATGCCAAACCTGTGGCAAAAGCTTTGATAAAGGAAATCATTCCTAGATGGGGAATACCACAGAAATTACAAACTGATAATGGCACCCACTAAATTCCGTTATAAATGAATTAACCACCTGGCTCCAGATAAATGTGCATCATTATTGCAAATACCACCCCCAGAGTGGAGGTATTGTGGAACGATGCAATGGTACCTTGCAATCTAAATTGGCTAAAATCTGTGAGCAAACAAATTTAACTTGGCCTGATGCTCTGCCTCTGGCCTTGATGGGATTAAGGGGAAGAACACATTGGCAGTTAGGGCTGTGCCATTCGAAATTCTGACGGATGGCCCATGCCAGTTGGCATGGTCATAGGTAATGTTACACTGCATACTGTGGACAATGATCTTCTTTCCAGTCTTACAGGTCTCCGAGCTTCTCTGAAGGAAGTCCACGAGCAGGTGAATCAGGCCTGGAGAACTAGTCCTCCATCAAAGGACTCCCCGATTCCATTAGGAACCTGGATTCTGGCTAGAGATACTCAAGGAAACATTGGCATCACCCTCGTGGAGAGGACCGTTCCAAGTTCTGCTGTAGACACCACATGCTGTTAAAGTTGAGGGACTGCCTGCTTGGATTCACATCTCACATTGCAAAAGATGGCACCCTTGATTGTGGTCCTACTATGTCTTTCCATCCCCTTGTCGACTGCTCTGGTCACCTTGACTTTTCCTTTCGGAATCACCACATCAGTTCAGGTGGATTTCTGTTCTATTATTGACTGTGGGACTGATCGACAAATCCAGTGGAACTGGTCTGACAAATATGTGTGTGTAACTGTTACAAACTCTGGATTGAAGTAACTGTGACATGTGGGACTGGGTTTTGGCTAATACTGGAACTGATGACTGGGGTTTATCAACCCTATAAGGCCCAGAAGTATGGTCTGAAATATCGTTTTCTATTATAAAAGGACATGCCCCTCATGAATGTGCCAATACCATTGTAACCTTTGATCATTACTCTGAAGAACCCTTCTTTACATGATTCAGGAACCTGTATTTTAGGGGCATATGTATCTGGAATAGATCCTCTAGGGAGATTTCAAATTAAGGTTGAGAACCCTGTTACTAACACCTCCCATTTCCCACACACACACACCTCTCTCCTACCCCTGGTCCAAACCCGCCCCTGTCAAGGTCATGAATATTTCCACCTTTCTTCCACTTTTTGATTGAAATTGGGTATGGGGATCAGAACCGTTGGCTGCAATGGGTATTATATTCAGCTAGACAAGTGAATCAATCTGATTGCTATGCATGTGCTATAGCTAGGCCACATTTGGCCACTGTCCCTTTTCCTCTTTCTAACATATCTGATCCTACTGGCCTTCCTTGCCTACTTGCCCTTTTTATCTCTTCCTCTATTCCAATCGACTCTAATTACATTACACTTTCCCTTCTTTTTCCCCCTACTCTTCCCATGACTCCCCCGATGTTCCAGCCTGATGAAGGTATTTATACCTGTTTTTTAGAAACCTTACTTCCTCTCGTGGCACAAATGTTGGTAATATCCCATCCTCTTTTTGTTTCCAAACTTTTCCGATTAATTCTTCCTCTTTAGCTTCCAAATTATCAATTTTTCTGATTACTCAGAATACTGATATTTGGTGGATGTGCCATAGGTCTAAATTGCTTGACATCCTTCCACCTGACTGGACTGGCACTTCTGCTTTAATACAATTTGTTATGCCTTTCCGACTTTTCCCTTTAACTGCCTTCCATGTGTCGACCATGTTTGGCCGACGTCATCAACCCCATTCTGTGGACCCTTCCCAGTTTTCCCTACATGGCCCTGGGGTGTATTTTGATTCCATTCGAGTCCCTCGTGGAGTCCCTGATAAGTTCAAGGCAAGGGACCAAGTTGTTGCTGAATTTGAGTCTATTTTTCCTCAGGTTACTATAAACAAAAATGTAGATTGGATTAATTACCTCTATTATAATCAACAAAGATTCTTAAATTTTACTAAAGAAGCTGTTGAAGGTATCCATGAGCAACTTGATAAAACATCCATCATGACCTGGCAAAATCGACTGGCTTTAGATATGCTCTTGGCTGAGAAAGGAGGCGTTTGTGCTATGTTTGGTGATGCATGCTGTACCTATATCCCTAATAATACAGCTCCTGATGGATCAATCACCCGTGCTTTAGCTGATTTGACATGAACTAGCTACTAATTCTGGCATTTCTAATCCTTGGGACTAGGGCTGGGCGATTTTTTCGATTAATTCGAATTTACGTTTTAAGACGATTTATTTTTTTATTAAATCGAGGTATCGCGATTTTTTAATAAAAAATTAGATACATTGTAGTTGCACCTATGGCAGAATAATTAAGAGGCTTGTCCAATCTCCGAACACATGATGGTGCGCCTAATTAACCTCTCACCTGTGAGTACAGTGCTCTATGAAGGAACGTAATAGGCTACAGAAATAATATCATAGAGATGGACGGCTCTTCACGTCAGGATGACCTTGTGCCAAAGAAAGGTAGTAACGTTTCCTCTGTGGTTTGGAAATGGTTCGGATTTGAGAGTTCAGACGTCGAACAAACTTTTGTCAAATGCAAAATATGCAGAAAGTCAGTTTCAACCGGCAGTGGCAGCACCACTAATTTATTCCAACATTTGCGACAAAGGCACCAAGCTGAATGGGAAGAATGCTCAAAGTTAAGAGATGAAAACAAGCCAAGTCCAAGTGTAAAAGGTCCACCTAAAATTGCAAAACGCCAGATGTCATTAGCGGTATCATTTTCCAATTCCGTTCCATACGACAAAAAGGCGCCCCGATGGAAAGAAATGACAGATGCTGTGGCGTTTCATATCGCTAAGGACACGGTTCCCATATACACCATCGAAAAGCCAGGGTTCATAAAAATGCTACACACTGCTGATCCAAGATACAAGTTGCCGAGCCGCAAATATTTCAAAGACGTAGCTATTCCCCGAATGTACCCTGAAACACGTGAAAAAGTAGCGGAGCAGCTTGAAAGGGCATCTTTTTTTTCTACGACGACTGACCTGTGGAGTAGTCGTACTCTTCAGCCTTACATGAGCCTTACAGCCCATTATGTTGACCCAGAATGGAAACTGCAAAGTTTTTGCCTTCAGACATGTTATTTTCCTGGAGATCATACTGGGGAAATAATTGGTCATGGGCGTAAAGATGCGCTGGCGTCTTGGAAGCTTGTGGAGGATCGACAGGTGTGCGTGACCACTGACAGTGGAACGAACATGATCAAAGCAATGAAGATGAACGACTGGACCCATCTTCAGTGCTTTGGACATCGTCTTCACAATGCCATTGGTAAGTATGATTAATAATTCAAGCATTAAAATCGCAGTTATTCAGATGTTATTTCATTAATAGCTGAAATGATGATGATGATTATTATTGTTTTGCTTTTGTAATAACAATGCCAATCACTTAACATGAGTTTATTGGTTATAGATTCATATTCTGCAGTTATGAAGGAGAAAGCTCTTTACAATATTTCTGTCAAAGTACAATGAACTATTGTATTGAGCTATTTCAAATCTTTTTTTTTTTTTGCTTTGTTTTAACAGAACATGGTGTGAAAGACCACAGAGTTGACCGTGCAGTTGCAGTGTGCAAGAAGGTTGTAAGTGTGTTTTCCTTCAGCTGGAAAAAGAGAAGAGATCTTGCATCTGCACAGGCTGAGCTCAGCCTACCTTCTCATCAACTTGTTACGGAGACCCCCACCAGGTGGGGTTCAAGACAAAAGATGATCGAGAGGGTTTTAGAACAGGAGAAAGCCATAGCTCGGGTTCTTGGCTCTGATAAAAAAAACTCGGCAGCTTGTTCCAACGTGGCAAGACATCGATGTCATGGAATCCATAAATAAAGCTGTAAGCCCTCTGCAAGAGTTCACTGATGCATTGTCAGGTGAAGCATATGTGAGTGTCTCGTACCTCAAACCAGTGCTCCATCTCTTTAACAGTAGCATTCTACGAGCACAAGACGATGACACAGATTTAACAAAACGCATCAAAAGCACCATACTGCAGTACCTCAACTGCAAATACAGCGACCCTGTCACAGATGAACTCCTCAACATAGCTTCTCTGATGGATCCCAGGTTCCGTACAACTTACATCGAACATGACAAGTTGGAGGGAATCAAGCAAAAAGTTGTTAAAGAGCTGATATCTTTGTTGCCAGACAAAAATCTTGAGACAACAGTTCAGATGACTCAGGACGTGGAGCAGGAAGAACAGAGAACAGAGGCTGGGGCTAAGAGGAAGAAAACCTTGGCAAGCTTTTTTAAGAAAACGGCACCAGCATCACAACCTGTCATTCAATCAGAAGAAGACAAAGTCAAAGCCGAGCTGACAGCCTATTTGATGTCTCCTGATGTAGATTCAGACACAGACCCACTTCACTGGTGGAAGGCTAATGAGACAATCTTTCCCAGGCTCAGCAAACTTGCAAAAAAATACCTCTGTATTCCCGCAACCAGTGCCCCTTCTGAGAGGGTGTTCAGTGCAGGTGGGAACATTGTAACCTGTCACAGAGCACCTCTAAAGCCTGAAACAGTAGACAGACTGGTCTTCCTCTCAAGAAACCTGTAAAGAACATCTACATGTGACTTATCAACAACATGCTTTATGTTTGCACGATGGTCTACAAAGTGTTGTTTGTTTTTTGTTTATTGTTGAAAATTTGCATAACTTTTTGAGTTGACTGATGTAATGTTTACATTGGTTAAAATGGTTATTTTCTTACTATATATTCAGAAGTATTTAATGTTTAATTCAAATTGCACAATATTTACTTTCATATTTCATTCAAATCTTCTGCAAAGATATTTAACTCGTGAATTTGTTTTACATTTATTTACACCTTGTTGACCAATTTATGTATGGCATGGCCATTAAAAATACAATGTTCCTTAACCAGATGGTTTTTCAAGTTACTTATAAAGAGAATGTTACTTAAGTCATTTTGTTGTAATGTTTTAATTGACTAGTTACACAATAAAAAAAATCGAAATCGAAATCGTGAATCGGTCAAACTTTATGAAAAAAACCTAGAATTTTTTTTTTTTGCCATATCGCCCAGCCCTACTTGGGACAAATGGTTTATGTCCACTTTTGGGTCCTGGGGCCAATGGCTTAAATCAGTTTTCATCTCTCTTACGGTTGCTTTAATCGTTCTCCTGCTTGTAGCTTGCTGTATTGTTCCCTTGATAAGATACATTGTATCCAAGTATTTTACTGCCTCTATGGCAAAGGCTTATTTTTACACAAAGAAAAAATGCTTCAGATCAGCACAGCCACCCCACACTCCTCCGCCCTCTCCACTCCATCCTCCTCTCCTACCCTTTCCCACTCAACTCTCCCCTGATCAAATATTTTTGTTTGCTAAAAAAGGGGGGAATGTGGAAGACGAATGTTCTCTTCGTTCCCTTGTACTAATTCATGTCTGAGAAGTAAGCTTTACAAAACCATGTAATAGCATGCTTTGTTTTAGCAAACAGAAAAATATTTGTGCAAAGGACTCAAGGTCTGAGCATTCCACACATGAGTCTGCCTTATCACGTTTTCCCTTAGCTTACATCTGAACGCCATAACAAAAGGAGCCAAGAAATCAAGTTGCACAAGGGGCGTTGAAGGGGCTCAAGGATTGTGTATAATAAAGTGTTGACTGTTACATTTCATAATGATATTAAATCACGCATTCTAGAAGTATAAAACTGGACCCCACCCAACAGACGGGGTTCAGAAGAGCCCTGACGCTGTCATGTATATTTGATTGTCTGCTTTTCTGAAACTCTTCTCACCGTGACTCTGAAAATAAAGCTGCTTTATAACCGCACCTGCTGTCGGGTCTGAGTTTTCGTCCACAGTCTAAAATAGTAAAATTTTTACTTCAGCCTGAGACATTGCATTCATTTCTTCTTTTATAAAACCTAGCTTAAAAATCTATATCATTCATTTGTCATTTCTTATCACAAGTAGCACATCTTATCGCTTAGATTTTTCTTTTTAGTTTCAGTACTCAGTATTCATTTCTGTCGGCACTGTTCTGCCATTATTGTTGTTCTCTTGTATCAATTTCACATAAGTTCATTTTCTGTGTATGGTATGTCCTGTGTAAATTTTGTGTTTTCTGTTAAAATAGACTCTAAATCAATTGGGGGCTATATCTTTAAGCAGGGAATTATAGAATGCAGAGAGGCTTTGTAGATATTGTAGATGGTTTGCTTGCTTTGTTATACACTGATCAACCACAGCATTAAAACCACCTGCCCAGTATTGTGTAGGTCCCACTCGTACCACCTAAAGAGCTCTGACCTCTCGAGACATGAACTCCATAAGACCTATGAAGGTGTTATCTTGCACCAGGATATTAGTTGTAGATCCTTTAAGTTCTGTAAGTTGCGAGGTGGAGCCTCCATGGATCAGACTTGTTTTTCCAGTACATCCCACAGATACCCAATCAGATTGAGATCTGAAGGCAAAGTCAATACCTTGAACTCTGGCATTCTCGAACAGTTTTTGAAGTGTAGCAGGGCGTATTATTTTCCTGAAAGAGCCCACTGGCTTTAGGAAATACTGTTGCCATGAAGAAGTACATTTGGTCTGCAACAATCTATAGGTAGGGGTTATGTGTCAAAGTAATATCCAAATGCCAAATCTTAAGGTTTCCCAGCATAACATTGCCCAGGGCATCTGAGGATTTGCCTTTTTCCATAGTGCATCCTGCTGCCATCCCTTCCCAAGATAAATGATGAACACACACCTGACCATCCAGTAAAAGAACTAAAAGAAAACTTGATTCATCAGAGCAGGCCACCTTCTTCCATTGCTCCATGGTCCATTTCTGATGTTCACATGCACAGCATGGGCACTCTGACTGGTCTGTGGCTACGCAATTCCATGCACAGCAAACTGCAATGTACCGTGTATTACGGCACCATTTTCTCATGTCCAGCATCAAGTTTTTCAGCAATTTCTGCTACAGTAGCTCTTCTGTGGGATTGGAACAGATGGTCTAGCCTTTACTCCCCACACACATCAATGAGCCTTGGGCACCCATGACCTTATCATTGGTCCGCCGGTCGTCGCTCCTTTGATGACTTTTGGTAGGTACTAAACACTGCATACTGGGAACACCCCACAAGAACTGTCATTTGGAGATGCTGTGATATAGTGATCCTTACACTTGCCCATTTTTCCTGCTTCCAACACACCACTTTTAAGAACGGAGTTCACTTGCTGCCTAATGTATCCCACTCCTTGACAGGGGCCATTGTAATGAGATAATCAATGTTATTCACTTCACCTGTCAGTGGTATTAATGTTGTGGTTGATCGGTGCATACAGTGGTGTGAAAAACTATTTGCCCCCTTCCTGATTTCTTATTCTTTTGCATGTTTGTCACACAAAATGTTTCTGATTATCAAACACATTTAACCATTACTCGAATATAACACAAGTAAACACAAAATGCAGTTTTTTAATGATGGTTTTGATTATTTAGGGAGAAAAAAAAATCCAAACCTACATGGCCCTGTGTGAAAAAGTAATTGCCCCCTGAACCTAATAACTGGTTGGGCCACCCTTAGCAGCAATAACTGCAATCAAGCGTTTGCGATAACTTGCAATGAGTCTTTTACAGCGCTCTGGAGGAATTTTGGCCCACTCATCTTTGCAGAATTGTTGTAATTCAGCTTTATTTGAGGGTTTTCTAGCATGAACCGCCTTTTTAAGGTCATGCCATAGCATCTCAATTGGATTAAGGTCAGGACTTTGACTAGGCCACTCCAAAGTCTTCATTTTGTTTTTCTTCAGCCATTTAGAGGTGGATTTGCTAGTGTGTTTTGGGTCATTGTCCTGTTGCAGCACCCAAGATCGCGTCAGCTTGAGTTGACGAACAGATGGCCGGACATTCTCCTTCAGGATTTTTTGGTAGACAGTAGAATTCATGGTTCCATCTATCACAGCAAGCCTTCCAGGTCCTGAAGCAGCAAAACAACCCCAGCCCATCACACTACCACCACCATATTTTACTGTTGGTATGATGTTCTTTTTCTGAAATGCTGTGTTCCTTTTACACCAGATGTAACGGACATTTGCCTTCCAAAAAGTTCAACTTTTGTCTCATCAGTCCACAAGGTATTTTCCCAAAAGTCTTGGCAATCGAGATGTTTCTTAGCAAAATTGAGACGAGCCCTAATGTTCTTTTTGCTTAACAGTGGTTTGCGTCTTGGAAATCTGCCATGCAGGCTGTTTTTGCCCAGTCTCTTTCTTATGGTAGAGTCGTGAACACTGACCTTAATTGAGGCAAGTGAGGCTTGCAATTCTTTAGACGTTGTCCTGGGGTCTTTTGTGACCTCTCGGATGAGTCGTCTCTGTGCTCTTGGGGTAATTTTGGTCGGCCGACCACTCCCGTTTCATGTTTTTGCCATTTGTGGATAATGGCTCTCACTGTGGTTCGCTGGAATCCCAAAGCTTTAGAAATGGCTTTATAACCTTTACCAGACTGATAGATCTCAATTACTTCTGTTCTCATTTGTTCCTGAATTTCTTTGGATCTTGGCATGACCCACTGTGGCTGCTGGTTTTTGTTCCAAATTCCATTTTCCATTGAACTCTAAGTGAGTCATTATTTCCCAGGTTCTGTGTTTTGGAGTCAATATGTAGAAATTACAAACTAGGTTTGGTAGATTTTTTTTAAAATGCAATAAGCAGTTATATGGACAATATGTAGTTTTTTTTTATCATTAACAGTATTTTGTACCTAATTTTCATTCTGCTTTTACTTGGTTATTTACTAATTAGCGAGTCTGAACCTGAAGTCGTTGCTGCTTTCATCATCCCGGGTGTCTGCTGTGCTGGTTGTTATTTGTCACTATTAGGGTTAAATGAAGGGAGCAAACTACACAGGAAAAGGGGAAAATAATAGGAAAACAACAAAAAGAGTTAAGCTTTTGTAGCTTTAGAAAAAAAACAGAAAAATGTCTAAATGTCCCCAGGATTGACTTTGGGAACCACTGCCTTAAATAATCTCGCTCCATCCTACATTTTGGAATGCCATTCACCTTACACTCCAAACCATAACCTTAGATCTTCAAATGAATGTCTGTTTATTATTCCAAGAGCTAAACTTAAAAGAAATGGTAAGGCAGCTTTCTGCTGTTATACACCTAAAATCTGAAATACTTTACCCTTCTGTTTATCCAATTTGCTCCAGATCTGCTCCTATCCAGTCCTTTGCCTTGACATTGCTATTGGCTCCTCTTATCAGTCTTGTTTGCCATGCATATTGGGCAGCAGTCACCTAATGGGAAGTACAGGAGACATAAAAGAGGGAGGCTGGCTGAGGCTACTCTGAAAAAGAAACTTGGGTAGTGCTAGTATACTTCTTTGTAGTTTAGCATTTAGTGCATTTTTAGCCTTGCCAACGTTTTCTGGTTTTTGATTTTAGAGATTTTATAAAAATTGGCCCGGTTAAATCTTATTCTTCTACTTTTTTATGGATTTTGTCTTTCACATTAGGATAGTTGATTTTTATCTGCGGGTGGCATGGTGGTGTAGTTGGTAGCGCTGCTGCCTTGCAGTTAGGAGACCCAGGTTCACTTCCCAGGTCCTCCCTGCGTGAATATTTGCATGTTCTCCCCATGTTTTGCGTGGGTTTCCTCCCACAGTCCAAAGACAAGCAGGTTAGGTATCATTGTCGATCTTAAATTGTCTCTAGTGTGTGCTTGGTGTGTGTGTGTGTGTGTGTGCGCACCCCCTGCCTGGGGTTTGTTTCCTGCCTTGAGCCCAGTGTTAGCTGGGATTGGCTCCAGCAGACCCCTGTGACCCTGTAGTTAGGATATAGCGGTTGGGTAATGGATGGATGGATTTTTATCTGCTATTTTATGGCTCAGATGTTTTCAGCTCATCATGGTCTGCCCTCTATAAATGGTGCACACCAGGGGTCCTCAATCACAGTCCTGGAGGGCTGAAGTGGTTGCAGGCTTTTCTTCTAACCCAGATGCTTAATTAGAAAGCAATTCTTGCCAATAATGTAATTTCATGGCTTGTTAGTGCTTTAACTCTGCTATGTCAGGTCATTCTCATATCCTAGATTTTCTTCCCCTTTCTGAGGATATCATCCAAATGCCTTGAAGGCTAAAATGGATGAGTAATTCTCAGTCCTTCACTTTTTTTTCTCTTCACTTTCCTTCCAAGTATTAAATTAAACCCAACCGTGCACAATAAATACACACAGGTGTAAATGGTAACAAGCTAAATGGAGAAATGCTGATCTCTTTTGTCATTTGCATGTTATTGCTAATTAGGAAAAATTAAAAACCAAGACTACAGCTGTTTATGACTAAAATAAGCAATAAGGGTTCAAAATCTTAACGAGCGAGACAACCAAAATGAAGCACAAGTGTTACATGAGCAATAAGTGCTTCTCATTAAGCAGTTGAGTTGGAGCAAAAACCTGCAGCCACTGCAGCCCTCCAGGACAGAGATTGAGGACTCCCGGTGTACACAGTTTGCCAAGTCTAACAAAGTCAAAAGTCAAAGCGAACTTTATTGTCATCTCAACCATATACAAGTATACAGATAGACGAAATTGCGAAACTCAGGGTCCACAGTGTAACAACATGAAGTGCAAATAAAAAATTAAAGATTAAAAACAAGGCACAGCTTTGCTTACCTTTCACGTGGTGGCTCTAAGGATAGGGATCTGCACTGGCAATCGGAAGGTTGCCGGTTTGAATCCCATAAATGCCAAAAGGAACTCTGCTCTGTTGGGCCCTTCAGCAAGGCCCTTAACCTGCAATTGCTGAGCGCTTTGAGTAGTGAGAAAAGGGCTATATAAACGTAAAGAATTATTATTATCTTATCTGACAAATCAAGGCCAAAGGGATTTTGTGCAGAATTGAAGAAATTCAAAGGTGCAGCCGGGGCATGTTTTGCTGACACTGTTCAGGCTGGTGGTAAGCAATGTTGGTCCTGGAGGTTTTTGTTCCAACCCAATTGCTTAATGAAAAGTCAATTATTGCTGATGAAGCGCTTACTGATCAAATGACATTTTTCTGCTTAATTTTAGTTGTCTTCCTTCTTTAGATTTTGAAGCCTTATTGCTTTTTTAGTCTGACATATTCATATTCCCTGTTCTGTATGTTATTAGCAATAAGATGCAAATGACAAAAGAACCCGCAGTTGTCAATTTAGCTTGTTTCTTTTTACACATGTGTGTATTTATCATGCACTATTTGGTTTAATTAAGTACTTAAATGGAAAGTGAAGAGAAAAAAGTGAAGGACTGTTTTAGGCATCAAATCATTTGGATGTTATCCTTAGGAATGAAAAATATTTACAAAATGAAAATGACCTGACATCACATATTTAAAAAAACTTAACAAGCCATGAAACTGAATTATTGGGAGGAATTTGGGTTGGAGCAAAAACCTGCAGCCATTGTAGCCCTCCAGGACCGATGTTGCTCATCCGTGATTTAGACCATTTGTTTTGTGTTTTTATTCATTATGCTTGTGAATCTGGACTTCTCTGAAATGACACTACTTTTTAAAGCATGGCAAATTTACTTTTGTTTTCATTGACTAATCTAAAAATTGCAATTTCCTATCATGTTTATAATATACAAATAAAGTAACAATAACAGTTTCAATTACCACAGAGACATACATCTGTTTGATGACTGTTTGAATAGTGGAGCTGAACTATCAGCAAACACATTGCTTCCTTAATTACATTATTAAGCTGTGTTCCTTGCAATTTTGACACATTTTTTTTACAAATTTTTGTCCTTTAGCAGATCCTCACTCCATTTCTGTTTCCACTATGCAACTGTACTATTTTTGGTCTTAAAAAGATTTACAATCAACAATACAACCACAGGGTTAATCTGCTGTATGCTCCACAGTTAATTATCGAAGATACTTTTACAAAAAACAATTTAATAAAGCGTGCTGTCTGTATTGTAGATGCAATCTTTTTAAAAATCACTTCACATTATGTAATGTTCATAAGTACCAGAAAAATAAAGTATTAGTTCTGACTTTCATGATCTCCAACAATCGGCAGTAGCCCATGCAGCACACTGGGACTCGTGATATGCTCGGAGATTTAAATAATAGATGAGGAAAATACAAAGACTGCAAAACAGCTAGCAATTGTGCAGTATAACCACCCAGTATATCACACCTCTTATGTTTTGTTAGGTCTCTGTCAACAGTAATTAATATTCAATAGTCAAATCTTAATTAAAGACATTTAATTAAATATTTGAAAAGAGTATTTATTTCTGGTTATCATACTTTTATTATGATCAGAACAAAGTCGGTAAAGAATAGAGAAAATGACTATACAAAGAATTACAGAACATTCATTTACATATTATGTAAAAAAGTATTGTCTTTATATATATATATATATATATACTGTATATATATGTATATAGAAGGCTCAAAAGTAGACAAGCTACACAATAAAGAACAATATGTTTAGAAGAAAATGCAGTTTATAAACATTAAAAATACAGTTTAAAATAAAAGTAAAATGTTCATAAACATATTCTGTGGCATTTTTATTTAACACTGTAGATCATAACAATACAAATATATCACGATACTGTGATTACTAAAACATGAATATACTGTATTTAAGTAGAAATTTCTGTTATATTACAGCTGAAAGTGCTGTAGAACTCTTTCTTTGGCATGAAAATGATTTCATGTCTCATTCAGTTTTGTCTCAAATTATCTACACAGCTATAATAAATGTATTCTCATATTTTGTTGAAATATATGGCAGGTGTGCAGCGCTGCTATAACAGGACACAAAATGATACTTGCCTAACGGGAATGGATTTTTAGGCAGACAATATGTTCCTGTTGATTCAGCATTAGGTTTTGATAGAATTATTATCTGCACTGGCCCTAGGCTATCACTACTGAATGTAATTTATTCTTTAAAATAAAATTTATTTTTATTATTCATTACATATGATTTGTTCAAAATCAATGGCTGGTAACAAAGCAAGACTGCGTACTTTCAGCCGCACAGTTGCTTCATTTCCGATAGCAGCAAATGTCCTTACCAGATATGTTGAATCGTATGCCCAGGTAATCAACACAAAGACAGAAAGAGTTTGAGAGGCTCAAAGCCATTCTCTAGCTTAAGAGAGGTGCATATTACGTTTTACAACATCTGTTCCTTTTATTCAACATTACTGTTGCAAAATCATTGCAGTTATATATATATATAAAAAAAAAAAAAAAAAAAAAAAATCTTGCCTTCAGCCACGCAGAGGATTGTAAAAGTCGTATCACTGAATTAGAGACTTTACTTTCACTAACATAGTATGCCTTTGCACAATTTTTTTGGTTTTTGTTTATATGAAAATATATTTCTGCATAGACATACATGACGCTGTGAACTAGGTTTTTGTTATTTTTTAATTCAAGGTACAATATTTTAGTAACATAAGCAAATATTATAGGTGATATGGTCCTCAGCTTAGACTATTGTTTTACTTGTTGTCACAGATTACTGTTGCATAGAATTTCCAAAAGTAGACCGAACTCCGTTTTGCTCCATCCAACTCCAACAAAACATTTGTCAAAAGAATGGACTATTATTGCATTTGACAATAAAAGGTGTTCTGGAGTGTTGACCTTCGCATTTAGTAACCGTGAGGGAGGAAATGTTGGTTTAAATGAAAATGGTTAGTAAAAACAACTACTACTAATAATTACTGGCAGCAGGCTAATACAAATATTGGAAAATAAATACAATTTACAGTATATTTTAAAAATCCTTAATCATCTTGAATCAACCTGTTGTCTTTATAAACCAAACACATGAAACAAATGTAAACCTCACCAGGTTCCCTTCACCTTAATAAAACATAACTTTGTCTCAGCCGTGTGAAGTTAAAGAACACTCTGTACAGTGACATGATGCAGACCACGTACTTTCTTCTGTCTCTTGTACCTCAGACTCTTTCCATAACTGACTTTACGCATACCATCTTCTTCAGCCGTTAGCCATCTTCTTTAAAACAAACTGTCCTTTTGTTTTACAAATAAAAAGAAACAAAAAATCCTGAGTTGTATGTTCATCAGATTTATTTGTTTTTCTGTGACCCAATCATTACTTTGGATACAAAGTTGACAATGGCACTGGCTGGCTGCTCTGGGTCATGCTCGGCAAAAAGATGGCATATATTATCAGTGGCACTTCCTTGCTTTCTTGCCACAAATCCAAAAATTCTATGGAGAGAGAAAGAGAAAGAAAAAGACAAATGTGAACATACACACTTCACGTCAAAAGATTAAAAAAACATGTTTTAGTTTATTGTTAAAATTGTGCTCTAAAAAGCAATAACTTCAGTTGTGGTTTGCGTTAAAGTTATAATAATCAAGTGAAAATTAATTCTTGTCAAAATATTTATTTTGAATTATTAGATACAATATACACAGTCCACTTCAAGCATACTGGACTTGAGAAAATTTTCTCAGATACATCTGAGATCTCAGATAAGCAATAAATGGCATTTACTTAAAATTGAAATTAACTTCAAAATTTGCCTCCATGCATGGTTGCGCATTCATAGGTGTTCAAAGATGAAATGCCGATGGCTTATTTAATGAAACAGAGTTAAAATGCCAACCCCATTCATATAGATGGGCTGTAGCAATCTCAAGGAATGGCCACAGGTGTAATTATATTATGGCCTACTGCCATGTAGAGTATATTCATGATTTAGCCCAAGTACCCTGTTAAGCTTCTGCTGTTGCTTGGGTAAAGTACAAAGACATATTTGTGGGTTCGTTTATGGAGGATGTCCAGCTTCATCGTATTGCCAGGCATTCAGAAATGTGATGAAATCTGAGTCATGTCAAAAGTGTGCTGGCTGAACCAGGGACTTGCACAAAAGGGTGGTTGCAGTGGCTCAAGCTCAAGACCCTGCCCTTTTCACTGCCCAAGTGGCCTTTTCTCCTGTTAGGAACGTATACCTTCTATTTTTTTTTTTTTTTTTTGTAAGAAGCAGAGAAAAGGCAACAATAAGAAATAGGCCTTGATAAAGCTAAGTAGGCATCTCTTTACTATCCATCAAAATAAATTGTGCCCTTTAACTGGTGCATCACTGCACTGGGGCACTTTTTACTTTTGTTCTGTTATATGTGTACCTTTTGTGAAAGTGTTTGATATTTGGACTTCAGGCTTCATACATTATATAGTTTATGCTTACATTTTGTCATTTACTACTACAATATGAAAACGCGTTTCTGTTTTAAAAATGTGTTTACACGGATTACAGTAGAAACGGAACACACGTGAAATGCGTGTATTCCAAATAATGATCTATTATTTCCAGTCTAAAACTCCACTTCACTCCCAGATAATCAATCAAGGCATGAGCTGGGAGAAGTTTGTGCCCGTTCTAAGTCGGTGGGGGGATGGAATAGCCGGCTGCTTGCAGCCTGATTTTTATCAGCACATTTAGATGACAAAAGACGCTGGTGGAGAGCTGTGAACGATTTTAAGAAGCAATTTAAGGTGGGACGGAATTACGAGTTTTTTCGTAGGCTCTGGTAATTCTAGTGTTAAGGAAGTGCACCACAGTAAAACACGTGACGTTGCAACTTGCTTTTTGGCTGTAAACAGACATGCCCATTGACTCACCTGCAGCTTCAATGGATTTCCAAAACCATGAAAGTCTATTGGTCAACAAGCCTTCATAGTTTCTAAAAGAAACTACTAATAGTTGATACTAAATGTATCTGATTGGCTGTTATTGTAAGTTATTTAAGATACACTAGTTTTCCGGTTTGAAACCCTAGGATCTTTGTGGATTCATATTGTGTGAAGTAGACATCTGTTGAAAACATTCCAGTAAGGCCTGCATATTGCTGCTGTTTTTAATTTATGAAACCGTACATTTAGAAATTTGCAAATAATCACATTTTGTGGAGCATAACAGTTTAGCTGGGACCATTGGAGTGGAAGTTCGTGGGGTAAAGTTGGGAGGGAAACGCAAACGCCGTGGACCAGAGTTTGGAGAAATCCTGTTCTTTTAGTTTTGAAGACAGAAGAGAGAATACAAAATAGAAAAGTAGGACAATGTCAAAAATTTGATTCTAGAATTTGAACAACACTAATAGGACCTTCATTTGTGAGATGGTAAGATATCAACGGGCGAACTGATGCTAACATTGTTACAACCGGACAGTATGGACATGTCTGCTGATGAAGTCATGATAAGGAGTCAGCATTGTGTGACCATGGGCTGGTTCTGAACTCTTATGAAGTTTAACACAGCATGTAAGAGAAGCGATAATTCAAAGGAGCATTTAAGTCAGGGACTCTTAACTTGGGGGTCGCATTGTAGTTGTGTGGTAGGGGGAGTAGGGCTGGTTGTCACAAGAATCTCACCTATGTAAATATTTGCAGCTAGGTAGCTACATTTGAAACTGACCATAGAATAGTGCAATCTTTTTATCTAAAGAGAGTCATCCTTTTACATTTACATTTATTTATTTGCCTGATGCCTTTATCCAAGGCAGCTTACAAAATTTATGATACAATGGCTACATTGATTCTGCCTTTCCAATTGGAGCACAGGCAGGTCAAGTGACTAGCTCATTGGTCATGGTGTCAGTAGCAGGATTTGAACCCACCAACTCAGGGTTTGAAGTCCAAAGACTTAACCACACTGCCATGTGTGCTTTTTTCTGGAGCTGTCAGTTTTTTTTGGAAAGGTAGGTAGCAAGAAATTTTAAAAGCAAAAAGGGTTACATTCTAAAAAGGATTAAGAACTCCAGATTTAAAAGCAAGTGCAATACTAAGAATATTTGGTAGGGTGAGAGTGCAATATCTTGTGGGTTCCTGATGTTAGGAGGCAAAGAAGAATGAATGCAGAGAAAAAAAACAGGACTAATAGATGCAACATCACAGCTTTGCTGCCAGGAGTTAGTGACCATGGGGCATAATGAAAGTGGAGATTCAGTCAATAAGGGCAACTTTAAAAATGACAATTTACAGAACTGTTTAAAAAGTATGCTCATTTCACTTTGTCATTATCTGTGTTTTATGGAATTCTAGGATGTAACAGTCTACATAAAATGATTTTTTTGTTGGTTCTTCAGTCGATATAGAATCAGGTAAAACACTTTTTAAGAGTAGATAAAACAGCATGTATTTCATATCATGTATAGCTGCCTATAAGAAATGAATTATGAGATATATAACTGGCTTAATTCATGAGTTTTTTATTGGTTTCTCTGATGCATGAGATGAAAAATTGTAGGAAGCTCAAAAGATTATAAAAGTACTTGTTCAGATTAACAGATTAAGAAGTAAAGTATAAATGTAGAAGAGGTTTGGTGTTAAATAAAGTAGAAAACATCCATCCATCCATTTTCCAACCCGAACACAGGGTCACGGGGGTCTGCTGGAGCCAATCCAAGCCAACACAGGGTACAAGGCAGGAACCAATCCAGGGCAGGGTGCCAACCCATTGCAGGACACACACAAACACACCAAGCACACACTAGGGCCAATTTAGAATCGCCAATCCACCTAACCTGCATGTCTTTGGACTGTGGGAGGAAACTGGAGTAACTGGAGGAAACCCATGCAGACACGGGGAGAACATGCAAACTCCATGCAGTTAGGACTCGGGAAGTGAACCCGGGTCTCCTAACTGCGAGGTATAACTGTTTAATGCTCTGAAATTATGCACTTTTGATATTCTGTGAAATACAGGACCAGAGTGGCAACTGAAAATAATGTTCATTCTCTAAAATCATACAATGATGGTGTTTAATAACATTGTGCTCACTCTGCATTTATTTATTTATTTTTTTTTATTTTTATTTATTAATTTTATTACAATCAATACATAGCAATCAAGTTTTTACAAAAAAAAGAATTATGCTAAGAACAGATCGATCCCCACCCTTGAGAGAGAGAGCAAGCCAAACGGTGTAAAATTTAAGGCTTGTAAAAATACCTAAATCAACAAATTCTCTGTGCTTTATAAAATCATTTCAAAATATTACTGATTAGATCCTGCCATGTTTTGAAAAAGTCTGCACAGATCCTCTAACTGAGTATTTGATTTTTCCAATTTTAAATAATATAACACATCAGTTTCCCACTGACTTAAAAGAGGAGAGTTTGGGTTCTTCCAGTTTATCAGAATAAGTCTGCGTGCCAACAGTGTAGTGAATGCAATCACAATTTGTTTGTCTTTCTCCACTTTAAGACCCTCTGGAAGAACCCCAAACACAGCTGTTAATGGGTTAGGAGGGATTGTGAGTCCAAGACTGTCTGAGAGGTAATTAAAAATTTTTGTCCAGAATAATGTTAATTTGGTGCAGGCCCAGAACATGTGACCTAGTGAGGCTGGGGCTTGGTTGCAACGTTCGCAGGTTGGATCATGCCCTGGAAACATTTTGAGAGTTTTAGTGAGACAGATGTGCTCGATATATAATTTTGAGTTGTATAATTGTATGCTTTGCATATGGAGCTTGAGTGAATTCTCTGCATTGCTACTTTCCACTCCTTTTCTGATATATTAATTGAGAGGTCATTTTCCCAGTGTCCTCTTGGATCTTTGAAAGGAAGGGATTGTAAAAGGATTTTATATATTGTAGAGATGGAGTCTAACTCCTTGAAATTGAGCAATAATTTTTCCAGCGTGGATGAGGGTGCAAGATGAGGAAAATCTGGAAGGTTCTGTTTAACAAAGTTCCTGATTTGAAGATAGTGAAAGAAATTTGTAGCTGGAATGTTAAATTTGGAATGTAATTGTTCATAGGATGCAAAGACGTTGTCTATATAAAGATCTCTAAGCAAGTTAATTCCAAATTTTTCCAGATATTAAAACTGCATATGTTTGTGAGGGTTGAAAGAGGTGGTTCTTTTGCAGGGTGCCACAGAAAGAAGCTTCTCCGTCTTAAAATGCTTTCTACATTGGTTCCAGATTCTAAGTGAGTGGAGCACAATTGGGTTATTAGTGTATTGCCGATAGCGTGTGTTTATTGGAGCACAAAGCAAGGAATACAAAGAAGTACTGCAGGATTTTACTTCTATTGCGGTCCATGCCTGTGTATGTTCTTCTATTTGTGTCCAGGTTCTTATCGACTGTATATTTGCGCCCAGTAATAAAACTGGAAGTTAGGTAGAGCCATGCCGCCTTCTGCCTTTTGTCTTTGTAGGGTCGCTCTTTTGATGCGTGGATGTTTAGAATTCCAAATAAATGAGGTTATTGTTGAATCTAATTGCTTAAAGAACGATTTATTAATGTATATTGGTATGTTTTGAAATAAAAAGGAGCTTAGGAAGAATATTCATCTTAACAGTGTTAATTCTTCCAGCTAGTGTGAGATGAAGGGTTGACCATCTATGCAAGTCTTGTTTAATTTTTTCCATGCAGACGACGAAATTTTGTTGATAAAGAGCTTTATGTTTACTTGTGATGTTTACCCCGAGGTATTTAAACTGTTCTGCAATGATAAAAGGAAGGGTGTCTAATCTAATATTATATGCTTGAGAATTCACGGAAAGAGTACACTTTTATTCAGATTAATTCTGAGACCAGAGAGCTTTTGAAATTCTGTGAGTGCTGCTAAGACTGCAGGCACAGAATTTTCTGGGTCCGATATATACAGTACCATGTCATCTGCATATAATGAGATTTTCTGTTCCAGTCCTTCTCTGCTAATCCCCTTTATCTGATCAGTATTTCGACAATGTATTGCCAGTGGTTCAATGGCAATTGCAAACAGCAGTGGTGACAAAGGGCATCCTTGTCTTGTGCCACGCTCTAGTTTAAAGTAGTCTGAGCAAATGTTATTGATGCAAACTGAAGCTTCTGGGTTAGTATACAGTAATTTAATCCATGCACAAATGTTCGGGCCAAACCCAAACTTCTCCAAAATAGTAAAAGGTATTTCCATTCAATCATGTCGAATGCTTTTTCTGCATCCAATGATAATAATATTTCTGGGGTGTTTGATTTAGTTGGTGAGTATATTACATTAAACAGGCGTCAAGATTTGAAGATAAGTGTCGGCCCCTAATAAATCCAGTTTGGTCTTGTGATATTACTGAGGGGAGCACTTTCTCCATCCTTCTAGCTATGATTTTAGAGAGTATTTTAACGTCGTTATTCAGAAGTGAAATTGGTCTGTATGATGCACATTGTAATAAGTCCTTATTTTGTTTTGGAAAGACAGTGATTAGTGCTTGGCGAAAGGTTTGTGGAAGAGATTGGTTATCTCTGGCTTCTGTAAATGTTGCTAATAGGAGGGAGCTAGCTGAGCGGAGAATTTCTTGTAAAACTCTGCAGGGTAGCCATCAGGGCCTGCTGCTTTTCCACCTTGGAGTGACTTTATAGCATCCAGTAATTCTGATAATGACAGAGGTTTATCGAGTTCCTCCACACTAAAAGCGTCAATTTGTGGTATCTGTAATTTATCCAGAAATGCATTAGATTGTATATTGTCTTCTTTAAACTCAGTAGTATATAGGGATTTATAGTAGTCTCTAAAAGTGTACATTATATTTTTGTGTTCGATGATTTTATCTCCGTTCGTGTTAGTAATTACGGAGATTGCGCTATGTACATCTTGCTTGTGAATTTGTTGCGCTAAAAGCTTATTAGCTTTCTCTCCATGTTCATAATAATGATGTCTGGATTTGTAAATTAGTTGTTCGGTTTCTTTAGTTGTCAAGAGGTTTAATTCTGAATGTAGAGCCTGCCTCCTCTTATGTAGAGTCTCGCTTGGTAGTCTGGCATGTTCTTCATCTATTTTAGTAATTTCGCTTTTATCTCTGCTACTTTCTTCGCTCGGATTTATTTCTGTGGGAAAGATATGAGATAATCTGTCCTCTTAAGAAGGCCTTAAGAGTTTCCCAGAGTATTCCTGCAGAGATCTCAGGGGATGTATTTGTCTCTAGAAAGAATTCAATTTGTTTGGATATAAATTCAGTACAATTCTCGTCAGCTAATAGAAGCGGATTGAGGACCATCTGCGGGTGAGTGTATGGGGCTTAGTAATTTCAGCTCCAAGATCATCGAGCATGGTCTGAAATAACAATAGCATCGTATTTACAAGATTTAATCTTAGGCAAGAAGTTATTATCTATAAAGAAGTAATCAATCCTTGAGTAGCAATGATGTACTGGTGAGTAGAAAGAATATGTTCTTGAATTTGGGTTTAAAAACCTCCAGGGATCTGATAAGTTGTGATCAGTTATAAACTTTGTAATTATCTTTGCGGTGTTAGTTGCCGTTCCCCCTGTGGAGGAAGTCTTATCTAAAAGTGGATTTAGAACACAATTAAAGTCCCCAGCCATTATAAGTTTATGAGTGTTCAGATTGGGAATGGATGCAAATAAATTTTGTATAAATTCCTTATCATCAACATTAGGTGCATAAACATTTATCAAAATCATTTTACAGTTAGATAAGTCTCCCATGACCATCACATATCTCCCTTCAGGATCCAATACTACATCTGATGCTACAAATGGTACTGTTCTATGTATGAGAAAGTTTTCTTTGTAAAACTAGAATGGAACATTTGGCCAGTCCAGTCTTTTGCAGCCGGAACTGATCCTTACTTAGTAAGTGGGTTTCCTGTAAAAATACTATTTTAGCATTTAGACCTGTTAGGTGAGAAAGTACTTTCTTTCTCTTTAATTCGTGATTCAGGCCTTTAACATTCCAGCTTACGAAGTTAACTGTCCCATCATGGAGACACTGATTCTGAGTTTTTGGTGTCATATTATAGTCTTAACTGGAAGTGAAATAGTTTAGGTCTTAATTTCCTATTCCCCCAAGAGTTGTTGCCATGCAGCTTATTATTACGTTGATAGTTATAATTATAAAGATTGAGATGATAGATTAGATATAGATCAAGCCTGCTCTCTTTCTCTTCCCCCCTTAACCCCCCACCCTCCCTTTTTGCCTCCCCAGGTGAGGCTAAAACCCACTTCATGCAGTCCCAGTCCTCTGACATACCCAGAGACAGAGCACGCCCAAAGCACATCAAGCCCCCATGCAGTGGCGCTTTAAGGTTAAAAGATAGAGATATCTGTTACCAATATAGTCTTTAAAAGAGGAAAAAGAAAAGAATTTTGCACTTAATATATATATATATATATATATATATATATATATATATATATATATAATCTTCATCAATTTTAGTGCATTAAGATGATATCCCCAGATAATAAACCCAGGTGATGGTGTTAAAGATGTGTCCAAAACAAGCATAACAAGTCTTAATGCAGTAATAGCAATAACAGCAAACCAAGGGTATGATATTGAACAGTCTCATTTAGGGTACACATGAAATAATTAGAAAAGAAAAAGAGGAGGAAAACGTAATTAAGCACAATAAAACATAAACATTTAGCCCTAGTAATACTAAGTAATGATAAGTAATAAGTAAAATAATAATAATATAAGAATATGAGAATATATGCTGATAAAAACCCATATTTTAAAACAAATAGATCAGACAGTAGATTATTAATCCTAGCTTTATCATTTACCGCCATGACTCACAATTATGTATCAGAATAGTCCCGGGATCAGCTTTCTTAATTCATTTTCTGCCTCCTCCTTGCTAGCGAAAACATAGAAATGACCCTGCCATTCCACTTTCAGTTTTGCCGGATACAGGAGGCCGTATTTGACATTGGCTTGCCGTAGCGCTGTTTAATATTATAGAAGGCGCGCTTGATAGCTGTTGCTGGAGAGAAGTCAGGGAAGACGAATGTGGCAATCTTCATATATAATATCTTCCTTTTTTCCTGAGGAGTTCCATCACCTCTAACTTAAATGATAATCGCTCAAAACGAACTATAAAAGATCTTGGTCGGGTCTGACGGTGTTTGATCCACAGACGCTATAAGCCGCTGCTATCTCAGATTCTGCTTTAAAGTCGCCCCCGATTATTTTAGAAAAAAGTTCAGTTGCAATTTCACGGGTTTAAACTTTCGATTCTCCGCAGCCTTCAATTCTGACATTATACCTTCTATTCCCATCTTCTAAAGCAGCCAGTCTGTCTCCAAGTTTTTCTCCGAGTTTTTACATTCAACTGACATTTACTGCTCTTTCCTCGGCACTGGCAGCTAGATGTTCGCTATTTCGATCCGATTCGTGAATGTCTCACTAAGATGCTCCAATCGATCAGCAAGCGTGCTCAGTTTAACCGAGTTTTTCTCAATGCGCTCTTCAATTTTACCCAGCACCTGTCGAAGTTCAAGTTGTACCTCTTGACGCAGCCTTTCATTTGCCTGTTGGATTTCCTGTCGCAGCCATTCATTGGCCTGTTTCATCTCCTGTTTCCATTCCTGTTTCAGTCTCTCATGTGCCTTTGCCGTTGCTTTCTCATTAGCCTTCTCGCTTTTCTTTATATCTTGCCTGAGCTCAGCGAGCAACACTTTCAGTTCAGATAGCTCAAATGTGCCTTCTTGTACCGTAGATGAAGCAGCAGACTCTGCTGAAGCCGGTGTCCCGCTGCTCCAGTCCCGCGTAATTGCGTAACTGAAGCCGCGGACCTCCCGGCCTTTTCCAGTTTCAGGTAATCCTCTCCAATCGGCGAGCTATCCACATCTGCACTCACGATCGCACCTTCGCTCCCCTTTTCGCTCTCAGCCGGCGACGATGTAGTGGACCGTGGTCCCGAGGAGTCTGTACTTTCGCCCATCTGATCCAGGTCCGTCTCTGAGAGGCCGATCTCGAACTAGGGCTTGCTGATCGCAGCTTGGATGTAGCTTTAGTCTTCGATTCTTTCGACCCCTTCTTGTTGGCCATGTTTATATGTGTTTACATATACTGTAGCGGTCCCTCTCGGGTTGAATAAATACAGGATATCTCAGAATAATAAGCAAATAATATGAAAAATAGCACCACTGCTAGCGGAGCTCCACTTCAGACGTCCATCTCTCGCATCGGACGAGACCAAAAAATCTCTGCACCACTCTGCATTTAAGTCAAAAATCATACAACATAAGACAAAAATATTTATGTATAACATTTAAGTTATAGTGATGTGCTATGATGCAAACTCTTTCTGTTGAAGTCTTTTTTGTAGTTCAATTAGATGGGAATTCCTTTAATTACTTTTTCATCTTGTAAGTAGCATTATATTAGGAAAATGAAGTATATGTGTAGTATTTTGAAAGGGGGTGTGTGTTCTTATAATCTGGCATAATCAGCATTGACAAATATTTCATAATGCTTTGGTTGTTACATCCACACTTTCAGTGAAATTTAAAACACAGAAATAAAAGTAGGCACTAATTTGTGTCCATGAATTCATGTGTAACAAGTCCCGACCAGTAAAATGCTCCTTCTCCCCTTTGTAAGCCACGGCCCACGAAAAGGTCTGTGCATAACCTTGGGTAGGACTATATGTGGTAGATATACAGCACACGCTACAATACTACATATCTACAGTGATTCTACATAGTTCTACGATACAATATGTTAATGCAGTAGTAGGACTAATAACAAATAATGTTCATTGTGCTGTAAAATATAATAGTAATTTATTGAAGTAATATTGTTTCAATGAAATTAAATAGGCATCTGTCTCAAAAAAGTTAAGCATCTTACAAAAGAGTTATGTATTCAAAACCAATATATTTAAAATATCACCACATATGACATTTTCAAATTAAATAAGTATCCGCTTAATTGAAGGCAGCACTGTGGTAGATGCTGGCTTGTGCCCCAGATGTTCCCCATGTGGAGTTCTCTCCATGTCCATTGCCTCCATTTACTCCAGGTGAATTGCCGTTGCTAAACTGGCCTTTGCGTGTGTGTGTTCACCCTGCAATGGACTGGCTCTCCATTCGGGTGTTGTTCCTGCCTTGTATCTGATGAATGCTTGGATTGGCTCCAGTCTCCCTGTGACCCTACCCTGGATTTGAGGATAAGGAAAATAGATGGATGGATTTAATTGAGAATTCTATTATATAGTTTGTTTTTTTTTTTTTTACCTATTAATTACATACCACAAGGAGTGGACACTAGGCACACCAGGTGAATACCTGTGAAACTGATGTGCCAGAACTAGGACTAAATGGATTGATAATTTAAGATTGATTAAATTGGGAAAATATTATCAGGTAAATAGGCTCCAAATACTTGTGTTCCAATTTCTACTAGCATTAGTAAAAGTGTGTCAAACCGCCCGGTAGACATTCTGACACATTTTATTTCACCTTTTAAATAAATCCATCCAATCAACTAATTTGATTATATTTAAGTTTACATGCACATTCACAATCATCATTTTCTTTTTCAACAGAAACCGGCATAATAATTTAGTCAGGTCACACTACACAAAAAATAAACAAGTCCTAAAACACATGCTCAAAATGAAGATGCTGTCTTATAATTACAAGTGAGGAACTGTTGTATAATTTGAAATCACAAATGACAAGATGCTTAATTGTTTTTCACAGGACTGTGGAGCTTGAGTCAGAAAGTAGTTATTGGGTTACTGGAGTCAGTAAAAAGGACCGACTCAGACTAAATATAAATTGTCATATATTGTATTAAAATTTCCAATTTCACATAAACTAATTAGGCCTGTCACATTAGCCTGTTTTTATTAACAATAAGTTTATTTTTCAATATATTCAAACATAGGTTAATGGTAGGCGGAGTGTTCATCCTAAGGGGATGGGGATCTGCGCCAACAATAGGAAGGTTGCCTGATCGAATCCTGTAAACGCCAGAAGCAATTCTACTCTGTTATCTTTTTTTTTTTTTAACCTGTGGTGTGCATAAAAAGCATGAAGTGCTTATGGCACTGCTCTGTGAATAATGAAACCCCTAAAAAATATAGGATGTTTCAAAACACAGCCTTACTCCAAAACATGATGTGATGTGATCAAGAAGTAGATAGAACCAGACACACCTAGCACTCCCTGTAATCCTCCTATGAAGCCCATACAAAATCACCCACGATTGCTTAAACACACTAAACACAGTCATTATTTTATCTTTCCCTAACTCAGCAACTTTTTGTGTCTCTCAAAAGAGGTAACTCTGTGTGTACTAAATGTTGCCTGGTAGTGATCTTTAAGTGTGCAATCCTAATTTTTATTTAATACACAAAAAAAACCAAAAAAAAACAAAACACAGCTTATTGGTACAGGTAGCTAAATGTGCATTGGTAACAATGAAGAGTCACATCACATTAGAGTTTTTAAATGGGTATAATAATAAAGGGAAGCGACAGAATTACTGTGTGACCATTATTCATTTGCATTAATTAGAAAATGTTACCATTAAACAACAGCCAGGACTCACAGATTTAGGAGTGAACTGGGGCAGGATATGAAAGAGAATGATACTTTTAGAGTGAAAAAGGCGTGTTTAGAAAAACTGCTCTGTTAATCAAAAAGCAAAGCAGTGGGACAGACAAAACCGTCTCGAAATATGTTGTAAAGTAGTATGGCTGTAAGTTTTTCTACTGAAGATAACAAGCTAAAAATTCAAAATAATGGAAAGGCTGATGTGTAAAACCAGGTCTGCAAGATACTGCGTCTTTGAAAAGCGTGTCTGGAGTAACACAGTGCCAAAATTAGTGCAAGGTAAGACAAACATATATTATTTAACAGTTGAGTGCTAGCCTTTATCTTTGAATAACACATTTTCCAAATAAATTTCAATGAAATTCAAATAGTGATGTTTAATCTGATTAGAAATGAGTATATCAGAGCAGGGGTCCCCAACCCCCGGTCCGCTAGACAGCCAGGCCGCGAGAGAACTGCCAGCATCGGAGAGTCAATCAGTGAAGGGCTACAGCACCTTCACTGAGGACACTTTTCAGAACGCTAGGTGGGGGTTTGCAGCAAAGCAGAGAAAGGAGAGAGACCGAGCTGAGAGAGTATTACAACAAAGTATTTTATGGTCCCGACAGTTTCCCCATATGACACGAGTCTACAGAAATCTCATTACTACGAAATACATTCAGCCGATACTTTCATTATAACAAAATGACCTTGAAATGCCTGAATGAATCATCCACAGAGAAGTTAGTTCTGTGGTCGCAGCTCAGTTGTGCACATTTGCACAACGATCCCCAAACAAACATTGTAAAAAAAAATTCTCGTATTGTTTTTTTTTGCTGTTTTTGTTTTCTGTGGTTTTCAGTGATACCTGTTGCTTATTGCTCGTCAACATTTGAAAAACATCCATTGGAATTTAACTTATTACTGTCACCCTCCTACATAAACGGCAGACACGAAAAAATTATAACACTTTGTGATGTGGAATGTGTTGGAATGACAAATGCAATGCATTTGACTTTGTTATATGCAAAAAAAGAAGAAAAATCTTGGGTTGCAAATGTATGCGAACTGCTGCATTTGAAGATGCCAAAAAAGCAGTTTTCATGTGTTTCAGTGATGCTCGATCAAGAAACATTCTTATTAATGTGGCACTCAATCAAGAAAATGTGAGGTTTCTAAACTCTCTTGGGACCTCCCCTAACTAGACAACACGCTGAAGAGCGTCCCGAAGTGCGATCACCAGGGGCCTCATGTATAACGCCGTGCATAGAACTCGCACTAAAACATGGCGTAAGCACAAAAGCAAATGTGCTTACGCACAGAAAAATCCAGATGCAGGAATCTGTGCATACTCCAACTTCCACGCTCTTCCGCTACATAAATCCTGATTAGCGTGAAAAGTAATGCTCGTGCACGCGCTTTATGTAACGCCCCAACTCCTCCCAGAATTACGCCTCATTGAATATGCAAATGAATATAAATCGCCCTGAAGTTCAGCCTTCTGTGAAAAGACAATGGGAAAAGTACAGGGGAAAATATAAGAATTTCAGCGAATACCAAGTGGAGGTAAAGGAAAAACATACTATTTGTTCAAATAAACCGTGGTATAATCAACAAAAGAAGTTGATCGAGTGACATAGCGTGTTGAAGAAACTTGAAAGCTCACGTTCACAAAATCGCACAGTGCCAGAAATGAAAAAGAAGTCGCATATCAAAGTCGCCGTGAAAAGGTGAGTTGTAGCCCACTGTCTTGAGTGTCATATGAAAGCTTATTAGGGTACAGAGAAAAAAAGGCACACAGTGGGGAAAAAGCACGAAATGTCAACTTCAATCTCGACATTTCCACTTTAATCACGTAGTTTATTTTGTCATTAAAGTAGAACATCATAAACTTCATCTTAAAATCGTTTAATTAACCAGTTTCTCAAATCACATCAGAATTAAAGTAGCATGTTAAATGCTTTGTTTTGTATTTGATCTTCTATGTGTTCTATGTGTTTGAATCACTACTTGCTTCTTAAACCGGCTCTCTTTCTCCAACTGGACACAGAATCCATTACATTCGTGATATTACAGGTCTCTGAATAACTAAAATACTGAGATGTATACGTGATATCATTTTTATAATGATAGGAGTTAAAGCACGTTATTAAACATGGCTTTCACGGCGCAGTGATTGTGTACGACCTTCGATGAAATAATTTATTGCAGCAGTACTCAGGGGCAGCTCTAGGCCTGTGGTGGCACTGGGCAGAGGAAGAATTGGTGGCTCCTTCGCCCGCCAATGTCAGTAAGGTAGCTTATGCATGGTGGATGGCCACGTCTTTTGCAGACACTGCATAGCCGCTCGTGCTCATGACACAAGCATGTAACTTTTGCCGAAATTTGTCGCTGCGTTCTTAGCTGTGTTGTTATTTTCTATTTCTGTTTTATATTATAATATATATATATATTGGTGTAGCCGCCACTGCAGTCCTTGCTTTTCTTTCCCCAAACACCCAATCAGAATTGGGGAGCGCCGATTCTTCAAAACATTTAAGGAACATTGAAATATCTTTGTAGTACATGTTTAATTATTCTATCCTTCACGACACTCCCAGTGAAGAATATAGATTATTTAAATGAAGTTAAAGTTTTATCTGTATAATGTAATAAACATATTTTGCTGCATTTCACCTTAACAATATCATCATCATATGTAAATACGCGCTTTATAAAGTGGCTCAGGTTGTGCGATATTATAACTGTAGTGCAAGTTTACAGTGGGGTGATTGTACTTATAAGTACAAACAGTTCTATAAGGAGCAATTGATTGAGTGCGTTTATAGTTCTTGGGAAGAAACTGTTTCTGAACCACGAGGTCCGTACAAGAAAGGCTTTGAAACGTTTTGCCGTGGCTGAGACAGTGTGTACTTGAAGCTGTATACCGATAATTATCTTTCCGATCAGCTGCTGCTGTGATTCCCCATTCAGATACAGTGATATAAATACTCCAAGTGGTGCAGTGAGAGTAATATGGAAAAAGATGATCCGCTGTGGCAACTCCTAACGGGAGCAGCTAAAAGAAGAAGAAGGTGCAGTGAGAGTAACAATGCTAAAGCAGTTATGGTATTTAGAATACTATGGCTATTCCCTGGACCATTATATTGTTACAAGTTAATTACAATCAGATGCATTACACTAATAAACAATATGCGGTTAGTGTGTATTTATAAAGCCGTGTCAGGAAAATAAAGAGTAACCACACAGGAACAGTAGCATTGCTTTGACGCTGGGTGCCGCCAGTCTGCAAAACTGAGCGTAGAACTTGCGTACGACAAGGTATGAGGTACCGTGGAAAAGTGCGTGGCTTTAGGCCAAGTGTAGGTTTTATACATCGCGATTTGAATGTGGAAAACTTCTTACGCAACATTTCTGTGCGTACGCACTGTTTATACATGAGACCCCAGGTCTGTGGAAAACTGTTTATCCATTGCTGGGGCAACAGCAGGCTCACAGTTCTGCTGCGACTCTTCACTGAAGCAAACAGAAAAGATCTCAATGGGTAATGCAAGGAACATTGTAAATGCAGGGAACAGGATTACTTGGCCACTAACCCGGTCACAACCCTGTCTGACTGCTGTGTCTGTGTATAGCAGAGTGGCAGACCCCACTACAATAAATAAACGTGCTGTTCCTGTTTCAAGCTGAATAAAGCTGGTTTTGCTAAATTACTGAGACTAAGCCTCGTGTTTTGGGGTGTAAGACAGGGACTTATAGCACGACCATGATCTTTTAGAATTTGCTTCAGTGACATTTCACTGCAGCGCTGTAAGCCTGCTGTTGCCCTGCCCTGGCAACAGACAAACAGTCTTCCATAGACGCGGCAATTGCGCTTCAGGACGCACTTCAGTGTGATGTTCCTGAATCGGGGGGGAATCCCAAAAGAGTTCAGAAACTTCACAATATGAAGAAGAAGAAAAGGATGATTCGGCTTCTGATTGATAAGCTGTGCTGCTCACAATATGCGTCCACATTTAGATAATGTTTGCGTTGAATTCCTCCCACCCAATTGTACAGTAGTGCTTCAGACATTGGGTTTGGGCATTATTCACACCCTGAAAGTGTATTATCGCAAGGAAATGCAGAGAAAAATTCTCGTCAGCATAACTTGTAGACAGGTGAAGATTAAAATTAACGCGAAAAAAGCTATTGAAATGATTGCAAACGCCTGGACACAAGTTAAAGATAGCACTATAGAAACAAATACAGAATCTCATTACAACAAAATTTTCATTAAAACAAAATATTTTTTTTGTCCCTGGCAGTTTGTTGTAATTGAAATTTAACCATATTTGCACTACAGGCATACAGGCACCCCTCCTTTACCCACTCTGCAGTCTTGGTATTCAGCCAGGCTGGAGGAGCCTGAGGAGGAAAATCTGAGGCAGCGGTAGAGCAGCAGTACGTGGGGCAGAGGCAGAAGATATCCATTGTTCAAGTTGGCAGATAAAGTGGCTGCATTCAAAGCCAAACTTGATTTATGGGGCCGATAAGTGAACATTGGGATTTTTGATATGTTTCAAAAGTGACAAAAGGTTTTTTAAGTTACCAAGCCAGGGCCTTCTTTCTCCCAGCCAGTGTATTATCACCTATCTCAGGTTTCAATAGAGTTTGAGCATTATTCCCAACCACAAAAGACCCCTGAAACGAAAAGGAATAGATCCGTGACCCATTTGTGAATAAGCCAGGTGAATCAACTTTGTCTGCGCTTGAAGAGGATCAACTGCTTGAGGTTGCAAATGATGGTGGCCTTAAAAGTATGTTTGAGACAACTTCAAATCTCCATACATTTTGGATTAAAGTCAAGGCTCAATATCCTGAGGTTGCCACAAAAGCACTGAAAAAGTCTGTTTCCATTTCCAACATCCTATCTTTGTGCGGCAGCGTTTTCTATGGTGACAGCAACCAAAACGAGATTACGGAGTAGACTGAACATAAGCAACACACTACGCATGTCACGGTCTTCCATCGTCCCCAGATGGGATCGCCTGGTTGCAGGAAAACAAGCTCAGGGCTCTCACTGATTCTGCATTATGGTAAGTTGTATAATTTCTATTATGATATTATAACTTAATAATAATAGAAATGTAATGTATATTGTGTATAAAACTGCCCTATGAACTCGACCCAAATCCCCATATCCCTGGAAAAATTTGCTTCTAGTAAAGCGGTCCTTAGTGTCAAAAAGGTTGGGGACCACTGCATTAGTGGGTTGGCTCAAGTTGGGAGACAAAGTCAGAGAGGCGAGATTACGTTGGTTTGGACATCTGCAGAGGAGAGATGCTGAGTATATTGGGAGAAGGATGCTAAGGATCGAGCTGCCAGGGAAGAGAAAAAGAGGAAGGCCTAAGAGGAGGTTTATGGATGTGGTGAAAGAGGATATGCAGGTGATGGGTGTAAAAGAACAAGATATGGACGAGAGGACTGAAAGATATGGAAGAAGATGATTCACTGTGGCAAACCTCCTAATGGGAGCAGCCGAAAGAAGAAGAAGAAGAAGAAGTGATGTTTGACAGCCCTAATAGTAATTCAATTATACTATTTTTTCTTTTAGCCTTTTAGTAAAAACATAGCCCCTTTATAATTTTGCCACTTTTCTCTTATGTTTAATGTTAATTAAAATGTGTAAATTCTTTGATAAATAATAAAAAAAATCCACAAAGTCCTTTAAACAAAAAACTTTAACAGGTTAGGGTGCTAAAAAGTATCCTGATCATTCAGGCTGGCAGTGATGAAATGTCTTGTATCTTGCATGTTGTGTGCTTTCAGTCGACAAAATAAATATAATAACTACAAATAAAGGAGTCGGAGATGCCATAAATTGAGAAGTTGGAGTTGAAGGTTTGGTGAATCGACTCCATGGCCCTGGATTTCCACATTTCTCTAGATTTATACATACACCAGACAAATAAACAATCCAAAATATAGTACTGAAAGTACTGCGTAGTTGCTTTTCACTCTCCACTGAACACTGTATGTTTATAATTCTGTAACAAAATGAACAGTAAACTCTTGACATTTACAATAAATAAAAGAGGACTGTTGCATTATATGTCCAATAGATACTCACCTCATCAACACCTATAGAGTAAATGTTTTTTAAAACTCTAGTTCCAGTGTGCGGCACAGTGGCGCAGTGGTAGCGCTGCTGCCTCGCAGTTAAGAGACCCGGGTTCACTTCCGGTCCTCCTGCGTGGAGTTTGCATGTTCTCCTCGTGTCTGCGTGGGTTTCCTCCGGGTGCTCGGGTTTCCTCCCACGGTCCAAAGACATGCAGGTTAGGTGGATTGGCGATTCTAAATTGGCCCTAGTGTGTGCTTGGTGTGCGAGTGTGTTTGTGTGTGTACTGCGGTGGGTTGGCACCCTGCCCAGGATTGGTTCCTGCCTTGTGCCCTGTGTTGGCTGGGATTGGCTCCAGCAGACCCCCGTGACCCTGTGTTTGGATTCAGCGGGTTGGAAAATGGATGGACGGATGGATAGTTCCAGTGTTTGGTTTTCTTTTGTTTTTGGCTCTTGGTTAAAATTGAGTGCTTTCCAAATTGAGTTAAAAGAACAGTCGAGTTCTTATGCCTCCTGAAGAGGGGAGTCAGTTGGGAACAAGAAAGGCTACAGACATGTCTTTATGTCAGTGTGAGGTGTATTACTTTCCCATGATTTATGTGCAATGGCATAATGCAGAATTGGTTAAAATGCTGCACTTGCAATTTGACTTTTGGTAGCTATATAGTAAATACCAAGAAGCAGTATTTTGTATATTATAAACATAATCTGTGGAAAAATCTTAGAAAGGTAAAATGTACTTACTTTGCCAAACCACCATCTTTAGTCCACCTTTAAGAAAAGAAAGTACATAATTATTTTTGAATAAAAAAGTTTATTGGAAATCAAATGTTTCTGTGGATAAATAAAATTAAAAACATACTTTCTATCATCAGGGTCCAAGGCACAGAATATAACAGTGTTGGCTGTATAATGTCTCCTGAAGAAGAGTCTGTATAAACAAAACAGTAAAAGTATAGCATTTAAAGGTATATTTGTAATCATTTAATAGCTAAATATTCCATATACTGTAATAGTTTTTCATATGTATTCAGAATTTTACAGAGTATTACAGAGTTTACAATTACTTTGATTTATCGAAAGTTGTTTACAAACTACTGGAAAAATTGTTTACTTGTTTTATAAACTACTGAAGTTCAGATGCCTTCCTTAAGCAACATGCTGACTGGCATACTGTGTGTCTGGAAGTTTAAAGAAAAAAAAAAAAAAAAAGGTTTAAGGAACTTTTATTGTCATGTCTAGAATGTACAGTGGAACCTTGGTTCACGAACGTCTCGGTATATGTACCGTACGAACAAAAAAAAAATCGCCAAACTTTTGCCTTGGTTCACGACCACACATTCGGTATACGAACAAGCCAGTTTCCCTTTCGGTTTGTACATGTTCAGTCTCTCCCTGTGCATTTTCTTTGCAGCGAGCAAGAGAGAGAGAGAGAGAGAGAGAGCGAGAGAGGGACACACAGGCAGCGCGAGAGAGAGACAGACACACACACACACACACAGGCAGTGCGAAAGAGACGCGCACACACACAGGCAGCGCGAGAGAGAGCGCGACACACACACAAACACAGAGGCAGCGCGAGAGAGACGCAGACACACAGGCAGCGTGAGAGCTGGACACATTAAGGTAGGAAGGCAGTTAAAGAATGCACTGGGCTTGATTTTGTTTTCACTTCTGTTTCCAGCGATCGGTTCGTAGCGTGCATTGTTGCAATGTTATTTTTCTTGGTGGTTTATTAAATTACAGATTTTTTCAAATCTTCATTTTTTTCCCTGTGCTTAAAACTCATTAAAAATGTGCTTTTAGCTAGCGGTTGGTAGCGCTATAGCGCAAACTATTGCAGTGTTAGTTTTCTCTGTTGTTCAAGGTTTTCTCAGTGTTATTCAATGTTTTTACATTTAGTTTACTATTACACTGTGCATTCTATGGTTTAATTAACTATATTTGTGCTTAAAAAATATATATATTTATATACAGTTCGTATGGTCTGGAACGGATTAATTGTATTTACATACAATCCTATGGGGGAAATTGCTTCAGTTCACGACCAAATCGGTTTACGACCAGAGTTTTGGAACGAATTATGGTCGTGAACCGAGGTTCTACTGTACAGTGAAATTCAGGCTGTGTGTATACGCTCAAGAAATTTAATGAATTTGAATGGTATACTGTTTGTGCATTTATTATTATGCATATTAAATCCAAGGATATGACTACAGAGGGAATAAAACATGACATGGCAAGAACTGTGGACTAAGACCACCATGAAAAACCATGTGAAGATTCGGAATTGTAACTGCTGCTACTGTCTGGCTAGTGTACAAGATTGACAGTATGAAAGGTGAGGTGTCCTATCCATCTATACAGCATCAGTTAGGATCCCGAGACTCTGGTCTTTTCCAAGCTACTTGGAAAAAGATAGCTGCTCCAGGCAATTTATAAAGAAAATGTTTTCCAAGAAGCCTGCCTCATGGCCAAAGACATGTTTGCTTGTCTTTTTTCTATGTTATATTCTATTACATTTCAGAAACTAAGAGACACATAAATGCTAACAAACTCTGGCATTTTGTCTTGACTGTACAGTATAATATGAGTGTTTGTATGTCGTTCAGCAATGTTAACTGGAACATAGCAAACTTAGACCTTTTGGTGAATAAATGAGATCCATGCAATCCAATATAAAATTTCATGAATCCCCATCATTTCTTGTGGCCATGAATTTCAGGGCACCGATTTTCAAATGTTCATTTAGGCAACCTGCAAATAAATTGTCTCTCTAAGAGGCCTGAGCTGCCTCGAAAGCTTGCATATTGTAATCTTTTTAGTTAGCCAATAACTCAGTTGTTTATCAAAAAATATCTAAAAAATATCTTTAACCTGAAAACACTACTCATTTCACTTTCAGCAGTTAATCAACCCATTTGCTAACCGCAAACACACCAACCCTAGAATAGTCACTGATGCCATAACAGAAAATGAAGTTACCTTCCCAATCATCTACCCTCCTGATTTTTTTCTATAACATTACCGCTTAAATTTATATAAAGTCTGATGCAATTTCTGTCATCAAATGCTTTATATGTCTTTTATACACAGATGAAGTAACTCCAGTTCTAATCCTTAAATTACATGGGTTACTTCCAGCAAAATAGAGCTGCATTTTCCTTGTGTGTAATGGTATTTTTTTTTTTTTTTTAATTTAAAGAACAGATTGTGGTAATGTGGGTAGATCATCTTGTTCTTATTACATAAATGTATATTAAAAACACTCCAAGGATCAACAAATACTGAAATTTAATTCAAAATTTGATATTTAACATTTAAGGTACGGCACAAAACACTTCAACACTTGCATCAAATGCCAGGAAAAAGGAAATTGCTATTGAAAAGAAATTGCAATACCATATGTTTATGCATAGTAAAGTATTAGTTACACTCTTAGAGACTTCCTCAAACATGCACTATTTGTACTTTGTTTTCTCGGTCTTGCAAAAAGTTGCCAAGAATAAAACAGTCATTGTGCAAAAAAGAATAGAATTTAGCGTCTTACTATTTTGTTTCTTTTTAAGTATAATTGAATTTAAAAATTGTGATTGTATGTAGTACTAATAATATTTTACCTGTAAACATTAAGTCATGTAACAGCAAGACAAGCTGTTCCAGCAGCAGAACAGAATATGTCTTAGCCTGAAATGCAGGACTACAAAACAAACAAGATACCTAGCAGCAGGAACATGAGAAAAATGCAGTCTTTTGCCTGCCTTCACTAAATCCACAAATTATATTTCAGTCAATTATAGGAAGTGGGGGTTGTGTATCTACTTTACAGTATTATATAATCACCCATCTCCTGTCCCAGCACACTTCTTGTGTTTTTTTTAGCAGTTACATTATATACTGTAGTACTAGGCAAAGTTTACTTGTTTGGCACATGTAATGTAATATGCTGAACAAAGATAGATGGCCAGTAAAGGAAAATTTATAGTTCTGTTCTTGGTAATCTATGTAGCATTCAAACTTTCACATTGCCTTTGTAAAATATCTACAGCTTTAATGACAAACATGGCATGTCTTGTATATCTATACTAATAAAAGGCAAAGCCCTCACTGACTGACTCACTGACTGACTCACTCACTCATTCACTGACTTCCCGTGTAGGTAGAAGGCTGGAATTTGGCAGGCTCATTCCTTACAGCTTACTTACAAAAGCTGGGCAGGTTTCATTTCGAAATTCTACACATAATGGTCATAACTGGAACCTATTTTTCTGCATATACGGTAATGGAGTTCAGCTGGATGGCCGTGGGGGACGGAGTATCGTGTGACATCATCACGCCTCCCACGTAATCACATGAACTGACTGTGAGCGCAGGACATAGAAAACACGGAAGAGCTCCAAAAAGCATTGAAGAAAACATGCATTATACAATTGAGAAGGCAGCGAAACAATAAGAAGCGAGCGAGTGAAGCATATTCATGAGTGCAGCTACTGTGGAAACAAAGCACGGTGTAAACCATAAGTTTAAATTAAGTTTATAGACACGCTCCCACTGCCGTTTCTCATGCGCAGTGAGGCATACAAGCATATTCATGACTGCACCTACTTCGGAAACAAAGCACGGTGTAAACCTAAAGTTTAAATTAAATTCATAGACAGGCTGCCGCTGGCATTTGTCATGCCCATGACTAATGCAGGATACAAATTTAATGAGAGGACGCAGGGTATAAACGAGAGTTTTGATCACTTTGTAACAAAGTTAAAATTGCTGGTGAGAGGCTGTGCACCAATACTCACAGAAAAATCCACAAGTTAATACACACGCTGTCTCTAGAGTTTCTCCACACTCTGAATTCTCCAGGCACTACTTACAAAAGGCTACATTGACAATCATGTTACGTTATTTTTAAAATGTTTCCTTTTCTTAGCACAAGCACAGCTGAGAAGCTTCGATGCATGTGCTCCATAACGCGTTAAAAAATAACGCATTTAATCACACTTTGCATTCCAAGCAAAGAGGAAGTTCTCTCAATGATACTGCGGAAACAAAGCACGGCGTGAATCGTAACTTTACATTAAGGTTTATAGACACACTCCCGCTGCCGTTTGTCATGTCTACCACGAATGACGGTATTCACGAGATACAAATTTACTGAGAAGACACAAGGTATAAACAAGACTTTGGATCACTTTGAAACGGAGTTAAAATTGCTGTAGTAAGAAACTGAATGAAACGTTAATGTTTAACTTTTAATAACTTAAAAACTACATTTTATTTTTTTTCCCTTGCACTCAGTGAGTGAGGCCAATGGGTGATCAGTTATATACACACATATATATATATATATATACACACATATATATATATATACACACACATATATATATATGTACACATACAGTATATATATATATATGTACACATACAGTATATATACATATATATATACACACACACACACACATATATATATATATGTACACATACAGTATATATACATATATATACACACACATATATATGTACACATACAGTATATATACAGTATATATACATATATATACACACATATATATATATATATATATATATATACACATACAGTATATATATATATTGTAAGATATGGCCGGCCATGTACCCCGGCCAATACCCCAAGTCAGCCAGGTGGAGCCCTCCTTGCAGCATGGAGGTCCCCAGAAGACCAGCAGGGCATTATGGACCATGTAGTTTTTGTGCACCGCCTGCTGGATGCCATGGGGCCACGAGAGGGAGCTGCAGGAGGACCAAGAATTCTTCATGTTCTATGACCCGGAAGTTCGTCATAGGAAGAGCGACGGGCTTCCGGGGTGAGAAACATTATTTACCCTGACCCGGAAGGAATAAGGACTTGTGGACTGTTGGGAAGGAACACCTCCGGGTCAGGGAATATAAAAGGACTGGGGGCTCCCAGACGATGAGCTGAGTTGGGAGGCAGGGTGGCTAAGCGTCTGGGAGTGGAGGATTTGTTATTGTTCATTGTTTATTGGAATATTTGGGAGTAGAGGGTGCTTTGTGCACATTATTGATATAATAAATATCATTATTGGACTTTTACCTAGTGTCTGACGTGGTGTCTGAGGGTGCAAGGGTGCGAGAAGCATCTTATTCTGTTACAGTTGGCGTAGCTCGGCAGGATTCTCTGGCCGCCAGTTTGGCAGAGGACCTGTATTTAAAAAATTTTACTGTGGACAGAATACCCCGGGAAGACAGCGTCACAACACACACAGGAAAATCGCCAGAAACCTCACCTTTTTTCAAGTCTATAATGGGAAAAAGAAGACAAAACAGGGCAACAGCACCAGCGAAGTTCCATGTTCGTCATGGCCGACACTGGATGAGCGACAGGCGACTACACGGATCGGGAGAGGACTCCGGACGAAGAAACCTACAACGAGGTATGTGCTGCAAACGTAGATAATTTATTTAAAATTTCTCATTTCGTACCATGCACATACCTCGGAAAGATCATCCGGAGGTTCTGCGGGATGCAGGAGAATCTCCCAAGATAGTGTGGCGCTTTGTACGGGCAGACGGACAACTAAAAGGACTTCCGATTACGGTGCCGGGCGAGGGACACGGGAAGTACCACAAGGATTCCAGAAAGGTGACGCCCGTGTCCAGCTGTTTATGACTTCGCCAAGAAAAGACGGACTTGATTTTTCCGAAGGAGAAAGGGGTGGTGAGCGGCACTGCTCAACCCAAAAGAAGGTAAGGAGGGCCGGGAAATGGCTGGTCGATCTGCCGACAAATTAATAAAGGCAGGTCGCAGTCAACCAAAGATGGCGGCCCGGTCCTCGCCTGTAGAGAACTCCAATTCCCAGAAACCCGCGGAACCCGCCAGAACACGCGGCCGACAGCGGCGAAGTTCATTGGCTCCCGCCGGACGGTATGGCAAACCAGGAAGTAAGCCAAACCCCGCCGCCAATTAACTAATTATTTTGACGCGGGAACTCAAAATTAATCGAGCCCGCGGAGTATTTTGCAGACTTTAGAGGCGATTAAGAAGATCGTTGAGATCTGGAGAGCGGCGCAAGCGCCTTTAAGAAGAGTACGTGAGTACCTGCGGCATTGGACCGAGAGCCTCCCGTGTTATGGATTTGGCGGTACAGACAGGTAATGTCGGTACCGTATATAATGTAATAGGGACGCAGTGTGATCCGGGCCGCTTTAATCCATAGCGGTGCCAAATGGATGTGTGCCCTACAAGAGAGGCCGAACGTTACGGAGCGGCCGGGGAAGGACCGACGAGCCAGAGCAGCTGGTTGGTGCTGTCTCTTGGAGCGATTCGATCCTAAAGACCCCACCCATGTTGTTTATAAATCAAAGGGCGTGCAGACAGTAAAAGGGCTCTCTTTCATTAATAGAGAGACCCAAACTGTGGACAAGCCCCAGAGTAAACTGGAGATCCTTAGAATAAAGAAGGGGTCTCCTGACAAGGTGGGAAAAGGGCGGAGAGCAGCGAGGCGGCCAGAAAACCCTCCTTGGCGGGGGAAAGGGTGGAGCTGACCGAGTTCCCGAGATGTTTCAGGTATCGGGAAAAGAGCCAACCAGGAGGACTGCGCCGGTGCTACAATTGCCAGCGACGGGTCACGAGTGGCGCCAATGTCCCGGGAGACAGGAGGTACACCGCCCCCAAGGTTTGCTCGAGGACAGGGGCAACGCAGTCAGATCCCGGATGACGCGCCCTCTTGAGGAAGACTTCCTCTCGGGGCAGGCCGCCCAATCTTTATAATTCGCCGCTGGGGAGTACTGTAAGATATGGCCGGCCATGTACCCCGCCAATACCCCAAGCCGCCAGGTGGAGCCCTCCTTGCAGCATGGAGGTCCCCAGAAGACCAGCAGGGCATTATGGACCATGTAGTTTTTGTGCACCGCCTGCTGGATGCCATGGGGCCACGAGAGGGAGCTGCAGGGAGGACCAAGAATTCTTCATGCCCTATGACCCGAAGTTCGTCATAGGAAGAGCGACGGGCTTCCGGGTGAGAAACATTATTTACCCTGACCCGAAGGAATAAGGACTTGTGGACTGTTGGGAAGGAACACCTCCGGTCAGGGAATATAAAAGGACTGTGGGGGCTCCCAGACGATGAGCTGAGTTGGGAGGCAGGGTGGCTAAGCCGCCTGGGAGTGGAGGATTTGTTATTGTTCATTGTTTATTGGAATATTTGGGAGTAGAGGGTGCTTTGTGCACATTATTGATATAATAAATATCATTATTGGACTTTTATCTAGTGTCTGACGTGGTGTCTGAGGGTGCAAGGGTGCGAGAAGCATCTTATTCTGTTACAATATATATATATATATATATATATATAGATATATAAATACTATTAAAGTCAAGCAGCCGGCGTTGCACGTATACTCTTAACACTGCAGAGGACACAAAACTAATTTTATTTAATTGCTGGTGATGCCTGTACACAAGCTTAATGACAGTATGTGTCCCTTGAATTTGCCTCCTATTGCGGAGCATATGTCCCTACACTGTCACACTTTCCTCACAATTGTGGGCCCCATATGTCCATTTCTAAGACATAAAAGGTACATAATTAGATTACAATGGCCATATCTCTTAAACCTTTAACAACTTTTGCTGTTTATCACTGATTCGGCCATAGTCCTATCCACCTCCCTCATTATACTGTACTTTTTTGTCTTTGTCCTGAATACTATATAACAATAGGTATTTAAACATGCACCACTGACACCTTCATCAAGTTTTGCTCTAACACAAATTTCTATATCAACCATGATGATCAACCAATTTATTCAGAGATTGTCTTTTATTTATTTAAAGATTTCTTTCAAAGTTCTTTTTCAATCTGGAATCACAAGGAGCCAAGGTAATTTACACTTTAGTTTAGGTATAATTGTAAAGCAGCTATTAACAATGTATCTCTGCAGATGCTGGTACTAAGCCCAGAAACAGAAGAAGGAAGGCTGGGCACAGGGCGAGCAACCCAGTCACCTAAAACCCTATAACCACTACAGAAACAGCAAATGAAAGTCAACTTAGAAAAGGAAAAGGGGAATGGAAAAGATTCTTCAATGATGGACACTAATGGAAGCTGTAAGGAAGTTAGTATCCCAATGTGCTAGATTCCGAGTGCCTAAATTAAAACAAAGATCGTAACATGTGGACACTATAGAGTGGAAAAATGGCACAACTGCTGAGGGAGGTTAAAGAATACCAGCTCAGTATACTGGGAATCAAAAAGTTGAAACTGGAAACTGTAACAATGGTAAAACAATTCTCTATCCAGGTCATGAAGAGAAAGACATCAGAGGAGTTGGCATGGTGCTAGACAAAAAGGCTACCAGAGTGCTTATTGGTGAAAAACCACCATCGTCCAAGTGTATGCACTAACAGAAGAGGCAAATAACGCTGAAAAAGATTAAATCTATGAGCTGCTACAAGACAGTTTCCAACAACTTTCCCAGCCATGATGTGAAACTGTTAAAGGGTGACATAAATGCGCAGGTAACAGCAGGCAAGGTATGGCTATTGTTGTTGGACCTCTTGGATCCGCCTATTAACAGCCAACAGCATTACCATTGGCAACACTTACTTCTGGCACAAAGCCATCCATAAGAAGACCATGAGATCACTTGATGGAACCACCAACAATGAGATCAATTATATTTGCATCAGCCCACACTGAAGATCAGCACTAATTGATGTCGAAGTGTGCAGAGGTGCATATGTGGGCTCTGACCACCACCTTCTATGAGCTGAAGTAAAGATGCATTTGAAGAAGCTTACCAATTAGGAGAAGATCAAACCCTCTGTGAATGATAAGCTGAAGGACCTGGCCATGTCAAAGCAATACCATTTAATGCTACGGAACAGATTCCACCAGTTAAAGGAGGCAGGAACTGATTTGGAAGACCAGTGGACAAACTTTAAGAAGGCAGTGACAGAATATGCAGAAAGACCAACTGGGAGAAGAAGAGGGTCACAGAGGCAGAGGTGGATTCAGGAACCAACGAGGGAGCTTATCGATGCAAAGCAACAGAGACAGCACAAGAACAGCATAAAATTAGGCAAGATGTGTCAGAGGATATCAGGGCTTGGATTGACATATGTAATGCTGATAAGAAAGTCTGGCTAGATAAGAAAGGCACCGAGGTGAAAGCAACAGCTAAGTGCACTAATGCCAAGACCTTATACTATACTGTGCGGGCTAACAGGATCAAAGAGCCAGTGAAAGACAAGTCAGGAAAGATTCTGGTTACAGTACAGGTGCAAGATCAGTGCTGGATGGAACACTTCCAAGAAATGCCGAATCAGCCGACCCAGCAGCCTTCTACAACTTCAACTGGGTGCTTGCTTAGGTAGCCCTGGATGTAAGTGAAGAACAGGTCACAGAGGAAGAGACAGCTAAAGTGATCAAGGCAATGAAGAATAACAAAGCAGTGGGACTGGATGGATCACGGCAGAGATGCTTAAATATTGTAAAAAACAATCTAGTAACCGAGCTGACAAAGCTGATTAATTAACTGCTGTTCATGACAAAAATAGGTGCCACAGAACTGACAGGACAGAGCAATAGTGAAGTTACTTGAAAAAAGGAGACTTGTCCAGCTGTAACAACTATATTGTGGCATCACACTACTGTCTGATCCTGGCAAGGTGTTCTGCACCACGCTCCTGAATAGGCTGCATGCAGCTGTGGACACAGTACTATGGGAAGAGCAAGTTGGTTTCTGTAGCAAATTGCTCCTGCACAGAAAATATCTTCATTCTCAGTGCATTGAACATCAAAGACCACTATGCCTGAACTTCATCAACTTCTAAAAGACGTTTGATAGTATTCAAAGTGAGTTCCTCTGGAACATCACCACATCTTACAGCGATTCCCCAGAACAATGTCAACATCTTAAGAAGCCAATATAAAAACTCCCGCTGTTGCGTTAACATCATCACTAGCATGTGAAAAGGGTGTATCCTGTCCCCTCTTCTCTTCTTGTTACCAGTCAATTTTGCTCTCAAGGAACCAACAAGGGAGGCCAGCCAAGGAATACCATGGAAAGACTAAACAAGACTGAAAAGAACTGGACTTTGCCGATGGTATCGTCCTACAGACTGAGATTGATGAAGACCTACAAAGGCTCACATAGGATCTAGAATTGAATGCTGAGAAATTTGGACTGAGAATCAGTACAGAGTAAACAAAAACAATAAAGGTGGACAGTAGTGACAAATAAATCACAATGGCCATCCAGGTCAACCAGACAGAAACTAAAACATTGGACTACTTCACCTATGTAGGCAGCACAGTGAGCAATGATGGTGACACTTAAGCTGATATCAACCGTAGAATCGACAAATCAGCAGTAGTTTTTCAAAGAATGTGCTCTACAAGTATCTTGCCTGCCACCACCATTATCATTGACATGAAACTCTGGGTCTATAAAAGTGTTCTACCAACAGCCGTCTATGCTAGCGAAACATGGAAGGTACAGTCAGAACTGATAAAAAGCTGAATGTGTTCCACTACAGATGGCTAAGGCAGATTTTGAAGATAAGCTGGCATGACCACATTACCAATGAAAAGGTCTGAAGAAGGGTGACGGCACTTCCACTGTCTGAAATTGTTGTGGAGTGGCAAATGAGGCTGGCTGGCTATATCCAGTGTTTCCCCAAAATACTGCCTTTCAAATATGGCCATGAAATGGATTCCGCTGGAAGGGAAGTGGCAAAGAAAAAGGCCAAAGCTCACATGTCGCAGAACATTCTATGATGACCTGAAACAAATCAATATTGCCTGGCAAGACACTGAAGGAGTAGCAGCAAATCAGAGAAGATGGCACCATCTTGCTGCCCAATGTGCCCAAAGACACAGGAAGACCTAAGGCTAAGCCTAAGTAAGTATTAACATTCTAAAAGGCATTTTATTAACTATGCTATTACCAATAACAACTCTTGAAAACATGCCACAATGAGCTTTAACAGGTCATGTTTTTTTGACAACCCCTCACCCTCGACTCCCTAAGAAGATAAGAAAAAGCTCCCAAATAAATTTTACAAACCCTTCTAGAGAAAGAAAAATGGAAGAAATCTTGGGAAAGGCATTTCAGTGAGAGAGCCCTATCCAGGTAGGAGTGGCATTAAAGGGTATCAAACAATGGGGTAAATACAAGACACAAAACAGAACACAGGTAATCCTCTTTACAGAGCTAAATGCACAATCTATCACTGCCACCTCAGAAATACAACAGTACAAACTACAGTTCTGGGCAAAATGAAAATATTGTACCACTCACTAAATATAGAACTACCATATATGAGGATACATATTTATTAAAATACATCAAAAAAGTAGAAACTAATTAACATAAATGAAAAACAACAGTATCTGTTCACCAGCCAATTACTGAACCACTGCCCAGATTGTAGAAAAAGGAGTCAGACACTGTAGACACAGTCCTGGAAATCATGGTCAACTATCCTACTATCCAAGATGCATTTTATACACAAGGGAAAGAAATATTCCAGTCTAGAGTTTCTTTTGAAATGTGGGAATCTCAGAAGGAAGCCCACACAAATAGAAGAATATATAAAATGGCTACATTTGCCAAAAACAAATGAGGGTCACTTGTTGAGACTTTGCAATCTTGCGGTGGGTTAGGTTTTCCATGGAGAACTCCCAAACTAGCTATTTTTACCTACTGTTTGTGTAACCTGCTACTTTTCTTTCACAAGATAGAAAAGTATGAAGGCAAGAGTGAGAATAAATTTACAAGCAAAATAATGCTCAGTGAATTTAATGTTTAAGAGAAATTTATAGATGCATTTTTGTTGAGAATAAACCCATGATTGTGCTAATTTCTGCCCCTCTGCTCCTCAGTAAAGAGGATGATGCTTAAGAATCACAAAAACAGAACATTTTATGAATGACATCTTTGATAACAATGAGAAAGGTGACTTTTGTGTTAAAACTATTTTCATTTGGTTGTTACTTTTTACTTTACTTTAATGTGCAAAAATGTTCAATATTTCATAACATCCAGGTTTAACACACTGTATATTTAATCTGCAAGTTAAATTCTATGAATAAAATATCACAATATTTTCTTACAAGACCTACATATGAAATGTGCATCCATTTATAGCTCTTAATCTAAATTGCTAATTTTTTTGTTCAATAATCTACTTCACAGTAAAAAAAAATACAAAACAACAAATGAGGCACTCACTTCCTCTGATTGTCTGTGAGTGTTATTCCTTGAGTTGACACTTTAAAGTGCACCACAGTGGAAGCAGGGGGAGGATCCATAACGAGAGTCATACTTGTGGCCTTTTGAACAGCTTGATATCCAGTTAATGACTCCATTTCCACAGAACCCAAATACCAGACATTGCAAGCTGAAATGAACATGACAATTCAGAAAAATTAAACCTTGAAATTTACTTTTGGTGTATATAATTTCTCACACAACACCAGTTTCAAAAGTTCCATCACCATAATTTTTTGTAAGCTAAACAAGATTGAAGTACTATATATCACGTTAAAATAAAGCAGACCACTATCAACTGCTATATCTGCTCTCTATTGTGCCATGTGCCAGCTGCAGTAAGAACAGACCTACCTGCTCCTTGCTTAAGAAGTTCAGCAGCAGAGTTTGTTGCAGACTGTGACATCGAATCAACAGCATCTTCGAGAGGGTCTAAGTGAGAGAAAAGCATGAAGTGAGCATCATTTAACCAAAACAGTCATGGCATTCAAGACTAATTATAGTGAGTAAAAAGAATGAGCATTTCAGCTTGTGAATTTAAGTTATAAGAATATATTGGTGACTTTTTAGGATGATATACAGATCAACAGTTACATGAGCAAAAGAAATAAAACTCCCTTCAACCAAATGTAGATACATTCAATTATTTAAAATTGTTAATGTTAAATAAGCTACTGTGAGTTTTTATTTTGTTTCACTACTGTTTATTTTATATTCAAAGTATACATTTTAGTTTTAATAATGTAATTTCTGGCTTTTTGGTGTTTTAGACCAGTGGTCCTCATGACATTTGCTGAGCAGGGGCACACAGATTTTATTCTGCTGACTGCTTATACTTCTAATGAAAGGATAATCATAGCATCACTAATGCTCTTCAAAAACTGCTTTGACAATTAGCAATATAGCCTATCAAGAATGTGCAACGTTGTGTATCACACAGCTACATGAAGAATAATAAAAACCAACCTCTGTCTGGAATGATGAGCTTGCAAGGCAGTGCCAGGGGCGTTATGGAATGTTGGCAAACCAAAGCTGTCAAACTCCCTGGAATTAAGATATGAAGTAAATATACACTTAAATCTACCAAAAATGTAGTCACCAAATACTACTACTACTACTACTTCTCCTACACATGTCAAGCCATATATATAATAAACACTGCACAAACACTACTGGATTTTGGCTTTATGTTTAAATTCCTGACTTTTCTCATCTTGCAATTTTAAACAACAGTGATAAATGTTCAGACTCCACTGATCTTATCATTCTTCTAAGTTCATTTCTTGCAAGGATTTCATTCCACAATTTTCACAAAGAAAATATTTCAAAAACTAATTTTATGGGCTTGAAAGAAAACAAAATAACCTCTAAAAAAAGCTCTTAATTTTCACAATCACTGATCATTATGCGGATACAAGCTCTTGCTACATTTTCTTGTATACAAGAACCATTATTGTAAGTCTTATATTAAATTAATATTTTTGCTGCTTTGGGTTGCTACAGTTGGGTAATTTATATGCATTTGAGGCAACTGAGGCAGTTGCATTTACCCACATTAATGCTGCTCACACATACACCACCCTACCACCAGAAGGAGCCCTAGAACAGTCACTCAAATAATATTACTGAGAAATCAATAAACGTTGAAGTGACAAAGAATTTTTTACTGACCAAGTCTACTCAGCTGGCCTGGAGCTGATATAATATAATACAGTATATGTGGAAATGCGGGACCTTCGGTCATCCTACCTATAGTTCATTAGCTTTAATCTTTAATGTGACAATTTCAAATTCTTTTGAGCGCGTTTAGTATCTGAGTGCACACCCTTTGCAAACTTTACACATGCAATGCCAGGGTTGGCAGTTTAACCCAGGACTTTGGAGGTGAGGCAGCAGTACAAACTGCTTCATCACTGTGCCATCTTCTTTAATAATAAAGGCAGGAAACTGCTGTACCCAGTTGACCAGGCTAAAGAAAATTTTAATATGTATAAATCTGAAAATATACTAACACATACAAAAAATATAATTTCCAAACAGAAGACTTACCAAAATATGGTTCATTTGGGCAACCCTTCAATCTCACTCCTTTTTGAGTGCACTCAATCAAGAAATGTCGGACAAGTTCATTTGATAAATCTCCCACTAAAAACAATATTTGAAAACAAAGTTCACTTTAAGAATTAACCTTTAATGCAAATTAGTATGCATATGTACGATTTCATCCATCCATCCATTATTCAACCCGCTATATCCTAACTACAGGGTCACAGGGGTCTGCTGGAGCGAATCCCAGCCAACACAGGGTGCAAGGCAGGAACAAATCCCGGGCAGGGTGCCCGCCCACCACAGGACACACACACACACACACACACCCAGAAAATAAAGGACAAATTAGGATCGCCAGTGCACCTAACCTGTATGTCTTTGGACTGTGGGAGGAAACCAGAGCACCAGGAGGAAACCCATGCAGACATGGGGAGAACATGCAAACTCCACGCAGGGAGGACCTGGGAAGCGAACCTGGGTCTCCTAACTGCGAGGCAGAGATTTCATATATAAAAAATAAAAATCAGAAAAAGTTAATTTGGATGAGTATAATGTGTTACAACTATTATGTCTCTGAAACCTGAGCAAACACTTGGTTATTTAAACCTTTTTTTTTTCGCCAAACCATGTAAATTGTTTTGCAGCATAAGAATAGGGTGTACCGGATAAGAAACTGGAATTAAAATTCATATATGTGATATATATACATACACGCACACACACAAACACACTTATTTATACAGTATATATATAACTCTATGATAGACTTAGTACACACACAATACCTTTCTTGTTTTGCTGGAGAACAGATGCAGGAGGTGTTGCCACTTTCACTGCCAATCCATATGCCCCTCGGAATGAATGGCTGTCACGAACAATGAATGAACCTGGCTCCTTATCTTTTAATACTGCAATAGCTGCAAATGATAAATACACACATTATAGTTGAATGTATTCATCGCTGAAGCAGTGTATTATTGTGGACATATACTGAGATACATTGGGTCACTTACAAGTCTGAAAATGTGTGTTCAGATATACTGGTTTGTAAATTTCTATGCTATTCACAATAAATCCATTTAAAAATGTTTTATGCATATACAATCAATTACCACTTAATTTGGTTCACTTGGTTGTTAATTCAAATGACCCGCTGAGTCAAACTGCCAATCATTTTGCTGTAACTCAAAACATACAGCCTACAGACATGACCAAGAAATTTAGGTGATATGTGAGCAAACATTAGAATAATCAAGATGTATGATCTAACGTACTGTCTGATGTGGTAAATGCAGCATCTCTGAAATAGCTGTAAGCCTGGGATTTTCATGAATTATGGCTTTTGGAGTTTACAGAGAATGGTATCATAAAAAAAAAAAACCTACAATAAGTGGCAGTTCTCTCCACAGCACACCTAGCCAAGGTCTCCCTTTCAAATGGGGACTTCTAGCAGAATAATACCCTTTGGTGTAAAGTGGAGAAAGAGTTTGGCTATCACAGACCAAACTCCACTGAATGTTACCATCACATTGCTTAATTCATGCCTCAAAAAATTCATGTTGCTCTGGAGGGTTTTTTTTATCTTTATTTCGCCTTATACAAATTCTTGTAATAGGAATTTGTTAGTCTTCGTATACCCTTTGGGGTCAGAGTGCAGGATCAAGCCACTATACAGCACCCCTGAAGAAAGTGCAGATTAAGGGCATTGCTCAAGGGCCCAGCAGAGTAGGATGTCTTTTGGCAGTAATGGGGATTTGAACTGGCAGTCTTCTGGATACCTTAGTCTTAGAGCCACTCATAATGGGGTTCTTCCCAATACATGATAAGTGGGACGAATATAGTGGTGGTATCTTCTCTACGTATTTCCACTAGGCATTAGTGGGGAGCCTGTATGAACGCTAATTGAGGCATCAGATTAGTTATGCACAGTCTACTCAAGCACAAAGCCAAGGTAAAAAAATGTACAGCTTCTAGCATAAATGGAACGTATTTAGAATGTAGACATAGGAAGAAATCACAGCAGCTGGAGAAAACCCATACACAACAGATCTCACACTCTTGTAACTTTAATGAAGACTTTAATGGTAACCATTGTTTCAGCCACTTACATTTTAGATGTATTATTGTGTTTAATGTGAAATTTCAAGTGTTGAATAGGCATTATTTGTTAAAATATCTAATCATACAGTAGCAATAAAACAGAATTCTAAATTCTATAAATGGGTAGATGAATTTACAATGGTGATTCATAGCTAAATTTTTACATTATAGGCTGAAAAATGAGCTCTCCATGACCATTCAAACTGCCTTTACTCTACTGATATGCAGTGGCCTTGACATGCCTCTCAGTGACACAACTCTTCACAAAGCACTGCTGGGCTGCCTAGACTTTCTGTCTTCTTGCTCTCCCTCAGGATTGTGCCACATGTCTAGTAATAAACCACAATGATCTCTGGCAGATTTCACTTATGCAATCATAATCTGTTTTTGAGACTTGAATCTTTTTTCTTATTGACATCCATTTTAGATCACGTTTAAACAATCTCTTGTGTACAATTACCTCATGCAGCTAATTTAATTAATTGTTAGCTTTTTGAGGTGACTTTGGGCATCACCTGGTCAGTACAATGACTACATTTGGAGGGGAGACCTTCCTCCAAAAGTTCTTTCCCATGCACTCAAGCCACAAGGACAAAAATATTTTATCTGTAACTTCTATTCATCTTGCCATAAGATGTTACCATTCAGCTGTATGTTTAAGAGTAATCCAGACAAATCTGCCATCTTTAAAAAAATTTTTAATGAGGTAATACTTTCTTGCATCTGGTTTGATTATTTGATGCAATCTGTGATCAGTTCAGTAAACAAATAAGCTTTTTCTAAAGGTTAGTTGAGCATGCTAGATTTACGGCAGATTTCAGCCTCTGTCTCTCTGCACATATACAGATACACACATCACTTTTGTTATTATTTACCTTGATCTCGTGAGATATCTGGCTTATACCAGAATTTTGATGTGTCCTGAACAAACTTTACAGTTACAGGTTTGTTTGTAAAAATATCTGAAAGAAAATGCAACAGATTAATGCAACATTATTAAAACATTTATTTTTAGGTCAAGTAAAAAGATTTCAGTGGTTTGCATGCAATTATACTTGCTTAAAAATGTTTACCAAAAATCATACGGATAAAGACAAATTTTTTCATTAATTTTCAGAGCCTATGTAGTCTTCTACATAGTTGAGGGGCACTGGTGTATATCAGGCAGAAAAAGGGCAAAAAACATGAGGGTACTGAGGCAATTAACAATACAGCAGTTAATCTAACACTGTCTTCTGTACTATGTTTGCTATGTGAAAAAAGCAAACTTTAAGAAATGGAGGTGACCAGAGGAAGAAAGATTATATACAATGCCAAAAAATCATTAACAGACAGTTTGTTTTATGTTTTGTTTATCCAAGTGCTAACTCTAAAATCAAAGTGGATAAAAAGAAACTACGGTCTGAATACTAAATGTAAATCTTAAGCACTAAACACCAAGCACTGAGGTATTTCTTTGAATTCATCCATAAACTTGCAGAACCAAGAAACGCATGGTGCCAATCTTTTATCCTATCATGGTGTTAGCACTGTGCACCACCGTGACAGGTTACGAGATAAGGCCAGAAAACACTTTTGCATTGGTCAATTTCCTTTGCTAAAAAGTGCATCATTCTGTAAACAATAGCAGATCCTTCTTTAAAAAGTCAATATACACATTTAAACTAGACCTCTAAACACAAAGAATCCAGTCAGTTTCAACATTATCTGTATAAAAGCTAAAAACCTATTTGAGTAGCACTGAATCAACACTGATTTCCACATATGTTTTTAGATCACCACCTAGATCTTCCAGGTTCCCTATGCAGCTCAAAAGTCAACTCCAATAACTTTTCTGAAACTTATTTATCCTTTCCTTTATTTGCATACAATCATAGGATACGTGTTGATTACCTGTTTGCCATGTTTAAACTGTAAGATATTCACACCAACCATATTCACTGATTTTTCAGAACAAGGAGACCGACATCAGCACTACAGGTACTGCTCCAGAGAAAATTGTACATTATATCACTCCAATAGTGCATTGTTATATTTTTATTTTCCATCTCCTTTCTTGAAAACTGCAACTCTTTGGTCCTTTTCAGCACCTCCATTACTTCAAATAATTTTCCATTCATCATAATCCACACATTCCAGGTCATAATCCTTCTACTCTATCCTACAAAACAACTCCTATTCATTACTCCCACTGCATCCTATCATCTATTTAGCCCACATATAATGGGTTTTCTTCAATGTTAGTACTAGTAAAGTTATTTCAGTTGACTATATGTTGTTGGCAGAAGGTTTTGGTGTCCTGAAATGTAGTATGGGCTGAACCAAACATATGCCTTGTAAGACTCATTTCTAGAAGTTGTGGTGGAACATTTAAGCATCTGATGCACCATTATTTTTGTAAACTCATATTGGTTTAACTGTTAATATTATGATTCAACTGAATTTACAATAAGCACATTGGCTTTAAATAAAGTTCAAACATATTGTAGTTGTCTCTAAATAATTGGTGTTTAAAAAGTAACTAAATTTATTTTTATATTTGTATGTATACAGACTGTACACCTAAAGCTCCAAATCTTTTGCTGAATTTATAATGCGGAACTTTTTTTTTAATAAAAGAATTACCTGGCAAACAAAATTATATTTGCTACACTGGTAATCTCTTTAAAGATCTTAATTTTAAAGCAATTTAAAACAATACTAATTTGACTTGTAAAGATATCACTTTTATTGATAGTAACTTTTCTGTGTAATAAGAATTAATGTGCATACTTTTAATTGATTATCTTACCTGTTACAGGTGAGGAGCTTAAGACTTTGGAAAAATCTGGAAGAACACTTGGGAATGGAATGCTCATGGTGCTCCCACTGTGAGGACTAGAAAAACCACTCGAAGAAGGAGAGATTGAACAAAAAGAACGCTCTCCTTCTGATATCCGCTTCTTTTCAGGTAAAGGGGGCTGTGACAATATGTTCATTGTTGCATGTCTGAGAGATGGGGAGTGCTGATTAAGTCCCCCACCTGATGAATGCAAAGTTTTCTGGTGGTTCAGATTGTCCATCATGTCTGAAGTTTGTGTATGCCCACCGCAGGTAGAGTTTGCACCAATAGGGAAGCTAATGACAGCTGATCCATGCTGTACATCAAACTGTTTTCCGTTTCCCATAGTAAGGCTGTTACTGTGGCTTAGGCAAGCTTTTGCAGTGGTACAATTCTGCCTGCAATTCTGAGAAACAATGGACGAATTGTGACCATTTGAAGTGACTGGAGATGTTAGATACTGTGGTGAAACAGGAGAGTCAAGGCTAGGACTGACAGAGCCAACTGAAAATTCTGATGATCCAAGGTAGTGGGTATTGGATCTGCTCATACCAGTCAAGGATGATTGGTGAGAAAGAGGGGTCTTGGAGTTGTTCTCTGCCCAAGGCAGTCCAGTTGATAAGGGGCTATGGTATATAAAAGCATTAAATTAGTACATGTAACTTATAATTCTAAAAACTTAATAATAAATCTATACTGTATATTCAAATGTAAATTGGAAAAATAGGGACAGCTATGTACATTATATCCAGATTGTATTTTTAATAAAATTTAGTATTATATACAGGGGGTCCTCAGGTTATGACACAGTTCCGTTCCTACAACAGTGATGTAACCCGAATTTTGGTGTAAGTCGAAACACACTCTAGCCTAAGTCACTTACCTATCTTAACACATTTGCAAAATCATAATCTAGAACATAAAAACACAAAATCTAAGCCTGAGAAAAAAGAAAAGGACATAAATATACAGTAGTAACAGAAAAAAATGAGTGTAAAAAATTGCTTACCTTTATTCCGTCTCAATTTTTTAAAGTTTTTATGGGAGTCAGTGTTGTAAACTAGAAATGTTGTATGTCGAAACGTTGTAACCCGAGGACCCCCTGTATTTTCAAAGGGGCTCATATAATACATAAAAACTATCTGAATCAGTGTATAAAAGTACATAGTCAAACAAATCTGCATTTCTAGTTCAACAGAAGTCCTCCTTTAATTGTAATAATTTCACAAACAGTTCCCAATTGTTTTCATCTAAAATATGCATATACTGGATAAAAAAAAAACTTGATAATCAAATAAGTTAGTTGACTAGAAATACTTAAAATAAATAAATAAATATTTTGCTTTTACCTTTCCACATTCGGACCCGGACTACCACTTGACACTGAACATATGGATCCAAATTTTCGTTGACAGGGTGTTGATTCTCTCTGAACGTCAGATCGGTACATAACACCCACTTGGTTGTCTGATACAACCCCTGTATTGCTTATGCTTTCCATGAAACTCCTGGATTCTACATAACAATAAAATACATTTCTTTAATTCTCTTTTCAGACAGGTAGAATATATATAGATTTCCAAAGAATGCAAACTGAGGCACAGAAAAATCAATTCTAAAAAGGATTTAAATTTTTATACAGATGGATTAAGGTGCTGAAAAGAAGTAATGCATTTCTAATTGTAAAAAAAATTTGGCCACAGCCGAGGAAGTGGGAGGAATATGCTGGTTGATCAGAGGAAGACAGTGTTCCTTATAGTGCCCTTAATCGATTGTGTCGAGTTAAAATATTGGATGAGTGATAACCAATTTTCTTTGACCATAGAAAAAAACAATGATGGGAGTGATACAGATTCCAAAGTCCTCTCATGTTTTAACTCAGTAATTTTAGTAATTCATCACACATTTCAACGCTTTCTTAAACCTGCTCTTTCCAACGTAATAAACCGGAACATTAAGAATGGATACTGACAAATTAGATCATACATGTATTTCTAGTAGAACTGGATGCTGTAATGCATTATACAAAGGTTGTTCAAATTGTTTCTATTAGCAGCACTCACTGAATTCAAAATGTTGCTGCAGGAATTATTACTAGAACTAGAAAGCAGAAACACAAATCTTTACAGAATACTAAATAGAAATCATATCATCCAAATTTAAAAATGTTTCTCTGAGTGAGGGGGCACTTAACTAGCTATTTACAGTGCCTATTAATGCATATAAGCAAGATAACAAGAGGCATAAAAATTCAGTTCATAACATATTGGGAAGTGATAAACTCGTAGTACATTGGCTCTCCCGCATACTCCAGATGAAGTGTGAAGTAATTTTTTTGTCTTTTGAAGACTTAAAAGCTAAACTGTAGTGATAAACCAAACCTAGCATTATCTTGTCAAACCCATGTAATTCAATACAAAGTTAAGGAGGTCTGGAACCTCTTATGGCAGCACTGGCTGCAAGGCAGGAACCAGACTTGGACAGGACACTGTTCCACTGCAGGGCATATACACAAACAGTCACACATTAGGCTTCCATTTAATCTTGCAGACACATCTTTAAGATGCAGGAGGAAAAAAAAAAAAAAAAAAAACAGTGTCCAGAAAAATAAAGACACAGGAAGAATATGCAAACCTTATGCAGAAAATGTGTTGGCATGGGACTTGAAACTGGTCCATATGGCAGCAGTGCAAATCTGAGCCACAACAGAGCCAAATAAATCAGCACAAATAACTCATTCACACTTGTGAAAGTTACAATGCCACTGAAATGGTAATCATGCAGGTGCATAGACCGAAAAGGCTGAAAAACTATGCATTATCAGTAATTGGACCGCAGTGAAAGACCAAAGACTGACAAAGCTGCAATCATGCTTGTCTGGTTTGAGTGTTTAAAGATTTACTCATCACAAAAAAACATGCATTACTGTTACGCTTAGTTTTCTGTATATTAGTTGTATTTCAATTGGTTTGTACAAACACAGCCTAAATAATGATGATTAAAGTGAATTAAAAGTTTAACTCAGAGACAGGCAAATCCCATAACCACTGAACGACTAGCAACATATTTGAAAACTGCATTTTTGCGTTAATAAAAAGTGGTCTGTGATCTCAAAAAAAAAAAAAAGTCAAGCTTGGAAAGAGTCCATGCTACTTAATCTGTGCCTGTATGAGTTAGACATTAATATCACTTTTCATCAATAGATGGCACAAAACACGAGACATGTCTGTACTGGTCGGCCAGATGCTGAACTACTCAGAAAACTAAAGTTAAAAAGTTATGAAAAGACTGGTTCAGTACTATACACTTTAAAAACCGATTCTTCAACAAAACATGACAATATTGAAACACTTTTTATTAAATTAAAATATTTCATGTCAAAAATATTATAAGCAGCATGTTCTTTATCTTAGGAGTTTTGTAAGGAGTACATTATTTATTCTGTAGTTGTAGAAAAGAACATTATTTCAGTCTGCCAAATGCCTGAAAATCAAATGGAGCTAATGGTTAAAAAATGCAGCAAATAAACCTATTATGTAATCAGTTTCCCCTCCAGCCATTTGCACCAAGTGGCATGTGCGCTGAAACTATAAAGGGCAGTTAAGATGAGGCAATACACAAATCAATCAGATGTTAAACAGAACTGTGTGGTGGTGACGGGGGCAGACCAGAGCACACATCATTCTGTAAAAGAAAGGAAAAACAGCTGGAAGCCAAGTGAAGGACAGTGTGGCCATTCATGATAACAGAAGAAGTACTACTTTAACAGAATCAAGTACTATGTCTAGAATGACCATGACAGGAAACAGAAAATAAATGATCTTTTATCTTTCAGCAGGATCAGAAAAGGCTCACATTTTAAAACATACTTCAATCTGTTTGTCTCGTTTCATGTTAATTAGTTTGCCCAAAATGTATGTGTAAATATGTGTTTTTGTGGTTGACTTCTAATGTGACTTGTAATAGATCTTATTAAAGGGAATGGTTTTTCTCTTTTTATGCCTGTAGTGTCTAACATAACTTTAAAATCCCCTTACTGTGAAATATAGACTACAAAAAAACAGAAGGATATGCAAACCAGGAAAAATACTTTTGAAAAACTATTACAATTCCAAAGGACATAATTACTGCATAATTGTTTCATTTATAACCCAGAAATTTGAGTCAGCAATTGATATAAATATATTTAATAGTTAAGAAAACTGAATAAACTGCATTTACTTTGAAAGTATTTAACCAGCCTAAAAGCAAGGCTGTAATTATAAGAGGCTCCAATATAGCAAAGAGTTCATACATTTTTTAACTTCATAGTTTAAATGTGGCACAATCCATCGGAAAAATGTCTTTCTAATCTTACTTCATTTCAGCTGTTGCACTCCCACAAATAAAAAAAAGAGAATAAGACTTTTCCACATTAGCTGGTGAGAGATAGTAGCCCCTATTGTTCTGGATTTGTTTCCCAAAAGCAATTCCCACAAGCAAATTCCTTCAACACTCCTAACAGATTGTTCAGCATTACTGCTTTCCCAAGGATCTCATTCTATAGTTGATGGCTGCAAGACTAGAAACATATCTTTATCCTTGAACTTTTCACTGCTGAAGCAAACAATACAACATTAGTGCTGAAAAACATGCTACCAGATGGTTGTGAATTTCAATTATATTAGAGCTAATAACTGCTGCACATGAAGGTAACAAAATAACTGTTGTCAGTGGGCATGCACTGCTTAATGCAAAGATTTCAACTCTAATCTGTAATAAATACAATCATTGACATTAACTTAAATGCCTAATTAAGAAATTCTGTACCAAAAGAGGTGGCAAAATGATTTCCTGCTTTAGAGTAACAATACAAATACATATGTAGGAAAGAAAGAATAAATCTCTGCAGGTATCAATTATAATAACTGCAAAACTTCAGGAATCTTACATAGCCCTTAAGCTAATGACCTTCATGGTGCTAGAAATATTCAGGTCTACAAAGCAAAAGTTTAAGCACCACAGGTAAATGGTGTTCCAAAATTTATAGGCATATCAAAAATATGAAAGCAATAACCTTCTGAGAACAGTGATGGTAAACTGATGCAGTGGTTAGTGCTGTTTAATTCTATCTGCACACTACCTTTCAAAAATAATGGTTCTTTAATGGCATTTTATAGTTCTTTATTGGGTTGTATGCTTTCTCGTAGAACCACTGCTTGCCAAAGCACCATTTCATTCTAAGAAGGTTCTTTGCATATAAAGTTGGTTCTTTGTGTTTTGAAAAAACTTCCTACTATAAATCTTTAATAGATGGTAGGCTACCTAGTGCGTCATACACATGCGCATGGGGGACAGTTTAGAGACTCAAATAGTGTTATTTGTCAGCCAGGCCATGGGTTGGTGCTCTCATCTAATCCTTTCTCCTCTTGTCCCTCTGCAGACCAGCTGAAGATCATTCCACCACCAGTCCATCCACTGATGATGTCACTTCTGGCACCTCTTGATGACATCACTTCCATTACCCAGAACCTATCCACCTGCCACATCAGTTCTCTTGCCCACCACATTTATAGTCCACACTCATTCCGTTAGTCAGTTTGGTTTTGTAAAGACACGGCTGATTTCTCTTTTGATTTTTTTCTGTATACGAGGTGGCCATCCCCAAACTTTTTTCTGTTTGCTGTCTGTATTTTTTTTTTTTTTACCACAGCTTTTTACAGATCTAAATAAATAAAGATTCTTTCTGGAAACTTCATGCTGGTGGGTCTTTTGGGAACCAAAAATGGTTTTCCTATGGCATCAAGCTGGAGAATCAGTCTTGCACCTTTAAGAGTGTAGACCCCAAATCCCGAGTGAGACACTGCATGTGTGAAGTTTGCCTGTTCTTTCCATGTCCGTGTGGGACTTTATTCCAGGTACAGAAGTGTGTCCTGTGCCCAGCGTTTATTCTTGCTTTATACCTAGTGAAAGATGCTGGGTCTTCATGATTTTGAGGTAGTTAAGCAGTTTAAAAAAAGGATCAACGGAATCTTCTTAACCTTTAATCACTTAAGTAAAGAATTCTTGGAAGTACAAATACAGGCGATGATAAAAGAACATGTACTGCCAGACCGGAGGTTTAGCATATCCATTTGTTCATTTCTAAACAAAGAGTTGTGCAGAGCAAGAACCTATCCAAACAGCATTGGGATCAATGCAGACCTCACCTTAGTATGACTTTAATATGGAGATATTTAAAGAAATAAAGAAAGAGAGAAGAAAAAAACAATCAAAAACCATTAGTCAAAGCACTAAGACATAAAAATGAGAATACCAAAGGGGAAAGCCCTTATGTTATCTTTTTAAAGTTCACCAATTAATAAATCTGAAATAATCTAAACCAGATCTACGCTTGTGTGGGATGTTCTAAAGGAAATTCTTTTAACTTTATTCTAAGGATCAGAACTTGTATAAATAACATTATAAATCTTAATTTTAAAAAGTTTAGTGCTTTGATTTACAATCCCATTGCCCCTCTGGCTCAAATACCAGGTTTTGATGACTACCTTATAAACTGAAAGCCTATTACTATTATTATTTTTTTTTTGCAAATACCTTTCAACTCTCTCTTTTCAAAAGAATGTTTCAAATGTCTGCTGTATGCATCTAAGATCAGGTCACAAAGAAATGTAAAATGTGACATGTTCAACAACAAACTGCAGCTGTTTTTATCATACAGTACAATTCCCACTACACTGAATAAAACACTTGAAAAGATCAGTAAACAGGCTTTAGAGTTAAAGCAATGTGAAGTAGTTCGTGAAGAACAAAAAGAATATTACAATTATCCATGATGCATCAAATTAAAAACATATTTTTCCAATAATTAAATGTATACTTTGTAAGGCACAGCCTATTACTTGATAAGAAGTACATTTTCATATAATGTTAAAAGTTAAGGTTGTCTTAAAGGATAATTAAAGGAGAGAATTTATCCCAAAAAATGTGATACGTCATATAAATGACATTGTCAAGAGCTCCCCCATTTACTGAATACTTCAACCTAATCAAATTCAAAACAAAAAATATTGTTAAAAGCACATTGTCATTAAGAGGCAGAGATGTGTGTGAGAAAGAATGTGGCACACAAATATTCACAAACATTTTTAAAGTGCTTTGGGGCAGTGTGTGAATCATGGTAGATAATGAGAAATATAATTGGAGTGAAAAGCATTTGCAATCTAAATGCTTTTATGCTTTTTCTCAAAAAAAAAAAAGTTGAGACACACATTAAAACTTACATTTTGGAGGGCACACAATAGAATGCCACACAACAGAGTGGATTTTTGCTGACAAAATTTCTGACATTGCTGTAGTACTAGGGTGTTGTACCGTGTTAGCCATTATGAATGCAGAGAAAAGCCAAGCAAAATGGCACCTTTTATTGGCTAACTAAAAAGATTACAATATGCAAGCTTTGTATAAATCCCTACTTTTATCTCTTAATAACAGATATTGTATATGCTTTCTTGCAAAAGAATTATCTAGAAATTTCAATATTTCAGAAATGCAGGAGTATGAATATAATACCAAGCGCTTTTTCTTGAACCTTAAATATAACTAGACCCATCAAAGTGAGTAACATCCTGCTTTAGGAATGTTAATGAAGTTGCACAGTTAGACTGTTTTCATAAAGTACACATTTCTGCATTGTTTTATTTGTTTTTTTAGATACAGTTCATATCTGAGGGCATTAGTTGAGATTAACCTGTCAGGATTTCAACATTTTATTTATTGCAATTAAATGAATGTCTCTAAGTGAACATTAAAAAAATATTTTTTATAATATATATTATATTATAGAATATTAAATATTTTTCTGTCTTGTATAAAGTGTAAGGTACCTTTATTTTAAGGATTTTTTTTTTCACTTTATTATTAGTTTTCTAAACTGTTAATGTAATCTTGAACAATGCGGCGCTGTGTCTTTTGAAATCATAATTTATAAATAAAGAAAAAGGAAAATCAAAGGGCATTAAAGCAAAACACCATAGTAATCTCAGATGAATGAGTCAAAAAATTTCTACATTAGTAACTTAACAAAAATATTTGGAGGCTTTGGCTCACAAAGCTGACACAGCAACTTCTCAAATATTCAGCATATGGTCAGTTAGGGACTGTAAACTATCAGGCTGTGGGTATGTGTGTGTGTCTTCCAGTGTTTATGTGTGATGTGCAACACAATGGTTTCTCATCTACAGTACCATAAGACTGGCTCCTGCTGGGACAGGCTCCAGCATACTTTTGACTCTTAAAAAAAAAAAAAAAAAAGTGTACATGAAAATTAACAGAACATTCAAAAGCCATAGTTACAAAACTGCACACTCCAGCTGATAGTTTTCCCACCACAATATGTTGCTTTATGTTAAAGATTCTATCCTAATTCTAAAATTGATATTTAAATATGTATGTGTTCACAAGGTACACAATGCAGCCTTAGTTATTTTCCAATAAACTTTAAATACAAATATGATATAAGAGATAACAATTTTGTTAATTAGACTTTTAAGATGTACTAGAATGCATACTCAAACTAAATACATAGGCACATTATGTATTTAACATAAACATTCAAAGCAAACACACAAACACAATATCTTGAAAAATACATGGAGAGTACTGAACAGAAAAAAGTGCTGATTTTATGATGGAAATTACATTTGCAGACTAGAAGTGTTCAGTTGTTTTACAGGACTACTTTTTGGTTCTGTGCTTGTTGCCAAAGCAGAATACAATATCCAAGCAGCTCATTTTTTCCCCGCCCCCTCTTTTTCATACCAAGTTTTCCCTAATAAAAGGACAATGGTCTAGCTTCTCTTTGATTTGCACTACTTTCAGTTCTTTCCAAATAACACAAGAAATCAATTTTTCTTCCAATATTTTACTAACTTATAAAAAAGTGTCGCTTTATAAAAAATTATTAGTGTATAATACTGAAAATGCAGGGACCAAACTGTGATCTCCCTCTTCTAGCAGCAGATCAGGTTTCACTGCCTGCTGTGCAAGTCCAGACAATGCAAAGCTTTAAGACATTTCCAACTATTTGGGCATATTTGCTATGCCCTCTTTCACACACAAAAGCCCACCATCACAAAAATCACACTATACCGCAAGAGTTCACATACCTAACGAAGTAGTCATGCTGGAGATTCTTTCTTAAATAAAAAAAGAACTGTTAGGCAGCTGAATCTCTGAAGCTTTAAAGCTTAGTTGCTCTCTGTTGCTTTTGAAACACCGTAACCAGCACGACTAGCGTCTGGCTGCCCAGAACTAGAATCCCCAGGAAAAAAAAAAAAGAAAAAAAAAAGAGGTTTCCCACAGTGGCAGTGTCTCTCTTGGTCCGCTTTCTTTCTCTTTCTGTGTCTCTGTAATAAACTTCTCCAACAGAAAGCTGGTTTGTGGCTAGAAATCACAGTTGTTAAATGCAGTAAATGAAGTCATTCAGGTCAACGTCATCTTTTTGGGCCCAGATAGAGGAAATAAATCCCTGATTGTTCCTGCTAACTTTTCTCCTCTGCTGTGACAGTCAGCCTGCCCATTCAGTTCACAGGCCAATGGCTTGCTTACTTCATTTACATCTGCCTTTTTTTTGCATCTTTACTTTTTTTAAACTGAATTTACCAATACACAATTAATAATGCAAGTCAAGCGCTGCTTTTGGAAAATAAAACAACTAAGAACATAGCAACTTAAAACTAATTAGATTCCACTTTACTTTTTCCATCATGACTGATATGTTCAACTATTTCAGAAAACATTGATAATAAAGGTATTGTATTTAGAAATATATAGTGCTTAAGAGGTTTATAATAAATAAAGAAGAAATCAACCACAAAAGCCAAGAGATAAAAAAAAAATGATTACATGTTATTATGTGTAATAGAAACAGTAATTACATCCATTAAAGAATCTGTTGGAAAAAAAATCTAAAATTTTCAAGACAAGAAAGCTGACTAATAATTCTAAATTAGTTTAAACAACTTAAGCATTTTACCACTAAAGATGTTAAGTACAATCAATAAAAGTAACTACAGTTAAATATGTTAAAACTATATACATATGAACACACACATATTCCTCGCACATTCATGAAAGACTTTAAAAGGCACGCAACCTTTATGAAAAAGTACTTGTAGTTTTCACCCCAGGTACTGTACAACATTAAAACAGCTATATATACCATTTAGATTTAGATTCATCTTTTAAGATTTAAATCTGAAATATGTTATCTTTTATTATTATTATTATTTCATTCAGTTAGGTTCACTGCTTTTTTAGATAAATTACTTGCACTCCAGTATTCCATCATTCAGGCAATCCTGCAACTTGATACCAACAACAATGTGTGAGTGAAATTTGCAGAGTTCATCGAAATCACAGAAATGTTTAGGGGCTTTGCTGAACTCCATGAAATGCATTGATGTCAATAGAGAAGCAGGAAGTGAACAGGTTTTTAGTGGATTATGAAGGTGCAATAGTCAGGGAGGAGAATGACAACTATGCTAGAGTGAGTACTTTATACCAAAAATGTGATCTGTGCTGTGAAGAAGCAGAGCAAACCACTGTGCCACCCTACCGCAAACAACCCAAGACACAGATAGAACAAATACACAAACAAAATACAGCAAAATTGCCACAAACTAGCAATAAGTGAATAAAATATAGGTCATTGCGCTCACAGAGTTCCAACTTTGTAACACACTTTGGCCATGCCATTAGGCGGTGTCATGGGACTGTTTTTTTCTTTGTTTAAAGCCGAGGGCACCTGGCATGTCTGTTTTGTTTCCCATGTATCTGTGCAGAAGCTTTGCACATTTTTCTTCTGTCAAGCAGAATTGCTTTGTAAATAGTAATAAACTTTTTGTTATTATTATTTCACACATTCTCCTTTGTTTTCTGACATGAGAACACATAGCTGGACACATTGTTAGTTAAGCATGCAACTTAGCCATGCAGTGCTGCACTGACAGAGCACATTGATCAGTGCGATATATTCAGTGGTCATGCTCATAATATTCTCATTATGGTCAGCTAATGAACCTATCAAATGAGAATACTGCAAGTTTTTTTCTCCCCCACCATCATTAGGGATGTGCAGAATAGCAGGTTGGTGGCTGGGAAATTAGTGGCTCACTTTTAAATAAATAAATAATTGAATGGCCAACTCGATCACTGTGAGTGTGTGTGTTTGGGCAGCTATGGGAGATTGGTGAGGTAATTGGGGTGAGACACACCTGCACGTGAGTTTGCAGTCTGTCTCAATTGCTTCATTGGCTTTCTGTGGTGTTCGAATGAGGCGCTATGCCCACTGAGGCATGTAAGGGAGAGCTGGCATGAGGATCAGGAAGAGATGATTGGAGAAAAGGGGAAATTTGGGGCAAGGAGGAGGTTACATGACCAGAGAGAAAAAGGCTGGTGGTGGAGGAAGCTGGTGCATGTGAGTGTGTGGACGAGAGGGAAAGATAGAAGGCAGGCAGCTGGGTGGAAGTCCCTTGGGGAGCGTGTGGCCAATGCTCAGGGGCTGAAGGAAGTCACTCTGACTGAGTGATATGGAGAGTAACACGCTACTCAGTTGGAGCAATTTAACACATAAGGCCGGAGAGAAGCAGTGTGGCTGCAGGGGAATTGGAAGGCTCCTGTGTATCACAGTGACGCGAGCCTGGCAGCAGGAGCAGGAGACTCTGTATAGTGCCCTGCCAGGGCCACAGAAGGCTGCAAGGGTCCGAGCCTAGGAGCAGATGGAGACGTTGGGCTGAACTGCCAGTTAGTTGTCTCCTCGACTACCTGTTTGCCGTTAGCTGAGGTGAAGTATGTATTCAAAGGGATGCACCGGAGACTGCATTTTTAATGATAAACTCCTGCCATTTTTAAACCTTGCTTTTAAAAGTTTATTTATTTGACTGATTTTAACCTCCACCGAACACCTTTTTATTGGATTATTTATGGATTTGCTTAGAATACTGCACCTTTGAACACTGTTCATTTTAATGGTTTTAATAAAAGCACTTTGGCACCTTTATGCACCTACCCCTTGCTATGTATGTGTATTTGTCCTCATCCTCTGGCTCATTACTTGGATATGTTACAAACGGTAGTGGGTTCAAGAGGCTCCTGAATACCACAGGAATCATGTAGCCAACCCGCACTGTTACAGGGTAAAACATTGAGTAAAGTTTTGTGTTTTCTGTTAATTACAATGTAGTTCTGTAATTTATTACATTCTCATTTATCACAGTGCTGAATAGTGGTGACATGTTGCATGTTGTTTGAACATGCACATAAGAATTTCACTGAACTGTATTAATTTGACAATGCTACCAATGCTACTACTACATTCACTTTTAGCTATATTTACAGCCTATTTAAAAAATCCCATTAAAGTGGTAAAGGGAAATGAAAAAGTCTTAGTGAGTCCTCCTGCAGTGTGAGAGCATCACACTGGTAACAAGAGAAGTCCTTTGCCCAACAGTGCAAGAGACTGTATGATGGCTGCAAAACCTTATTTGATACAGTGAACCATTGTGTTAAAGAAAGATAGGGAGAGAGTGGCAGCCTTAATGTACTGTTTCCCCTAGGTGAATAAGTAAGTGCAGAGATTGACTTATCAGGCAGGACAGTGTAACAGACAAGCAAGTGAGGGTTAGTAAGAATCAATACCATATACTGGTTGACAGATGGCAATGAAGGGTGACTAACTGAGGAAGCTAGGGTCAGGTTGCTTATTCAAGGGAAGCAAGTACTCTCCCACCTAACTGCTACTGTGGAACATATGGTTCCTTATGTAGAAGTCAGAGACTACGTTACTCATTTTTGACATTGGTCAGAATAAAGGCTGCCTGCAACACTGGACTGTTTAAGTAGTACAGAAAAGGTCATGAGTTCAGAAGGACACAGTGTGTGATGGGGGCATACAATTGCAGTATATTCTTGTATGTTGTTTTCTACTAGTGCTAGGAACTAAGTGGAATCAGAATATGTTTGGTTTTTGTACATTGAAAAGTTCTAAAATCAATTAAATTTCACATGGTTCCTGCTGTTGCACATGGAATGCATAGCTACCTGATAATATATCTACCAGGCCTTGACAATTTTATGGCCAGTGACTGGTTTCAGCATATGTTACCCTGCAGATGAGAATTGCCCCTGGTTGTTCAGATTTGTTTTTGTGCAATACTTGCTTTTTACTTAAAAGAGCTGGTATTTCTGAATGGATGAATAGTAATTTTCTCAAACTAAATAAAGAGAAAACTGAAATTTTAGTAATTGGCAATAATAGATTCAATGAGGTTATGAGAAATAAACTTGATGCATTAGGATTAAAAGTTAAGGAGGAAGTAAAAAACTTAGGGGTAACTGTTGACTGTAATCTGAATTTTAAATTGCATATTCATCAGACCACCAGGACAGCATTCTTTCACTTAAGAAACATAGCAAAAGTTAGACCTCTTATATTATTAAAAGATGCTGAGAAATTAATTCATGCTTTTGTTTTCAGTAGACTAGATTACTGTAACACACTCCTCTCAGGACTACCCAAAAAAGACATAAATCACTTGCAACAAGTGCAGAATGCAGCTGCTAGAATCCTAACTAGGAAAAGAAAATCCGAACACATTTCTCCAGTTTTGATGTCACTACACTGGTTGCCTGTGTCATTCAGGATTGACTTTAAAATACTGCTTATGGTTTATAAAGCCTGAAATAATCTCGCTCCATCTTATATATCGGAATGTCTGACACGTTATATTCCAAATCGTAACCTTAGATCTTCAAATGAGTATCTCCTTAGAATTCCAAAAGCTAAACTTAAAAGAAGTGGTGAGGCGGCCTTCTTCCGTTATGCACCTAAAATCTGGAATAGCCTGCCAATAGGAATTTGCCAGGCAAATACAGTAGATCACTTTAAAACACTGCTGAAAACACATTACTTTAACATGGCCTTTTTATAACTTCACTTTAACTTAATCCTGATACTCTGTATGTTTAATTCACCATAATAACTAGTCATAGTGGCTCCAAAATCAGTACTGACCCCTACTCTCTCTTCTGTTTCTTTTTCCTGTTTCTTTGTGGTGGAGGCCGCGCCACCAACACCTACTCAAAGCATCATGATGCACCAACATTGATGGACTGAAAGCGAGAAGTCTATGTGACCATCATCATCAAGTCCTTCCATGAAAACCCTAAATACAAAGAGGACTGTTTGATTTACAGTGGTGTGAAAAATTATTTTCCCCCTTCCTGATTTCTTATTCTTTTGCATGTTTGTCACACAAAATGTTTCTGATCATCAAACACATTTAACCATTAGTCAAATATAACACAAGTAAACACAAAATGCAGTTTTTAAATTATGTTTTTTATTATTTAGGGAGAAAAAAAATCCAAACCTACATGACCCTGTGTGAAAAAGTAATTGCCCCCTTGTTAAAAAATAACCTAACTGTGGTGTATCACACCTGAGTTCAATTTCCGTAGCCACCCCCAGGCCTGATTACTGCCACACCTGTTTCAATCAAGAAATCACTTAAATAGGAGCTGCCTGACACAGAGAAGCACCTCAAAAGCTAGACATCATGCCAAGATCCAAAGAAATTCAGGAACAAATGAGAAAAGAAGTAATTGAGTTCTATCAGTCTGGTAAAGGTTATAAAGCCATTTCTAAAGCTTTGGGACTCCAGCGAACCACAGTGAGAGCCATTATCCACAAATGGCAAAACATGGAACAGTGGTGAACCTTCCCAGGAGTGGCCGGCCAACCAAAATTACCCCAAGAGCGCAGAGACGACTCAACCGAGAGGTCACAAAAGACCCCAGGACAACGTCTAAAGAACTGCAGGCCTCACTTGCCTCAATTAAGGTCAGTGTTCACGACTCCACCATAAGAAAGAGACTGGGCAAAACGGCCTGCATGGCAGATTTCCAAGACACAAACCACTGTTAAGCAAAAGAACATTAGGGCTCGTCTCAATTTTGCTAAGAAACATCTCAATGATTGCCAAGACTTTTGGGAAAATACCTTGTGGACTGATGAGACAAAAGTTGAACTTTTTGGAAGGCAAATGTCCCGATACATCTGGCGTAAAAGGAACACAGCATTTCAGAAAAAGAACATCATACCAACAGTAAAATATGGTGGTGGTAGTGTAATGGTCTGGGGTTGTTTTGCTGCTTCAGGACCTGGAAGGCTTGCTGCGATAGATGGAACCATAAATTCTACTGTCTACCAAAAAATCCTGAAGGAGAATGTCCGCCATCTGTTCGTCAACTCAAGCTGAAGCGATCTTGGGTGCTGCAACAGGACAATGACCCAAAACAAACCAGCAAATCCACCTCTGAATGGCTGAAGAAAAACAAAATGAAGACTTTGGAGTGGCCTAGTCAAAGTCCTGACCTGAATCCAATTGAGATGCTATGGCATGACCTTAAAAAGGCGGTTCATGCTAGAAAACCCTCAAATAAAGCTGAATTACAACAATTCTGCAAAGATGAGTGGGCCAAAATTCCTCCAAAGCGCTGTAAAAGACTCATTGCAAGTTATCGCAAACGCTTGATTGCAGTTATTGCTGCTAAGGGTGGCCCAACCAGTTATTAGGTTCAGGGGCAATTACTTTTTCACACAGGGCCATGTAGGTTTGGATTTTTTTTTCTCCCTAAATAATAAAAACCATCATTTAAAAACTGCATTTTGTGTTAACTTGTGTTATATTTGACTAATGGTTAAATGTGTTTGATGATCAGAAACATTTTGTGTGACAAACATGCAAAAGAATAAGAAATCAGGAAGGGGGCAAATAGTTTTTCACACCACTGTATGTTAGGTAGATTGCCTAGAGGGGACTGGGCGGTCTCTTGGTCTGGAATCCCTACAGATTTTATTTTTTTTCTCCAGCCTCTGGAGTTTTTTTTTTGCTTTTTTCTGTCCACCCTGGCCATCGGACCTTACTTATTCTATGTTAATTAATGTTGACTTACGTTTATTTTTTATTGTGTCTTCTATTTTTCTATTCTTCATTTTGTAAAGCACTTTGAGCTACATTTTTTTGTATGAAAATGTGCTATATAAATAAATGTTATTGTTGTTGTTGTAACACACATACAAGCTGGATAGAAAAGAATATGCAAAGAATTATTGACACTGCTGAACACAATATGGAAACTTACATTTATACTGAAGTGTAGCATAAGTTCATTTTAAAGATGCCGACTGGAAAATTTTCCAGTGCCGTATAAAACTGTCATTATAAAAAAAAATGTTATTGGTTATGGAGAAACACTCTGAAATAGGCTAACAGTCTAATTCTGGTTCCAAACATTAGGGGAAACGCAGCCTTAAAGTTGCTGGTGAGCTCTTATTACAAAGAGGAGAATAACCATGATTAGGGATATCAAAAAGTGGAAACAGAATTCCCATTCATTTCACATCTCTACTTTGCATTCTATGATTTTAGCTTAGCATGAATACCACTTTAGATATTATTTGCTTTCCTGAATTTGGAACAAGACCTCAGAGATAATGTGCTATCATCAATGACAAATGCTATGGCTTACTCTTCATAATGGCAGATGGAACATAGATCAGAAGATGTTTTTCTCTTCTCTGCTGGTAGCTGGTGTATAAGTAGCTTAGTATATTTATACTTTTTACATTAAATCATCAGTATTTAGGCTCATGAATAACCTAATGTACAAGAATCATATACGGATGTGCTTTTGTGTTTAGGCCAGTTTTTGATTTTTGCTGCATGTCATTTTACCTACAGTACACCCTAAATGCATGGCACTGACTTAGCTTGTTAAAGTAAGTACTCTATATGATAATAAATTTAATTTCCCAGAGGACTATCCATAGACAAATTGAAATCTTCACATGAACTATGACTGGTTGAAAGATTAATGCCCAAAATGCTGGATCCATGAGGCAGCAGTGCTAACTACTGTGCCACAGAACAATACACAGCAAAAACTGTGTATGAAAAACCATCTGGACAAAGTTATGAGTTGAATACAATTTGAACAAATTCTAACATGAATATCTTATTGTAGACGTAGATTATAAAAAAATAGAAAATTAATATAAGCAAGAGGTCAAATTAGAGGAAAATAATGGTACCATAAATTCACAGAGACTCTGGCTAGGTTTCAATCAGTAAGATGCCAAATTTAAAATCACAGCATAGCAAGCTCTAAATGTGTCTGCGAAGTATACACATAGTATTTTTAATAATGAATAATATAAAAAAAAAGTGAATTACAGATAACTGATAAAATATGACTTAAGAAGAATCCCTGTATCTAGCTGATGCAGATAGTATTATTTAAATATTTATAAACAATCTATTAGCTAGATCCTTACACTTTCAAGACCACTAAGTTTATCTAAAATGAAAGTGTACCCAGTTCCAAACTCAGAAGGAATTTGAACAGCTAATCACTTTAAACTTTAATTGAATGGACTACATAGTGTGACTTTTACTTGCTGGTATATAAAGACAAAAAAGGAAAAAGCTTAACATTTATATGTGTGTAAAAAGTCAATTGTTGTTTACTCTGTAGAGCTGCTTGTTCAAATTTCACTGCCTACATCAGCAGAGCTTTTAGAAACAAATGACATGTTACATAGTCCTCTATAAATGACTGAACAATGTACTTAATAACACAACTTCTACAAGCAAGCACCTGATTAACAAGTCAAGCTTTACTTGCAGTTCAAAAGACACATTTAATTAACAGGAACTTCTTTTCAGTTACACAGTTTAGCACATACACATAAAATATTAGAATACACTTACATCTGAAAATAATTAAACTAATTCACTTAATTCAGCTAGCTGTTTCCGACTGAACCAATCTTTCACATACAAAATGTGAACCTTCTTTACTTGGAATGAATGCTTAAAAAAAAAAATTACCATCCACTCCACCACCCAATAATGTACGTTTGGAGTTTTCATATTTAAAATTGGGCAATGAGTTTCAACATCTACAGCATATAGTTAGCCAATCTGAATAAACAAGTACTACGATCTGTTCAGTGCATGTGGTTTGTCGCAACAGCTTTCCAATTAGATAGGAAATTTTAACAATACAAAGATAAAAAACAAACATTTCATTTACATATGTAGAAAAGCAGTCTTTTCCAAAGAAATACACATAATTGACTAGATTGCTGATGAATTCTATTTAAGTAATCCCATCAAAAATTATACCTCCACATATAAAGGCTGTAAAACAGCTAAACTCTTAACATGCAGGAAAAATGGACTTTTCCATAGAAATCTGGCACACTACCTCTTTATTATGTTTTAAATTGCAGTCTGTTTTTATGATTGATGCTGTAATTATAATCTTCAAGATTAGACATGAGTTTCACCATACCATTAGTAAGGCACAGCTGATTTGCTGATATCTCATTCATTAATAATACATAAAGACTTTTCTGTAACTCTGATTGACATATACACACTGCACCGAATGTGACAAATGTGACAACACAATAACAACATTATACTGACCACAGCAGGGATGACATGCCAACATTTTCAAATCTACAATTAAGTTCATTTGGTCTAGCAGCTTTGGTCACCAACCCTCAGACAGGACACCAGTCCCCTGCATTACCCACCATATTACCAGCGTAATGCGTAGTCCTCAAACCTTTTGTCTAAGAAGTCACATTAAATGTTTTACAGTAGCTATCAATGTGCATGTACTTTTTCTTTTTTTAATGGAAACAAAACATCTGACACTGCAATATTATGTAGTACAACAAAGAAATAATTTATTTCAGTATCAGTAGGGAAACTTTTCCTACCTGGCACCAGCCTGTACATTTCAGAATGGTTTCCAACGAACTTTTCATTTTGTCTCAGTTCAGAAAAATCAGGAGAGCCCTTCACTGTGAAAAGCAGTAGCAAAGTAAATGTTACAAATGCAACATTAAACAGGAGATGATTATTCTAATACATATAGTTACTTATAAATAAACTCTTCCAAATCACCAAAAAAAAAACTTTAAAGAAAAGAAAAATCACTTACCATAGGGTGTTGGAGGTGATACAGGAAAGGCAGGTGTCGGAGGGACCATTTCATTCCCAGTTAAAATGGGAGACATGATTCTGCCATCAATTTCATCATTACCATCCTCATACCTTTGCATACTTAGCTATAAAAAGTAAAAAAAAAAAAAAAAAAGTGAATTGCATATTGTGAATTTCATTAAATAAGCCGCAAGAAGGTAACATTTAGCAACGCTAAGCAGGCTAGATACTGCACTTTCACAAGTAAGAAAGATGAATTCATAACACTGAAAAATATTTAACAGTCAGGACTTTCAAGTTGACAAAAAACTGTATTCAACACAATTTTTTTTTTGCATATCATGATATACTAACAAGATGATATGGTACATTTACACTTAATATAAATATTCTGCAAACAAGAAATAGCATGATTGTGTCTTATATATAAAGTATATACATAAGTGTTGCAGAGATGAGAAAAAGAAGAAGGAAAAAAGGATTATGAAAAGTATAGGAAATATAGGAACTTTTACACAGAAAGCAGAATACACATATGATATGCCTCATAGATAAATGGACAATTGATTTTAAAATGAATAACTGCAGATAATGTGTTAACCACTGCTCAATGACACAGGTTTTGCCAGAAATAATTATGTAACATTTTACAAAAGAATATACAGTTAGAAAATTACATACACAGTGTAAAATCCAACAAAAAACTTTTTATTCCATTTTAGTGGCATGGGATTTATATAGACATGAAACAAAGCTGTACAGCTGAAACACGGTGTCACTAATCTTTTATAGATTTTCAGCTTTTTTTTTTTTTTTTAAACATAAGCTGATTAACATGGAAAAAATCAGAATAAGAAGGCAAACTGCCTCCATCACAGACTGGTGTTGCTAAACTAAGCTCAGCTACAATCTTAGACTTAAATAAACAATGGATATACACACACACATACAGTAGGGGTTACAATCGAGCAGTGGGGTTAAGCCTCCAAGCTATTAATGTATACTTATATTTAATCCTAGCTACCTCAAAATTCAGCGTTTCAACTGCTGAAATGTTTAGTTCACAATGTAATAAATTTTATCCAATATTTCCTGTTGTCATTCACATTTTTACAAACTTTGTTTCAGAGCTGCTCAATATAGTTATGTTACCACACAAACACAAGACAAACTACTTCTGCATGCAGCATATCAGGGTCAATTGTAGCATTTTTAATGAAGTTACTGATCACAATTTTTATGATTGTACAGGAAACATCTGTGCACACAATTAGACCATGCAAACTCAATTCAGACTGTGGAAACTCTGCTTGATGGCAGCAGCAGTACCCAGTGATTGCCACAAGAAACGTCAATAACCAAAATCATGCAACATACTTCAGTTTTAGAAAAGCTAAAAATAAAATGTTTTCACTACAACTATATGTTCAATGGCTTTATTGTGAAAACATTGAGGGTACAAATGATCAAATTCAATTTAAAACACAAAGGTGTTCTTACAACTTGGCTCATAGAAAATATTTTTGTTTTTAACTGTGTACTAAATTGGCTCTCCAAAGTTCATATTTTCAATTCAGTATTATCCTGCACATTTAATAATTTGACCTTATTGGGTTTTTTTTTATTCATCTTTACTCCCACTTTTTCTTGCATGACATTTCTGATGCATTTGTTTCTTACAACCCTTGGGTGTGCATTTATGCTAAATGGAAACAATCAAATAAAAATACCACCTCCTCCTTTCTATTGCATATATTTTAAGAAGCACCCACCCCATGGGATAACATGTTGCATAGGTAGTCAACGTTTTGCTATTTTAGACCATATAATATGTGACAGCAGTATACCAAAAAGCAGAAACAAAAATGTGGGAGGCAGGGAAAGTAGATCCCATTTGCTGATTAATCCGTAAAACCGCAATCTTGTATAGGAAATAGGCTAAACTACCTTGAGAGATGATAGCTACAGTATAATACCAATAATGAAATTCTAGAAACCGGTCCTAAAAAGAACTTTATATATTATAATTAAATATTTGATATTCTACAATGTATTAATTTTTTTATATTCTTACCTCTGCTGTTTGCAATTCTAAACCATAAAATTGCATATTATCAGATTTATCACTTTTCACCCATTCAGGTCTTCCAAACATTGAGTGTCCAGTGCTTTCGTTATCATACTTTCCAATGCTTAGTTTTCTTGTCCTGGACATCATTACATCACTGTGTCGCACAGCTGTAAGTAAAAGTCACCGAGTTAATAGTCCATAGATAACCAAGAGCAACAAAGGTCTGTTTGTTACAATGTGAACTTTAGTCAAATATTTAACATAGGTGCCAGAAGCAGCAATAGTGGAAAATAAAAGGCATTGTCCAGTATGAGTTGTTCAATGAACAGGAAAAACATTCCAAAAACCTTTTTATTTCACACTAAGTATTTGGGTGTTGTACTGTGTTAGCCAATTACAGATTCAATGAGAAGTCTAAAAAGTAATGAACAGTGTAATCAATTACATCTTGCCTGAAGAAGGGGTTTGAGCTGCCTCAAAAGCTGACATATTGCATTGTTTTTAGTTAGCCAATAAAATGTGTCATTTTGCTTGCCTTCTCACTGTATTCCATACTAACACTTTTTACAATGTAATTAAAGACTAACCCTTGAATTTTAAAATTCAGTCATATATTTTTTTGGGTTATGTTACGTGGGTTTATAACATTGATTGATGGAAGTATTATCATAGACAATGACTTGTCATTATTTTACACTTAGAGGGTTGCTTGAAATACATTAACTTTATAAAACACTGCACATCGTATTTCTACATGATAAAGTATAGTATGCCATATGCAATCATATTACTACATGTTTAGATGTGAAATGCTAATAAAAAGCATACATTTTCTGAACTGCAAACACATACAAATATGTAAAATGTTAAGAAAGGAATGTTATTTGACTTCAAAAGAATATTCTCAATATGATCTAACGTAAAATCGATTACACTTTGTATAACAAGTGATGAAGCACAGCTCATGACTTTCAAATGGAAAATATATAAAAAATTAGGTTATTTTAAATTAATTTTAAAACATTCATGCTGCCTAAACATTCACTATTCATTTTTTATAACAAAATTCTCAGGGATGGGTGGAGGTATGGATATAGGGATAAAATGACTATATTAACCAAGCATGTTTATAACATACACGGAATATGACTTGGTAGCTGCTTACACTGGCTCATTACATGCATAAACATAACACAACTATTATCAGAAATATTCAGAATGTTAGCAGAGTATCCGATTTTTCAGTGTTGTTTTCCATCCACACCCAACAGATTTGTATATCTGGTTAACTAACAACTCTAAATACATACATGACTATTAAACCAACTATGTGCCTAGTATTGATAGGACAGGCACTGGTTCCAGAAAATGGATGAATGCAACAATAAATACACAAAATACACTTAAGTGATCACGCACATGTCTGGGCATAGAGCCATTAAACAATTGTAAAGTAAGGTACCAAGGTTATGCAAGATGAGATCAGCTCTTAATGGAATGGAGAAAAACTCTAGATTTCACAGTCCTTTGTGATATCCAAAGTATCTAGTATACTGTTTAGCTGAATGCAACCTGGAATCCTTGTGTGTCAGAAACATTTGAACTCACATGGGGTGTTTGCTACTGCTGATGCTATCAAATGACTGACACACTTTACAGTAGATTACAGTAGGCATCCCACACAGTAAGGCCATTTCTGCAAGCTTTCTGCTCAGTTTCAGAAACACTTAACTTTGGTGGCAAAATTAGTGGATAACCTTTGGCAGCAAAACAGGATTCAAACTTTGGGTGGGGTCGGGTTGGGCACAAGAATCAGAACAAGGAGAAACATTTTATTAAACTGTGGTTTTGCTGCAAGCTTTATAAAATAATTGTATTTTCCTACATTTTCATTTGTTAGGTCTTTTAACAAAACTCTATACTCCAAGCTTTGCTTTTCTCAAAATGTTGTAAAAGGATAATTGCATTGTTTTAAATTTACCATTTGCTGCTACATCAACATAACTATAATTCCAGATGCACTGTATATGAAAATGACATTTATAACCAAATCCACTGTATTTTGAAAACAGGAAAAACTACAAGTACAACAGTAGCGAACAGTTTAGTCTAGTAGGCTGATCCTAATTCAGTTTCTGTTAAAAAAATGCACAAAAAGGCAACCTGAGGAAATAAATATTTCCACTTTGAGAATAAATTATTTAAAAAATGTTCATTCGTAAAAAGTCTACATTTCTGACTACAGAAATTGTATTTAAATTGATTATTGTCTAAACCTGCCACATATACTGAGAATGACATAGAGTTTCACATAGTCACAAATAATTTTTTATTCTTACCATTAGTGATAAACAACAAGTAAAGCTACAGTTTATTTGGGGGGAATACCGTACTTGGTAGGGAGTGGAATTTCAATAGAACTGAAGGCATAACAGTATTAGATTTTTCATCAAGTAAAACAGATTGGGCCTAAAAATATGGCAATTGCTAATTCTTGTAGTAGTACATCAGTTTTACTGTGGAAACATATTATGTTAGGCTAAGGACAAAGTCTGGTCAATTTCCAGTGCAATCATCCATCCATCCATTATCCAACCAGCTATATCCTAACTACAGGGTCACAGGGGTCTGCTGGAGCCAATCCCAGCCAACACAGGGCGCAAGGCAGGAAACAAACCCCGGGCAGGGCGCGCACACAAACACCAAGCACACACTATGGACAATTTAGAATCACCAATGCACCTAACCTGCATGTCTTTGGAGTGTGGAAGGAAACTGAAGCACCCGGAGGAGAACATGCAAACTCCATGCACAGAGGGCCTGGGAAGCGAACCCGTGTCTCTAACTGCGAGGCAGCAACGCTACCTACTGTGCCACCGTGCCAACCAACAGCTCAATCAAGTTTATATAATCAAGACATCTTACAACTTAATGACTTTCTATTATTGCCAACCATGTAAGAAGTTTGACAAACAAAACACTAGGCAGCACAGTTGTGCAGTGGTTTGTTGCACTGCTTCACAGTTACAATAAAATGGGATAAAGTCCCTATTTTTTTTTATTTTGTTGTCATATGTACCCCAGGTTTTCAGATGTTCAATGTTATTGTCTTTGCTTTGGCCCATTGTAGTTGTATGCATGAGCGTGATGGAAGAGTGCCAGACTCATTACTTATTTTGTGTCTGACATTAGTTTTCCATAACCCTAAAATTGGACCCTTTATACTTCATTCTAATTACCTTGACCCAGTGATTTTCAGTTTATGCTTTGACACATGTGGTCCGTCAATGTTGTTTAAAAAAAAAAAACAAAAAAACACGTTGGCATTGCACCCTATGCATTGTTTCACTCTAATGTGCAGATAAGGTTATTTTATAGTAGATGGATAAATGTTAGCCTGCTGTTATAGTCTCAAGGTACATCATTTAAAAATTTTGCCTATTTTGAAATTACTGCTCTACCTAACCTACAAAGGAAGTCACATAGCCTTGAAGCACACACTGCAGAAGAATGATAAATATTAGTGATTTACTCAATGACCCACTTGTTTGATTATTTATTTTATGAAAATTTAGACAAGCCCTGTACATCATTAGTTGAGATGTTACAGGTTGTGTAATGTTAATGTCGACTTTTAGGAAATGGTGCTTCATACCATTTTCTGTACGTGAATGCCAAGAAAGTATGTAAAAATCCAGAGACATGCGAAAACGTGAGTTTCCTAAATGCTGTGCATAACATTTACCTCTCAGTTATCTTGTTATGATGTTTCCTTATTTAATAAGGTCAGTTTACAAAGTGCTGCGCTTCATTCTCATACACTCTTTTTTTGTCAAAAACTCACTCCTGTCTTAAGGACAAAATTAGTATTATTGAACATTTCACCATCATTATTAATACAAAGGGTAATATGATTCTGTAATTCTTGGAAAACATTTTCAAGCTGATTTTCAGTAATACCACCAATCACATCACTTATCCTAGCTTGCAAGTCTTCTAAAGATTGAGGTTTGCTTGAATAAACATTAGTTTTCACATGTCCCCATAAAAAAAAATCCAATGGAGTCAAATTTGGCAAATGTGGAAGCCAATAAAATGGTCCACCTCTTCCAATCCATCTGTTAGGGAATTTCTCAGAAAGAAACTGTCTAACATGCAAAGCAAAGTGACAAGGAGCACCATCTTGTTGAAACACTGTATTCTCTATCAGTCCTAATTGTTGAAGTTGAGGAATAAAGTAATTTTGCAGCATTTCTAAATAGCTATCACCATTAACAACATGCCTTCAAAAAAGAATGACCCTATGACTTTTTCCCCAAAGCACACCACACATTAACTTTGGGAGAATCTCTTTCATGTTCAACAGACTTGTGGATTTTCAGTTCCCCAAATACTGCAAAAATAAAACTTCTAAAGTCAAAAAAAAAAAAAACTAGATACATCACGCTTCCCAGTCCTTTTTACGAATTCTTTCTATCACATATACTTACAAAGTTACAAATATTTTAAATTGCACACGGACTTTATGGATACCCTGTATAATAGATAAATACAGATTGTTCTTTCCTTAAAGTATGATCATATCATGAATTACTACTAAATTGTAGGAGTCCAGCAATTTTCAAATTTCCATTATGCTTTGAAATTTTTTTTTCACCTAAATTATTCATTAAAGATTAATGTATTTTCCTCTGAAAACTGCTACTTCTTGTCTTTGTAGTTTGAACATTATAATATTTGGAATGGTACTGCAAAAAAAGCAAAAAAATAATCTGCTGTAATCATATAGCATCAATACCTTCTGCAAAAGTAATCTGCACTGCACAACTCATGAAATGTCTCTGGCAGTGGTACATAAAATAAAGATTTACTGAGTGGAACCCTGCCTTCCATTGTTGTGCATTTTTGGTTGACTGGCAACACTACATTAGCCCAGTCTGAGTGAACCCTCTAATGTACTGGTTTCCTGTACAGAGTTTCTTTCTGCTTTATGCTCATAGCTTCTGGAAGAGGCATTTATTCAATTATTTCTCAATTTCTATGACTGCAGTAATGCCACGTTATTTGTCTTCCTGAGGAGCTGAAGTTATGGCTTTGATTTTTATAGACATCTTAACTGCTTGTCTACACTGCCTATCGCTATCCTCTTTAATAAAACCCCTATGTGCGTCCAGGTGTCCGTGTCTGTGTGTCTTCTGGTGAAGTGCGCATGCGCGGGGCCACATGGCATATGTTCAGTCTCTTCCTGTGCATTCCCTGTGCACAGAGAGAGACACACACAGGTACGTGCGCGCGAGGGACAGACATACACACAGGTGCGTGCGTGCGAGAGACAGACACACACAGGCGCGTGCGAGACAGACAGACACACACACAGGTGCACGCGAGACAGACAGACACACACACAGGCGCGCACAAGACAGACAGACAGACAGACACACACGCGCCAGACAGACAGACACACAGACACACACAGGTGCGTGCGAGACAGACAGAAAAACAGACACATACACAGGCTAGCGCAAGACAGACAGACACACACAGGAGCGAGAGAGAAAGACAGACACCCACACACACACAGGCATGCGTGTGCATTGTTGCAATGTTACTTTTCTTGGTTGTTTATTAAGTCGTAAGGCTATAGCGCGAAAGTTTTCTCTGTTGTTCAAGGTTTCTTAGTGTCATTCAGTGTTTTTACATTTAGTTTACTATTACGCAGTGCATTTAATGGTATAATTAACTATATTTGTGCTTAAAAACTTAAAAAAATATACATTTACATACAGTTTGTACGGTCTGGAACGGATTATTTGTATTTACATACAATCCTATGGGGGAAATTACTTCGGTTCATGACCAAATCGGGTTACAACCAGAGTTTTGGAACGAATTATGGTCATGAACCAAGGTTCCACTGTATTACTGTCAAACTAAATTACAGCCATTTTACGGAAATACAAACCAGTATTACTGAGAGAGAAAATTAAAGGCAGACAATACAGTGACACATATTACAGCCACATACAAGGTCCCTTGCCATTTAATATAGACTGTTCCTACTAATGTTTATGCACTACTGTTCTAGCGCCCGTTATTGTAACGGGCTTAAGGTCTAGTTTAACAATAATGTTTATGCAATAACATACTCCTCCATAGTATGTAGTTATAACTCCTATGTTTTATTAACTTTACTTAATGTATTGTTATTCTACATTGAATAAAGAAAAACTGGGAAGCAAACACGTCATTAAATGCATATAGCTATAACTGTATTTGAAATGTTTCAAAATATTGAACTGTTAAAATACATGTAATATATCTCATATTAAAATATATTTTCTACCAAAAAATCACTTGGAACTAAATAACTGCACATAGAATCATGGCACTGGAGAGTGAAGACATGTTGTATGTTGATTAGTATATGAAAGTAAGCAAGTAAGAATTTCACAGTCCTTTGCACTTGACAATATTAAATAATAATTCTTTACATTTATATACAGCTTTACATAGTGTGTGGGGAGCCACTTCAACCACCACTAATGTGCAGTATCCACCTGGATGAAGCTTTGGCAGCCACTTTTTGTGCCAGTATGCTCCCCACAAATTGGCAAGAGACAGCCAATTAGACATGGCATTATTAGGGGCCCAGAATGACCAGGCCACAGTAGGCAATTTAGTCAGTACATTGAGATAAACCCTACTGTTTACAAAGGACGCCAACAGATCTTTAATGATCACAGAGAGTCAGCGCCTTGGTTTTATTTTTCATCCAAAGGATGGCGCCATTTTTACAGCACAGTGTGCCTATCACTGCAATGCTGCATTGGGTTTCACATTTAGACCACAGGGTAAGCATCTCCCTGCTGGCACCACGATCACCTCTTTCAGCAGCAGCCCAAGCTTTTTTATGGTTGGTCTTGCATCCAAATACTGGCTGGGCTCGAAAAATGCTTAGATTCAGGTGGATTACCTGTTCTGAAGTGCATGTGTTATGCCTGCTGGTACTCTATAAACCTCAACACATCTTATGTAGAAGGCCACCGTAGGGCAGAAAAATATTGTACATGTTGTGTCTTGGTTTCCTCTGGAACAAGGAAATTATAAATTTTAAACACTCTTTAGCATGAACTATTTGTATTTGAGCTACCGGCAACAACATCTCTCTAACATCAGCTGATGATGTTTACTTTAAATATTCATGTTTACTTGCATTGATAAAAAGATTTCTGAAATACAAAATGACAGACCATCAAATCCAGTTTTCAGTATTAAAGCATCTGCTGCACAACACCGATTATTTATGTAAGCTGTACAAACACATTTTCTCTTCTCTAGGATTAAAAGACTATTTAAAAAAACAGCTGGACCATATATCATATACTGATAATCACTTCTTAAGGCGTTAAGTACTGCAAAATGCAAGATATTTTGCATTCCATTTAAGCAAGCTGTAACTTTTCAAACTTCCAAGTCAGTTCCAAATTTTGAATGCCTTGAGGTCACTGTTTTGACAAGAGAACAGATACTTTAATAAACATCCCACGAGTCATAGTCATTACTAATCACTGCTGAAGGAAGCTTAAGTAAGTTAAGAAAGCAGACTGTAATATGTACATCTGCCATAATACCGGAAACATGCTTTCTTCTAGGCGACAGGGAGCCTGAGGCCAGACAACTACTGTATAATAAACCAATGTAGAGTAATGCCAACATTTCTCAAGAGCAAAGCCATTTACAAATTTTGAAGTTTTAAAAAACAAAACAAACAAAAAAAACATGACCATCATTTTGTCTCTGCTTCTCCTGCTGGTAGTAGCAACCACTGAGCTGGGGTGACCAGTCCTCCCTATACACAACAACTTTTACCAGACTTCTTAGGGAATACCCAGGTGCTCCCTGAATAATCAAGAGATCCCTCTTGCATGTCCTTGGGTCTACTCGCATTGGGCTATGTTTTCTAATACTTAAATATACTAATTGTATTATTTAATTTATGTACAATTGGTTGATGGATGGATTTTAACACAAAATAAATTCCACACTGCTGAATTTGGGAAACACAGAGCTCTAGTGTTAAGCACTGCTGCCTCATGGATCTTGCATCTTGAGTTTAAATCCTGTAGGTCACTGTGTGAAGTTTGTACATTCTCACCATGTGCACATTTGTATAATTTGTTATTCTAAATGAGCCTATTGATATTGGACCTTGTGAATATTGTTTTGTTTTTCATTTTTGCATGTAATGCATACTATACTGAATACAGAGCCAAAGCATTTATCTACAACTATATGATAAAGTACTAAATTTTACTTTTGCATAAACAAACACACATATAAATAGTTTAAATTAACAAACCCATGACAGTATAAAACCTTTATTAAAATTACTGTAGAATTGAGATACGGCCAGTTGACAACAGAAAAGGAGATAAAGAAATGCAGTATATAGTAGTCCTAGAGAATAGAAGTCTCTGGCTATTGTTGATTATAATAAGCAGTATCACAACCTTCTATCATACCTGTGAATTTTACAATATCATGAGAACTAGCTGTGCTACCAGTCTAAGACGGTTTAAAATCTAAGTAATCAACATAGACTTCAGTGTATTTAGCATTAACATTTGTAGTACACCATCTATTGGAATATATCTTGTAATGCATGTAATAAAATGCATTGCATTTTTCATTCCAACAGATAGCTGCACCACAAACATTATCATTGCTTATACGAATCTTGTACCAAATGGCATCTAACAGGAACATAACAACCAGACGGACACAGAGACAAATTGTCCTTTAATTAAGGTGGATATGCTGGAATCTGCTCTTAATGTAAAACGTGATCACAGAAACCTAAAGTTCCCAATCAGTTAAAAGAAAATGAATTAATAATAATGGCTCCAAGACATTTCCATTTAGAGCACATCCATAGAGTTCTGTATCTATCCTCCTGTGACTTAGCTAATGTCCCTTCCAAGGTCTGTTACTTAAAGACCAAATGGACATGAAAGAGTCATCTATTAAATCTTTAAAATAAAAATGAAAAAGTCAATATTTGCATATAAATGTAGCTGAGCTTTTGAAAACAAATCAATTTTAACTTTAACTTAATTGAGGAAAGAAAAGAGTAATAGTTGACTTGATGATTGTCTTGTTTACCAGCCTTTTGTGACCCTGAACTGTATTAAGTACATTTGAAAATATGTTGTACAGGCAGAATATGTGCCATACTTAATTTTTTGGGTGTCATTAGTTTTGGTTACAATTCTGCAGAGAATAGATGGAGGATCAAAAATGTATTGACTTCAGCATTTAACAAGCATTAAGATGTGAAACAAAACAACTTTAAAATCACTTCAGACTAATGTAACACTAGTGTTTAAGATCAACAGCAGAGACAAAAAGCCCTGTTTTTAAGCCTTATACCTGAGTCAAATGTTTACCAAAATGAAGTCAAACGACTGCGGAGCCCTTAGCTTATCTTTTGCATTCCACAGCTACAAAGCATACAGGTTGTGCTTTTTGCACGAATAAACATTCACTGAAAGGCATGCACATTCAATGCTTTGGAATGACACTTTTGTCTGGAATTCTTGCCAAATTCAATAAAAAAGGGGCCCGATTGTATTTTTCCTAGGTTACCTAGAAAAACACTTTGTGAATGGGATTTCACAAATTGACAAAATGAGAAACACAAAAATGTACAGATATATGTACTGTGTGTGTACATGTGCATTCTCATTTGGTCGCTACTACTGAATGCATGCAGAACTGACTTATACTATACATGTGCTTTGGTTTTGAAAATAACACCAAAACCTATTTTGTCTTATAAAATCAAGTGTTATTCCAATTAACTGTTCATTAAAAGGCTTCATTTCCACTTTAACTACCTCAGCTACTTCTCTGTGCTTCTTTAGAGGCTTTCTAGATCAAAGAAGCTATAGACTAAATATTAAAACTATGCATTTTCCAAAAATTCTAAAGAATACTTGACACCAAAAAAAATACAATGTCTTAAAAAATGTGTTCAGAACATTACTATGACTATGGGCCAGTTAAGTTATGTTGTAACACAGTAATATTAATAAAGTAAAAACAGAAAATCAGCTCTCCAGTTAGGCTATAGTAACGGACAGTAAACATGGCTTTAGACGGGGGGAGATCCTGATTTACTAGCAGTGATGCATCTGAAATAATTTACATGGAATTTCAATAACATTTTCTTCAAACTACCCATGCTGTGGTAATTTTGAAATACCAACTGTACTTTAAATCCTTTGAAACATGTCACCTATTTATTAGCTGACAGGTGGTATTTTGAATGATTCAAACTGTCCACAAAATTAATATTAAGAATTGACTCTTGATTTATTGATTTACTGCCTGTGGAAAGCATTAATTACTAAAAACTACTATTGAAATTGGAATTGAGGTTCATCAAAATGTGAGCTGTAGGTGTGTTATCTGGCTTTTATGTGCATAGCAAATACCAGAAAGGATTATTCATCCAGACTTGCATTTTAAAGAAGGATGTGGCAATACACTCTGCAAGCCCAAATTCCATTAAAGCTGACAACACCAACTGTCTATTTTCAGTTAAAAAACAACCTCTTCCATAATACTTATTAACTTCTAAGATTTTTTTTTCATTTTAAAGTATTTGGATATCATTTGAATAACATATTAGAAAAATGAAGTGAAACTTATTTGAAACACATGTCTCAACAAACAAAATGCTTATCAAGGAAGGAATATCCAAAGTTTATGCTAGCTGTTGAAGCGGGATGCACAGATTGTAGAACTATTAGGATGTCACCTACAAAACATAGATATATGGAATAAGCTAACCTAGTAGCTTTGTTACTTTGCATCTTCAAAACTATGACTCCATATTACTTTGAAAATACTATGTGAAATAGGAATTTGAGAGCTATGTTGAAATGATGTGCATGGACGGCATAACATAGACATAAACTAAAATTCTTTTGAGAAACAGAATGAAAAAGACACAGTAGAACTATTTTATTATGGTTATTTCTATAGGTCTGGTTAAGTTAACATGGTAATTTTAACGATTAATGTGGTCTGTTAAATGTGCTCAAAAACATTTTCACAGTTTGGGTTAGCAACAAAGCAAACGCCTCTGGCAGTGCTTTGGTCAGGGTGGCATTTCCATGTTTGTTTTTTTTTATATAAACATTATGAAACAATAGTACAAATCAGTTAAGTGTGTACCTAAAGAAGTACATACACAGCCAGTACTGTATTTATATACTTCCTTTACAGTTAGCTCTAACCCCTTCTTCAGGAGCCTAAGCTTGTCTCAAACGCTTGCATATTCTAATCTTTTTAGTTAGCAAATAAAAGGTTTCATTTTGCTTGACTTCTCATTGCATCCATAATGGCTAACATAGTACAACACTCTAGTACTATACTACCTTAAGAAATTTTATGAAATATAATTTACATTTAAAGGTTTAACATTTCATATTATGTAGTTCACAATAATACGCCACATGTCAATACATAGCACTGGTGTTCATTTTCTTGATTTATACATACTGACATAAATGCAGGGGAGTGGGAGGAAAGGGGGTGGCTGTATAGAAGCCTTGGCGCAATGTTAGAGGAAAGTTGCGAAGTAAAAATTACGCTTTATTTTTCCATTTCATGTTTCTGCAATCTGTAAGAGGACTGAATCAATGTCATATTAGGTAAGTGCTAAATAAGTTATCTTTGAGTGGTACTAAAACCAAAAGAAGTCTCTAGTACCACTGCATTTAACTCGCCAGTCTACCAGATAGCTTACAGTGCTGACTGCCCTAATATAATGACAAAAACAGAAACAGAAAAGTAATGATTATCAATGACTCAAGTTTGCAGTATTTTTGCTAATTTATGCAAAGAATGCAACATAACCATCTGAGTAATCCATGGTATCAGTTTTTAAGTGAGATAAAAGTTAGATTTTTTTTAATACAGTATGACAGGAGAAAAGGTGTAGATTACAACAGTGTTTTCCAACCGTTTTTCTGTGGTGGCACAATTTTTGTAACCCAAAGCATACCATGTTTCTACCACGCAAAAAAGCATTAAATCTATACATGTGCTAAAATGTCTGAAGGAGCGGGACATTCAAATCAGTTTTCAGCAATGCACTCAAAGGCAACAGTCATTTGGATCATTTCATTTTTTAATTTGACATGTCTTTGTCTGATATGCTATGCCAATTTGATTGTTAATACATTGGCATCGCTTTCTTATTGCGTTCTTTTCAACTTGCCTTTTAGGAAGGTTTTTAAAATCAGGCTGTACTTGCTTAAGCAGCATTTTGTTAAATGTTCAGGTTTAAGTTCGTTGTTTAAGTTTAAACTATGCCATTTTTTTTTTTAAATTCAATTGAGATAATTCTAAGTAAAATTTATGATTCAGTGTGTATTTACTTCATGATATATGTACTAATTTTATAATTACTGTACATCTTTTAGTGTTAGATGTGATTATCCATCCATCCATCCATTATCCAACCCGCTATATCCTAACTACAGTGTCATGGGGGTCTGCAGATGTGATTAATCATAATTAATTTCAAACATTTGTGATTAATTCATTTTTCAATCAATTCCCAGCTTTAGTTATTGCCAATAGCACACTTGCCACTGTAAATCTTTTTTTCCTTTTCCCAGACTCGCACTGATGCATCCCTATATGTAACATAATGATTGCTAATAAGATAGCCCTTGAAATTCCACGTTGCAATCATAAAGCATTTTAAAACACTTAAATGCTGCATAAACAGTGCATGAGCTAATTTTGTAGGGCTCAGTTACAAAGCTATAGATAAAACTTGAAGCCCATACGGAGGCAAAAAGAGGCCTGCCCAACTTTATATAATAAGCTGGCAGATAGAATGTTTTCTGTCAAGGGATCACTCTAAACTGTAAAACAGAGCCTGGGGAGAAACAAGTCAATTAAGTATGCTGTTCATGGACTTCTGGCAGATTTTCCACATATTTTACTATTGAATATTTTGTTTTTTGCACACCTTCATGATCAATATTTAAGATTTCAGGGAATAATTAGTATTTCTAAAGGTATTTGTTATTTGTTTCTGCAGGTATTCAATGGAAAAAACGTAGAGTGCTCAGAAACTCACCTAATTTTAAGTCAACTGTATATAAATACATTTTGAGTTTACTTATAAAAAACTACTCGAATGCATATAAACAGCATTTAGACCTTCTTCATATTTTCAGTGTTTTTTGATAACATGCTCTGAAAAAATGTGTCTGGTCTACCCCCAGAGATAAGATGTAGCTGAATACTACATACTGCTGTAAACCTAGAAAACTACACGGTGTAGGCCAAAATCTGAAAGACTTATAATTTAGGACCCAAACAGCAATGATAGTTGTTTTAAAATGAATTAAACAATTAAAGTAGGAAAGTAACTGTTTTTGCCTTTCTAATTACTATACCTGCACTGACATATAATATGTGCATCCTGTTTTTTACCCTCTCACTAGCATAAACAGAGATTCTTCGTGTAAGATGTAGTTTTTCAATGATGTCTCATATCCTTACATTACACTAGATGACAAAACGCATGCCACTCTACTGGCAGACAACACAAATATCAATTTTGTTTTCTGGATAGGAACTTTTTTTTTTTTTTTAAAGAGTGCTTCAACTTTGAGACAATAAAGGTGATGCAAAAAACATTAGCGGCTCTAATATATCCATGTTCTTTTCATCACGTTAAAGTCCTAATGAAAAACAGATGCTGCATGAAAGAATGAAAGAGTTATCTGGAACATTCTGGCAACTTTCTAATTCTCTTCAATAAAACACATGTGTTTTGCTTGTTCAAAGCTCATGTTTAAACCTGATGTTGCTTTACTATAGCAACATCCTTGTTCCCCTCACCCCCACACCAGATTTGGCAATTCACTTTTAAGGTTGTTTTCCTGTTAAACAAATTTCTAAGCACACATTTACTGTACTTACTGATTCCGTGCCAGGAAATGATGTTCCATAAAAAGAAACTCTCAACCAAGCCTTTCAAAAAGTGTTTCAGTTAAGAGTCTTCAAATGCGAATATTTTGACATAAATCATATTTTATGTAAAACACTTAAACAAGTAGAATGAGCAAAAGAAAAAAACACTAGTGCACATTTTTAGCAACAAAAATCTACAAGATAAAAAGTCAACTAAAACAACCACTATACGTAAATAGAAATCGTTCTATATGACTTATTAATGGCAAAGAGTTGTTATGCTCTTAAATACCTTGTAATATCATTACACAACATATCTAATTTTACAGAAGATCGAGTTAAAAGACCCTCTACTACAAATATAGTGAAATGTTGCTCCATCTAATAAAAATGATACTGCCTCAGTTAAGCCATAATATTTTGTATCAATATTCATGAAGGACTATATATGTGTTCCCTATATTTTCTCAAAATTAAATTGGTATTTGAACTTCTTTTGTCAGATTATATACAGTACTTCTGTTTGGCAAAAGCTATGAAGATTTACTTTATAATACTGCAGATGTTTCACCTTTCTAAGAGAAGAAAAGCACTTTAATTTTAATATAGTAAGGCAGAGAAACATAGGTAAAGTAGATCATTACTTGAATTGTTATTTTACATAAATTGACAATGTGAGCTTCATTAATGTAACATTAGCTTTGTCATTTTTGTGTGAACTTTGACTTTAAGAGTTATTCATATACTATAGTTCTTACAAAAAATACTAAGTAACATAATGTGTTTGTTGAATATATTTCTACAAAATACTTTTAGCTCCAGGTTAAAGAAATTCTAAAAATTAAATTTTGTAGACAGTACAGTTAACATAACATGCTCTATTGAAATAAAACTTCACAATATGGAAATGAGCTTTAAGAATTATTATTAAAATTCCATTATTCTCAATAATACCATATTACATAGTAGCTTTAGTCTTCGAAGGTTCAAAGAAATGAAGAAGACTATAGTGTGTATCTGAGATTTCTTAAAGCAAGAAAGGACAAAGAAATATCATGTTCTGTACAAACCATATCAGTTTCAAACTGCTCTTTTCCTCATTTGCTGCAACCTTCATACTGTATGTGGTTTTTAAACTTTTCTTAAAGAAAGCCGTATTCCTAAAAAAATATGACATTTCTAAGTTACACAATGATTTGAAATTTTCCACTTAAATACACTGACTTAAGTATTGTTATCATTTAAAAGAAGAAGCATCTGTTCTTCTTTGGTAAATATAATTTACAACACATGATCAAGTTAATCCTTTGAAACACTTATTTGAAACTAATCCTCTCAAAATGTATAAAAGCCCAGAACAATGCTGACACCTTTTGTTTGTGGTGCAGTATATTCAGTACATTAACACTATCAGTTTAAAACTAGAGGTTATGGTAATTTGGAAAAAAATACAACCCACTGTAACCCTCTACTAACTTTGAATCTGAGCACTGATTTGCTGCTATATTTATGCTTTTTGGATTGAAAGGTGAGCAAAAGGAGAGACCCACTAATTAACCATGTCAAGGAATATCATCCAGTGTCACACTTCATGTGGCTTTTTTTTCTGTCGACAGAAGGGAGAGTTCTGGACTGACAATTGATGCCAAACAGTAAACACACTTGACTATGGTTAGTGCCTTTGCAGATAGGTGGGGTGTCTCAAGTGTCTGACTGAAAGGAGATGCCACAGCGTAGTGGAAATTCAACTGGATAATGTACTAAACTAAAATTTTACTCCAATTCAAGAAAAAGGTAGCTCTCTGAAAATCACCTGGATGGTCATGTCAGTTTTGATATACCACCACTTTTCATCTGCATCTGAAAATTACGACTTCTGTACAAAGGTCATTTCAAAACAAACTACAGTCAATGGTAGCACGGAGATCCTAGGACTTTCTACCTTGTTATAATAGGCCTTATAACAGATATAGACGCACTTTGAAAACGATCTCAGAGGTTACATTATTAGTGGTGTTGAAAGATCAGACTCCATAAAGAATACTGTAATATAAAGCAAGAAAAAAAGGAAAGGTCCTTGGCAGAAGACAGACAGCTAGCTGGAGAGATGGGTCCTGAGTAAGTGGCACTGTGTGCTGAGTGATGAAATCCTCAATACAGACATAAATGGGATATGCTCTCTCTTTGGCCACATATAAGGTAAACATAGGTTTGTAGTTATTTCCATAATTGTTTTACAATGAACATCTAGCTTTGTATATTTCTATGGATATGAGCATTTTGCTCTGTGTTCTGTGCATTAACTAAGAGTAAACCTTGTATACATTGTTTTTTTATAGGACAGTAGAGGTTTTTATCATTTTTGTGACTAATTGCAGTCAGACTTTTTCTGTTAATGCTTTACCCTTATCTGTCTTTTAAATGGTAAACAGTACTCAATAGACAAGCTTAAAAAGACAAACAAAATGGTATCACTGCATTAAACAAAACCCTTACAAAGCCAACCAGGGGTGCGGAAATCCAACGCCCGACTCGTCCGACACGGGTAAATTGACTGTCGGACAAGCGTTATTTTCTGGAGAAAAAAGAATTATACTGTATCTGCTGTGCAGGGCACATTTTTACCACTACTTTCAAATTTTAAACATTTGGGTACATACTTCATGCCTCAAATTGTTATTCAATATTGTTTACATAATGACGGCTGATTTTTCAAAGGGGAATCACTCTTGTGGTCTTACATAAGTATTTTACCCTACTATTTACACGCTTGGAGATGTGGTCATTTTTTTCATGCCGACATTACGATTTAATTTGATGATTTTTCATTATAATCGATAACTTTTATATATTATTGATAAAATTAATTTTTTCCACATAAAAATGCGGTCATTTCACCTACAATGCAATTGTTTTCTCCACATAAAGCTTGTTAGGCATTTAATCTTTCCTGAAACTTGTGATTTCGCGCAGGTTGTGATATATTGAGGAATTAAGAAATGTATTGCATGACATCAATTTTGATGAGCTGTCTATAGACCATTATTTTGTTCCGACAACATCGGTAATATTTACTTCTTTGGAAATGTACCATCTTAAGGAATTTCAAATACGTCATTAGGAATTACCTGCGTAACCCATAATGCACTGCGGTAAGCACGTTGTTCTCGCTATATGGGTGTTGCTGAAACAAGTAGCATCGCAGAAGAGAAATAGATTATTGCTTGATTAAAACTGGGACAACAGGCCCTGAAAAACCTACGGGAGCATATTAAGGCCACGGTGAAAAAAATACGGACACAGTGAAGACAAAAAAAAAAATGTAAATGTCGAGATTAAAGTCGACATTTCCACTTTATTCTCATAGTTTATTTTATCAGTAGAATGTCGCAAACTACATTTCATCTTAAAATGAATGTTTCATTTACTAGATTTTCTTAAACCCCGTCATAAATTAATGTAGCACATTAAATGCTTTATATTAAGTGATCCCCGACCCAGTTGTTAATTTTTGCGTGCTTCTTAAACTGACTTCCTCTTGCACTGAGGAAGCGCCGGCAGCAGTCGCCACACATTGACTTCATGATATTCCTGCTCAATTAACATTCAGAATACTAAGATAAATACTTTATCTTTTTCACGATGAAATGCATTAAAGCATGTATTAGACATGGGTGGCGGGGGGCACGGTGGTGTGGCTGTAGTGCTGCTCCCTTGCATTAAGGGGTCCTCAGGTCTACTTTCAGTGTAGAGAAGTTTATGGCGGGTGTGACGAGGGTCCAAAAAACTGGATATTTGAATGGGTATCGCACAGGTTTAACTGAAATATGTAAATGTTGGGTTCGTGATCTGGAGGTCAGAGACATGAACGCAGAATTCAATTGATGTTTTTCTGAGCAGGCTTTCTTTATTGCATGTTTGCTGTGTCTATCTTTTGTACTAAACCCCCAGTTCCTATCCTTTGTCTTTCTCCATATAACAAGTCACCACACGATAAACGTCTTTCTGAAATTAAAACTAGTTATAAACCTAGACCTCAGAGTTTTTAGAACTTTAAAAAAAATACGTTTATCGTGTGGTGATTGGTTATGTGCAGAAAGAAAAAGGATAGGAACTGGGGGTTTAGTACGTCACATAGAGACATGAGTCTAAAAGTAAGAAAAAAGTTGGTTCAATTGAAAAAGCGTTTTCTAAAGCTAAACGCTCGAAGGGTTGAGCGTTATGCTAGGCTGTTCAATGCTGCTTCTTTAGAAGAGTTTGACCCACGACCAGCTGTGGAGTTCTGGCTGTCACCTGGCAACAGGCACATCACTCATAAAAAACCTGAAAAGTCATCAGAATCCACTTCTGCAGGACCATCAGTCTAGGAACTATGCAGTTCCGCTCAAGCAGAAATGAACAGCATTCAGCCCATGCTGTTTGAGATAACGATTCTTGGGGGTGAAGATGTTGCAAGACAAAAGCTGAAGAACATGGCAGAAAATGAGTCAGGACAGTGTTCTGTTATGTAACTGTAATACTGTATATGAAAAAGAACTAGTGTAGCTATAATATAAGGCGTTGTTTATGAGCCAGTTAAAATAAGGGAATCTTTTATATAATGTTCTAGAGCAGGGGTCCTCAATCCCAGTCCTGGAGAGCCGCAGTGGCTGCAGGTTTTTGTTCTGACTTGGTTGCTTAATTAGAAAGCAATTCTTGACAATAAACCACTAACAAGCTATGAAATTAAATTAACTCTGCTATGTCAGGTCATTCTCATATCCTAGATTTTCTTTCCCTTTCTATCATGCAAATGATTTGAAGGCTAAAATGGACGAGTAATTCTCAGTCCTTCACTTTTTTCTCTTCATTTTTCTTCCAAGTATTTAATTAAATCCAACAGTGCAGATAAATACACACAGGTGTAAATGTAAATAAGCTAAATGGAGAAATGCTGCTCTCTCTTGTCATTTGCATGTTATTGATAATAAGGAGCAATTAAAATAGCTGTTTAAGACAAAATTAAGCAATAAGGGCTCAAAATCACTAAAGTGAAGCAGAAATGTTACTTTAGCAATAAGTGCTTTTTATTAAGCAACTGGGTTGGAGCAAAAACCTGCAGCCACTGCGGCTCTCCAGGACCGTGATTGAGGACCCATGTTCTAGAGCAAGGTGGCAAAATACTACACCCTGAAAGAACTTTTTTCAGTTTTAAAATGGAAGGCAGTTTTGGTAACAATAAAAGAGATCAGAAAAAATAAACTATTTTTCACTTTTGTTATTTGTTTATGGGCAAGTGAATTTAACTGGCGGACAAGTGGATTTTCTAAATTTACTTGTCCGTGGACAAGTAGAAACAAATTTGATTTCCACACCTCTGCCAACTAACAAAATTTCTTAAGAGCTAAACATTTAACAAAACAGAATGCAAAGGCATTCAAAGATTTGTCAACTTTTTTAACTTACTGCATTTTACAAAATTAAATTTGTTTAATTTTCAAATCAGCTTCAGTACAAGACATATCAAAATTTGTACAACGTATATATATATATATATATATATATATATATATATATATATATATATACATACACGTATACAGTAATCCCTCGCAATATAGCGCTTCGACTTTCATGGCTTCACTCTATTGTAGATTTTAAATGTAAGCATGTCTAAATATATAACGCGGATTTTCTGCTGCTTCGCGGGTTTCTGCTTGGACAATGGGTCTTTTTACTTCTGGTACATGCTTCCTCAGTTGGTTTGCCCAGTTGATTTCATACAAGGGACGCTACTGGCGGATGGCTGAGAAGCTACCCAATCAGAGCACACAGTTAATTTCCTGTGTGCTGACTGGCTCAGAGACGGAGGGCCGAATTCGATTCCACTGAGTTAACCAGGAAGTCTTGTCTCGCTCATTCAGCATCAACGTATTTCGCTGTGTAAAGAGTTAACTTTTGTGCTCTTTTATGTTTATCTTTGTGCACAGTCAAACTGTTCATTATGGCTCCAAAACAATCTGCTCCTGCTACTATTGCTGCTAACGATTGCAGAAAAGGTAAAAGTTTTGGATATTTTGAAAGAAGGGAACAACTACACCACATAATTTCAACAAATCTTACCTACTATATAAGATAATACAAAGGGTTTCTGCTTTATAACTGTCTGGGAAATGTTTATATGAGTGTGGGAGAGTTTATAAGGGCTTAAAATATATAAAAATAACCATATAAACATATGGTTTTTACTTTTTGGATTTTCACCTTTCACGGGGGGGTTCTGGAAACATGCTATAGGTTAGGGTTGACTGTATATACACATACGTATATATACTGTACACATACACACACACATATTTATATACAGTGGTGTGAAAAACTATTTGCCCCCTTCCTGATTTCTTATTCTTTTGCATGTTTGTCACACAAAATGTTTCTGATCATCAAACACATTTAACCATTAGTCAAATATAACACAATTAAACACAAAATGCAGTTTTTAAATGATGGTTTTTATTATTTAGGGAGAAAAAAAATCCAAACCTACATGGCCCTGTGTGAAAAAGTAATTGCCCCCTTGTTAAAAAATAACCTAACTGTGGTGTATCACACTTGAGTTCAATTTCCGTAGCCACCCCCAGGCCTGATTACTGCCACACCTGTTTCAATCAAGAAATCACTTAAATAGGAGCTGCCTGACACAGAGAAGTAGACCAAAAGCACCTCAAAAGCTAGACATCAAGCCAAGATCCAAACAAATTCAGGAACAAATGAGAACAGAAGTAACTGAGATCTATCAGTCTGGTAAAGGTTATAAAGCCATTTCTAAAGCTTTGGGACTCCAGCGAACCACAGTGAGAGCCATTATCCACAAATGGCAAAAACATGGAAAAGTGGTGAACCTTCCCAGGAGTGGCCGGCTGATCAAAATTACCCCAAGAGCGCAGAGACGACTCATCCGAGAGGTCACAAAAGACCCCAGGACAACGTCTAAAGAACTGCAGGCCTCACTTGCCTCAATTAAGGTCAGTGTTCGCGACTCCACCATAAGAAAGAGACTGGGCAAAAACGGCCTGCATGGCAAATTTCCAAGACACAAACCACTGTTAAGCAAAAAGAACATTAGGGCTCGTCTCAATTTTGCTAAGAAACATCTCAATGATTACCAAGACTTTGGGGAAAATACCTTGTGGACTGATGAGACAAATGTTGAACTTTTTGGAAGGCAAATGTCCGTTACATCTGGCATAAAAGGAACACAGCATTTCAGAAAAAGAACATCATACCAACAGTAAAATATGGTGGTGGTAGTGTGATGGTCGGGGGTTGTTTTGCTGCTTTAGGACCTGGAAGGCTTGCTGTGATAGATGGAACAATGAATTCTACTGTCTACCAAAAAATCCTGAAGGAGAATGTCCGCCATCTGTTCGTCAACTCAAGCTGAAGCGATCTTGGGTGCTGCAACAGGACAATGACCCAAAACACACCAGCAAATCCACCTCTGAATGGCTGAAGAAAAACAAAATGAAGACTTTGGAGTGGCCTAGTCAAAGTCCTGACCTGAATCCAGTTGAGATGCTATGGCATGACCTTAAAAAGGCGGTTCATGCTAGAAAACCCTCAAATAAAGCTGAATTACAACAATTCTGCAAAGATGAGTGGGCCAAAATTCCTCCAGAGCTGTAAAAGACTCATTGCAAGTTATCGCAAACACTTGATTGCAGAAATTGCTGCTAAGGGTGGCCCAACCAGTTATTAGGTTCAGGGGCAATTACTTTTTCACACAGGGCCATGTAGGTTTGGATTTTTTTCTCCTAAATAATAAAACCATCATTTAAAACTGCATTTTGTGTTTACTTGTGTTATATTTGACTAATGGTTAAATGTGTTTGATGATCAGAAACATTTTGTGTGACAAACATGCAAAAGAATAAGAAATCAGGAAGGGGGCAAATAGTTTTTCACACCACTGTATATATATATATATATATATATATATATATATATATGCACATACACACATATATAGATATACACATACATATCTATACTAATAAAAGGCAAAGCCCTCACTCACTGACTCATCACTAATTCTCCAACTTCCCGTGTAGGTAGAAGGCTGAAATTTGGTAGGCTCATTCCTTACAGCTTACTTGCAAAAGTTGGGCAGGTTTCATTTCGAAATTCTATGCGTAATGGTCATAACTGGAAGCTATTTTTCTCCATATACTGTAATGGAGTTGAGCTGGATGGCCGTGGGGGAGCGGAGTTTCATGTGACATCATCACGCCTCCCACGTAATCACGTGAACTGACTATCAACGCAGTACGTAGAAAAAGAGGGAGAGCTCAAAAAGGTGCTGAAGAAAACATGCATTATATAATCGAGAAGGCAGCGAAACAATAAGAAGCAAGCAACTGACATATACAACCATATTCATGAGTGCTGCTACTTCGGAAACAAAGCACGGTGTAAACCTAAAGTTTAAATTAAGTTCATAGACAGGCTGCCGTTGGGATTTGTAATTTAGTGCCTGCCCATATAAGGCCGTCCGTCAGCGGCAATCCAATAGAAACACTGCCGCTAAATATTCACGGGAGAAGGATTGTGCTTATGCAGAGGAAGATGAGATGGTCAGGGTGGTGTTTGGCACAAACTCAGCAAAACTGCGAGAGAAACTTTTAAGTGCCGGGTCTTAGCTAGCATTACATACAGCCGTGGACATCACAAGAGATGGCACCAGCACAGCTGGGAACCTTCAATGCAAGAACACCAAGTGGCTCACGTGAACTGACGCAGTGCACAGACAAAAAGCAACAGTTCCAAAGAGTGCTGAACAAAAACCGAATTACACAATTGAGAAGGCAGCAAAAAAATATGAAGCGTCTGATAAACCTCTTATCTTTACAACGATTGACAAACACGAAATGTAACTTGAACACAACACATCGTACAAATACGACCCTGATTGAAAGAAATGATAATCAAATCCTTGATGACAGCAACACTCAATAACACTCACAAAATAATTACTGTATATTGACAATCATGTTACATTATTTTTAAAATGTTCCCTTTTCTTTATCATAACTTCTTTAACACACTACTTCTCCGCTGCAAATATATATATATATATATATATATATATATATATATATATATATATACCCCGATCTACATACAAATACAATTAGACAAGCCACATGCCGTGGAGCAATTTAAGAGGCTTCGCCTTTAGCGCCGACATCCAAGGTTCGATTCCCGAGAGGGGATGCACTAAGCATGTACGCGCGCTTCCCGATTCATTTTACCCTCGCATCTCCTTGGTTTGGGACGTATGAAAAAATATGCGGTTAACACAGAATCATGTTACGTTATTTTTAAAATGTTTCCTTTTCTTAGCACAAGCACAGCTGAGAAGCTTCGATGCATGCACTCCATAACGCGTAAAAAAAAATAACGCATTTAATCACACTTTCAATTCCAAGCAAAGGGGAACTTTTGTCAATGCATGATTTCCTGGTACATCGATTACAGTGATGCAAACATCACAGCTACAAAAATGTTAGAGTCGGAATAAAGCACGTTCCTATGACTGATTGGAGGAAAATTTCATTTCAAACACTACCCGAGCGAAGCCTTGATAAAAGCATGGTTTTGTGCACACTGAAAAGCAAGCAAAATTAGATGCATTACAGAAAGCGGACTTTGTGGCTCTTACTGGGGATCATTGGACTTCCGTGACCGTTAGTAATTCTAATTACATCTAATTACAAAATGTTCAATGAGAACACTGTTTTAGCCTAATGTACAAAATAATTTTGGCTAAGGTTACTCAGAGTTTAAAGATTAAGTTGGTCAAATTACCTTTTATGTTTCGGACTTATTTTTTTAAGAAGAAAAATTGCACTTTATGTTGAAAGTTTGGTTATTATTATTTAAAGACAATACCATATGTACTTAAAGTACTTAAACTACCACTTTATTTTTAAGTCTGCCCGATTTTAACCAGGGATGATATTTTTGTTTCTGTTTTGAATTCAAATGCAGTTTAAAAGCATTTTTTTTCAGAAATTAAAACAGCTTCAGTTTACAATATTCATGTCCATGTCTATTATTTGATTCTGTCGCCCACTAAAACCCTTTTAAATAAAAAAAACATTTGATTTGGGGCAAATTTACATGTGCGATTACATACGATTAATCAAGATTAATTCTTACACAGCCTCTAATTAATTGGATTAATTTTTTTAATCGAGTCCCACCCCTTTTATATATATATATATATATATGTAAATTTGTATATATATGTGTATATCCATTATATATGTAGATATGAATAGGTGTATATATATGTAATATATATGTATATATATGTAATATATATATGTAATATATATATATATATATATATATATGCCAGCAACACTCATGACAATGACAAAACAATTATATTGTCAATCATGTTATGTTATTATTAAAATGTTTCCTTTTCTTTTTACTTCTCCGCTGCCAAGCGCGGGTATTTTGCTATATTATATATATATATATATATATATATATATATATATATATATATATATATAGATAGATAGATAGATAGATAGATATGACATCAACACTCATATCAATGACAAAACAATTACATTAACAATCATCTTACGTTATTTTTAAAATGTTTCCTTTTCTTTTTCATAACTTCTTTAACACACTACTTCTCCGCTGCGAAGCACGGGTATTCTGCTAGTATATATAGTATAATACATAAATATATACACAAATGTGAGGACATTGTGTGGACCAAGTGAAGGTAATTTCACACCAGTCCAGGGGGTGGCGAGGTGCACTAAATCTTCTCCTGTTATCTCTACAGACCAGTCGCAGGAAAACCTCTCTGACTCAGCATAGAAGACGTCACGTTTGGTTCCGGCACCTCAACTGACATCAGAAGGTGGTCACTTCCGGCCTGACCACTTAAAACCACCATCTTTGCAAACCCTCATTAGTTTGCATCTGGACTCCAAACATGCTTCTTGTACAAAATTAACCCTTTGCAGCCAGGGATAATATACAGGTGGCTGTGCCAAACATTTTTTAAGTGTGTCAAGTCTGATCTTTTCACTATATATATATACCACATTTTTCTGCAACATATTCCACCAACTTACGCTAGCTTAGGAAAATGTTTAAAAAGAAAGCTATATCTAATAAAATTGCACAGGTTTAGATTTGATCTTAAGGGATACAAATTATTCTACAAGCATCCACACAAAGACATTCCCTTAAATAATTAGAAAGCTAACACCTAATCAAACTTTCAGTCATGTATAAAAATTCACAGCAGACTAAGCTACTTATTTTGTTAACTACAATGCAATGAAGATGATGCCTCAGTGACTCACAGAGGGCTGATTCCTGGGGTACATTTTGCAAGAGCTTCAGCAGAAAAGACTTTTCACATAAAAAATTGGAGAGAGAGAAGCTGGCACGAAAGATGGAAGGAAACATATTATGACATGACACAGGTGCCAGCTCCATGACAGTGATATCTTTGCTTTGATTCGAGATGCACTTAAAACTGACAGACTTTTTGGAATACTTAGCTACAAATATTCTATGGTGGGATCAGGAAGCTTTTTTTATGAATCTCATAGAAAGAGATACTGAGGTCGACCACAGTACATAAAGTCCTTGTTGAACTTTAACAGCTACACCCCCACCCATAAGTGTCAATTAGAGAATTCATATTGTGCCTTTCCACCTCTTACTCTCTTGAAGCAGTAAAGTATTTTTAATCAAAGACATATTATACATTTTAAACCTCAGCACATTAAAAAAAAAGAAAAGAAATCTTCTACAAAAGGGTTTGAACGTCAAAAGACCATGTGTAAACTGATAAAGATGTGTCTTAAACCTTACATAGCAACTTTAAGTAAGCTGCTATAGTTTAATTAAATTGAATTTCATTATTTAATTGCAGTTGAACATTAAACATGAACATGTGTTCAAAGGGGAAGATCAGGTCACAAGCTGTGGTACCACATCGTCCAGACAAAGCTCAGGAATCACTCACATCTCCTTTAGCCCAACCAACCTTGGCCTTAAAATCAATCGCTATTCTGATGTTACATGCTGTAAGGTATCTGATAACCCATACCTACTTCACCCTAACATGCCAGAAGTTTTGCATCTATGATTTATTGACTGTTCTAAACCCATCTTTGGTTTAATGTAATGAGGCAGCACTGAAATTTCATTATTTTAGTATGCTGTGATAGTCACTGTTCCCAAACAATCATTTTATATTTAAGTCCCAGTTAAAGTTAAAAACAGATCAGACAACATATACATGCTCATCTTGCTTTATCTTTGAAAGATTAAGCATTCTAGAACTGTGCTAGTACAGCATTTGTAGATTAAAAGTCAAAATCAGCACATTCCTAGCCAATGAATCTATGCTGCTTTTTTTTATTACAGATAGGTCCATACACTAATTTATCTTTTCATGGGAAACAGAAATGTTTACAAAGTACAGTACACTCCCAAAATTTGCATGGGTTACATTCCTAGAGCACCCGCGAATTGTGAAAAACTGCGACTTTTGGATGTGGTTAAAAAATGCCTTTTAAATGCCTATTTTTATAGTTTAAACCCTAAATACAGTATGCCCCCAAAGTACTTTAATTTCGTTGAAAACTCAGCTTAATACATTACCTAAAAAATTACCTTACCACATTAACTGAAAACAGAATGTAAAGGTAACCTTGTCTACTGTACAGTACTGTACTGCTATGTCTCCCGCGGTGCTACAATGTAAAATACCGATGTTACCACAATATGTACTGTAATTCATGCATGCGCGTATTCTTTGGTATGCGCGGTCATTTTCTTTGTTATAAGTAGAGTAAATACATAATAATTTCATTTAATTAAAATACAGTAAAATGTACAGGTACTCACCAATGATGAATGATATTGATGATGATGATGATGAAGTAGCTGTGCAGTACGATGCAGAGGATTTAAAACTCCTCGGGTGGCGCCTCCTCTTCAGGCGTTTCAGGAGGAGTCGTATCTTCTGGTGGGTATTTCGTGCAGGCTTTTCTTTATAGGTTTCAGGAACATTGTGATGGGAAGTTGCTACATTGTCTCCTGTAGCGAACTGGTGGTACAATTTCCATGCTTTCTCACGGAAGATGTTACCGTCCAAGGGGATGTTCGTCTTCCTGCAGTTGGTGATCCACAATGACAAGGCAGATTCCATCCTGACAATATTTTTATTCCTTATGGTTGTTACCTTTTTGGCACTATCACAGAAACATACAGATACGGTACTCCAGATCGCTGCTTCAATCTTCTTTATGTAGGGTGCAGTGCTTTCATTAATGCCATAGTGGCGTGCTACTGCAGCATAACTTTTCAATTCCCGGAGCAAATCCAGTAGTTCAACCTTCTCCTGGAGTGTTTCAAACTTCTTCTGGCACTTAGGCTCAGTGCCAGAAGCCTTAGAAGGTGCAGGGCAATTCGGCGACATCTTGTGCATTTAAGAATAACAAAATGAATAAAATAAAATGGAAAACACGAGGACACTCAGCTGGAGTCGCATCACAGGGCAGCAATCAATCAGTAGCAAAGAGAAATGAATAACGCTCTCGGATTGGCTACTTTCACCATCCCAAACTGCGTTTCCCTCAGCGGTTGCTTTCTCTTCTCTCTACAGTGCACTACTGCCACGAAAAAAGCCATAAAAAAATGCGGAGGATATTTGTGCTTTCCGCTAATAATTAATAGTTAGGATCTAAGGAAAAATCTGCTAACGACTGAGTCTGCAAACCCTGAACTGCGACTTTGCGGGGGGTCTACTGTATACATATATTTTAAAAAGCAGGAACCCAAGACAAATATATGTGTTTATTAATCAGAGTTTAAGGTAGATGATATGGCAGACTTTGAGCTGGAAATTTCTGAATTTATGTGTTTTGGCACTTCCTTAAATAGCTCTGTCATTTTCCATTTTGCTTTCAGGCACATTATGTAGCATATATACACAAACTAGCAATCTCGCCAGTACTGTCACTGATGGCAGCACTTCAAATCAATTTGTTCATCCGTATGTGGTCAGATCTTCCTTAAAACAGAACACTTTCAACATGAATCCTTAAAGTGGAATGAAATCACTAGATTGGTTTTGAAACCAGTATTTACTGAAGTCAAATATGCAAACCAGAAGGCAGACATATTTGGACAGGGATATTTCTAATAAGTAAAATTTAGCATGCCAGCTGCAATACAGTAAGTCAGCTATATTATATAAATAATCTCTTAATTCTTGATAGAGTTAAAGGATATCAGAACCAGTATCATGACTTGTTGTTCAGAAATTATTTGTTCTATCATTACTGGAACACTTGAAACTTACAGAACTAAGTACCCAAAACAAATCTTAACAGACTTCACCTTGAGAAATGACTTAAGGACACAAGTTAATAAATAATTTAGACCATTGGGTTAGAACATATTAAAAGCTGGGTTCTTGTAGCAAACTTGAATTTTTAACCTTGCCATACAGCTGAAAGGCATAACTATGTTGCATACCTTTGGTTAAGTGGTATGGTAGGGGAGTTTGGACAACATGCAATGACAATAAAAACCACAACTCATTAATTATTATAATTTTATAACCTATGGCTTGTGGTGTTTTTTCCACCAAATATTGCTGCATAAAAAATATTAATTACATTACTGGGTGAAACTGGAGCAACAGAGCATACAGTACTGAATATATTTTGAGAGCCATTCAAAGGGCAAAAAAAGTGCACACAAACTTATTTACACATATTAGATCAGTTTTAGGTCAGCAGTTAAATCTAGTGACTTGCTTTTGGAGTAGTAAAGGAATCTAGAAAATACATAAGGTAATTTATTTGAAAAGGACATGGCTGTTTAAGATATCATCTGATTAAAAAAAGAGAATCCTAAAAGAAAGCTTTCCCAAGGTCAAACCTCAGAAGACATACAATAAAGAAATATCAACAAATTTTTGTAACTTCACAGTCAGTTCCAGGGAACTTTTATCAGAACTGCATGAACAAATAACTGCCACCAAAGTTGGGACCTAAAGAAAATACTCAAAAATAGAACAACAAATACAGGCTTTAATTGCTAAACCAGAAAAGGAAAAGGGAAAATGGTGAGAACCACATAATACTCTCTAATATGGATAAAGGTTTCTATGATTTATAAAAAGTGGTACAAATGTAAAAGTATAGTCTAATATATTCTCTAATGTGCGGAATTATTTCTGACCTTGCTATGCTGTGTTTATTCGTATTAAACATGACTGCTAGTGATACAGATGCATTCTTTCTTTGGAAATGGAACAGCTTTACAGGAGCATGAGAAAATAACATGTGCATTGTAACCCAGTAAATACAGTAACTCACATTCATTCAAAAATGGCAAAATGTCTGCTTGACCTCATAAAACTACTCAAGGAGTCACACATTTGCTCTGAGCCACAGAGTATAATACTGAGTCAACAAATAAAGTTTGTGAGGCCTGTACAAGCAAGCAGTTTCTAAGATATGATAGAAGGACTCCAGAAATGCTGTAGTCTAATTGCTATGACAGTGTCCAATCTGTCCAAGACGTCTAAGGAAGTGGGATAACCCTATTTAAGCAACTGAGGCCAAATAAAATAAAATAAACTTATTTTTATCTTACATGATGAAAGATGGGTACCATAATTTTGAAGCACCACATTTTGTTACTCCTTCATTGTAAAATGGGCCAGTCCTAATATGCTTATAACAATTTAAACAAGTTCTTTGCTACAGATTTCCAAAGTTTTAAGATGGGTAAAAGAACACAAATCCAGATGAAGTGAAACAGATTTGGGTCTAGACTCAAAGTAGACTTGATTCAGAATATGAATATACTTACTGGGTCATAATTATTTTTATATATTGGGCATTGAAATACACAAAGGAACAGGGATAAATAATAGTAGATTTTTACTTGATTTTTTAAAGTAAAAAAAATCAACCTGCTAGTTGTTCTTAAAATATTTGCATTTCAATTATTGGGGTCATTTGGGTTTGGGGGATGATTACCCCTCAACATTTTATAGCAAAAAGGCATGATAGGCAGTAGACGCATGAAACAGTCTTAGGAAAGTCCATAAGCTTTCTTCTAGTGGGTATCAAGGTAACATATTTCAAAAGACATTACATGTATCCATTGTTTAAAATTACTTTTTGAAATTTAGCTAGCACCTTGGACTCACTTATACAGTATATAGACTAAACCATAATTTTAATTTACCACCAATTGACAAAATAATTCTGATCTAAGGAAGACACAATTTTAAGTAGTACAAGTGCGTAAGAAGGTGATTACTACAGGAGTGTAATAATGTGTGCTCCTCGTGCCTGTCTCCTTTTTGTAATCTGCAAGAAACCACACATTCAACAACAGAGATAGGCATGCTAGTGAAAGGTTCATCTCTCTATTATATTAAAAAAAGTTTTCCATCATGTTATTTAGCATTGACCAGTCTCCTCCATAATGCTCACCCAATTATTACTCCTATGACCACCCTAGCCCACTCTCACCTCAGAGTACTGCATCCTCCACCCATCCTTCTGCTGATACCAGCACAGGAGAGAGTTTCCCCCCACCCACAATTACAGCAGCCCAGGTAAGCAGAGAGCTGAGGAGACTTGGTGTCAGCAAAGCAGTAGGTCCAGATGGAGTATCGACACGACTGTTGGGAGTCCTCTACAGCGCATCTTCAACCTGAGCCTGGAACAGGGAAGAGTCCCGAGGCTTTGGAAAACATCTTGTATCACCCCAGTCCCAAAGGTATCACGTCCTGGTGAGCTGAATGACTTCAGGCTTGTCGTCCTGACATCACATGTGATGAAGACCATGGAGTGGCTGCTGCTTCACCACCTGAGGCCACAGGTTCACCACGCCCTCGATCCTCTGCAGTTCGCATACCAAGAGAAGGTGGGAGCGGAGGATGCCATCAACTACATGCTACATCGATCCCTCACCCACTGGGACAGAGGCAGTGGTGCAGTAAAAATTATGTGTCTGGACTTCTCTAGCACCTTCAACACCATCCAGCCTCTGCTCCTTCGGGACAAGCTGACAGAGATGGGAGTAGATTCATACCTGGTGGCATGGATCACGAACTCTCTTACAGACAGACCTCAGTATGTGCATCTCAGGAACTGCAGGTCTGACATTGTGGTCAGCAGCACAGGAGCGCCACAGGGGACTGTACTTTCTCTGGTCCTGTTCAGCCTATATAAATCGGACTTCCAATACACAGTCCTGCCACGTAAAAAAGTTCGCTGACAACACTGCTATCATGGGCTGCATCAGGAGTGGGCAGGAGGAGGAGTATAGGAACCTAATCAAGGAATTTGTTAAATGGTGCGACTCAAACCACCTACACCTGAACACCAGCAAAACCAAGGAGCTGGTGGTGGATTTTAGGAGGCCCAGGCCCCCTCATGGACCCTGTGATCATCAGAGGTGCCTGTGTGCAGAAAGTGCAGACCTACAGTATAAATACCTGGGAGTGCAGGTGGATGATAAACTGGCCTGGACTGTAAACACTGATGCTCTGTACAAGAGAGGACAGAGCCAACTATACTTCCTTAGAAGGCTGGCATCCGTCAACATCTGCAATAAGATGCGGCAGATGCTCTATCAGATGGTTGTGGCGAGCGCCCTCTTCTACGTGGTGGTGTGCTGGGGAGGCAGCATAAAGAAGAGGGATGCCTCATGCCTGGACAAACTGATGAGGAAGGCAGGTCTATTGTAGGCATGGAGCTGGACAGTTTGACATCTGTGGCAGAGCGACGGGCGTTGAGCAGGCTCCTGTCAATCATGGGGAATCCACTGCATCCACTGAACAGTATCATCTCCAGACAGAGGAGCAGCTTCAGCAACAGACTGCTGTCACTGTCCTGTTCCACTGACAGACTGAGGGGATCGTTCCTCCCCAATACTATGCGACTCTTCAATTCCACCCGGAGGGGTAAACGTTAACATTATACAATGTTATTGACTGTTATACCTACCTCGCACTCTCCACCTTGCATTTTTTAACTTGCACTGCTTTTTATTGCTGTTTAATTAATATTGTTTTTATCAGTATGCTGCTGCTGGAGTATGTGAATTTCCCCTTGGGGATTAATAAAGTATCTATGTATCTATTTATCTATCTACTGTGCATATCCTCTCTCCGTACCACCCCAGTACTACTTCGCCCTTCAACGCAGTCTGTCATAATGGCAGAAAAGCAAATTATCTATTCCAAGAACTGCAAATTTTACATCGTGATAGAAAAACTGCAACAAGAGCTGACAATGAACATTGAAACAATACAATAAAAATCAAGTACCAGAAGAATTGTCCAATAAATGAGAAAGAGAAAAATATCCCGAACAATATGTGAACAGAAATGTAAAAAAGTAACATTTATAGAATGTAAGTCAGAGGATAAAGTAACTCATAATATTGTGTTTGATGAGGCTTTAATGTAATTTTTTACTTATACTTTTACATTTTACTATGTTTTATGATTATTCATTGGTATTCAAAATAGACAGCTGTAGTGAAATACTCAAGTAACTGATTTTCTATCTATAATAAATAAGGACCAAACCGTCTTCCTCCTGTGCCCCACATACTCTTCTATATACCAACTCTTTAAATACAATCGCTTTCTTTAATGGGGTGCCCGGACACACTTTGAGCAGCTTAGCCGCGAGCAAGCTGGCACTCAGTACCCACCCCTGAGGGTAGGAGAGCAAATCAAGCAGGGAGCAGAGCCTCCAAGTAAAGAAACAAGATTTATTCCAAAATGCAAGATTTGGTAACTTGCAGAATTTGATAGAAAGTAGGTAACTGTAATAATTAAAGCTGTTAAAAATATAAAAACAATATTGAGCAAGTTTAAAAAACTGAGCATGTTTTCTGCACAGTATAGCTGGAATAAATTTGAATCCTGGCAAGTACCGGAGCTGTCAAGTGATACTGAGTCAGTTAGTCTGTCAATAGTTATCCCCAACCCCCTCCACATCAACCTACTTTTTTCTGGTTCAGTGTAACATTTGTGAAGGACAGCCGGGTCCCATGCACGGCAGGGACGCCCCTGTTGCTTATGTTCCGGGGGAGGCACCATGGGCAGTCCAGTACCTCCCCCGGGACACTTGATGGCAGCCTCCATGGCTGACAGCGATTCCCCAACCACCCGCAGGGCTCCATGGGACCTCCACAGGCAGGTTGGAGGCTCGGATGGCCATTAGGGTGAGTAGCATGGACTCGACAGCCTGGCTGGACGAATCTTCAGCCCCACCCGGAGGTGCAATTAGGACCAAGTGGTCAAGCACCTGGAACACTTCCGGGTGGGTTATAAAAAGGGCCGGCCACCACCACTCGAGGAGCCAGGGTCGGGAGAAGGAGGACTACGCTTGTGGATGAGTGGTGGTAGAGGAAGAAGAGTGTGTTGTGCTTTAGTGTTTGTGCTTTGGGACTGTGTATTGCCTGTGGGTTACGGGGAAGATGTGCGCCCACGGGTGAAGAAAGAAATAAAGTCTTTGTGTTTTTATCTGTGCCTCTGTGTTTTTCTGTGTCGGGTCAGGCGCCTATATGGCGCCTTTGTTACACATTGAATTAGAGTCCATCCATGGCAGTACTGAGCTCAAAGCATAAACCAATGCTGAATGAAGTAAAATGTAAAGAGATGCAAAATGATTTTGGACCCTAGCTGATTAATCCTAAAAAACTTTTCTTTGGATAAAAATACGCTAAAATACAGTATTTTGCAAAATGCAAAATAGTTTTCTTATTTCGTTCTATTTTCTACATAACCATGAAATGTTTGGACACATTCTTACCTTATTTATAATTTTTGTGGGGGTTGCATGAAGGTGAAATTGCTTTTCCCATCTCAGAAACCTTAAGGAGTAACTGAGCAACATGTGCACGTCATTAAGTTGCCTGGCCTCAGAATTTCTGGAGTTAGTGTTCAGACAAAGGCATGTAGGTCATGCTCTGGCAAGCTATCCTTTTTCATTTCAGCCAAAACAAAATCAACAGCATCTGTCTGTGATGTGCACACAGTGTTAAACAAGGACTTCACATTATCAGTGCAGTTCAATCAAAGCTGCAGAGAAAACAGTACAGTATATGAAAAAAATCTGTTGACCAGCTGAAAAGACCTAAATTCAAATAAAGGTGAAATTGGCTGAAAAGTTAAAAAACACGAAAGTTCTGAAAACTTTAAAACATGGATTTTTTTTGTTGCTGGAGATAACGTCACTGAACAAATTCCTCAGTGGGATAACAATCTCCAGATAAGCGACATGCTTCTTTACAAAAAGATCCCTGTTCAAGTCATCTTGACTGTCATGAGTAAATATACAACATATACAGTTCTTAGCAGTTAAAATAAGTGGTCCCTGAAAATTAGATCTGTACAAATTAGAAACCAAGGATGAAGATTGTTATGTACATGACTACTTAACAATTGTTAAGAAATCAGTTCAAAAGTGATCTAAATGAAGAAAGCTTTACAGATTATAGTAATCTGTTTGATAAATATGGTTTCTTCAGAGATCAATAAACAGCAATTTATCTTTCTATCTAAATTAGAAAACATGGCACAAAGTTGCATTTTAAAATTTGATACACAGCTAGATCAAAATATTATTACTGTGATCCTCAACGACATGTGTGTTACATTACCTGTTCTAGCCTGACTGTGGATGTATAAGAAGGTCTTATGACAGACTGGTGCAACGTCCACGGTTAGTTCCAGCTTCGCATCCAAAGCTGAAGAAAATTCTCCAGCCAATTGTGAATCTATACTAAATTAAGAAGTCTGTGAAGAAAAATCTTTTTACTAAAAGGCGTTTTAGACAATGCCCATGGGTTTCCTTGCAAACCATTTGTCTATTGTCTATATAGAAAGGCTTGTCAGGGAATATTTAGGACATTTAAATATATATCTACAAAAATGTAATGCATTATTTTGGTACATACAAGCATGAGGAAACTGCTCACTTGTGAGGATGGGATGGATCTGATCCTGTGCATTATTCTTCCACTGCTAGGCTAAACTGTATGACAGTACAATTATACTATTTAGTTGTGTCTTTGGTTTGTCTTTCCGTTGTTGTTAACCACCTTAGGCTTTCACTTGTGCCAGTAATAGTCACACTTACACAGCATGATGTGTGGAGTTGGGTGAAGATAAAAACAAACAGTACAATGTAACTAGTCAAGCACAGAGTTATATACTGGAGACAAATAAGCTAATTCCAAAAACTTACCCAAGGCAAGTTGTATTTTGGAAAAACTATAACTTCTTCCAGAATTTATTGTTGTTGTGTGATTACTGCTGACTACTTACTGACTGCTGTGAGCCGAGCTCATTGCTAACAGCAGGCAATTTGATTAAATGCAAATGAATTTTTCCACACTGACATTCTCTTCAGTACATGAATGTGTATAATGTACTTCTCTTGTAAAGAGCTTGCTCTACTTAAATACATACGTTCAGGCAGGAATCAAGATGCAACGTGAATAATGTACACTGAGCAGGTGTAAGTCACCTCACAGAATATATATACTATCTGATTGATATGAAGATATATAGGACATAGATACTAACGGACCCAAACTCTTGCATAAAGGAACAGGATTTTCTTTTCACTTATTTTTACGTCACTGGCAATATTTGAGATTGGCTCAATAGCACCCTCTAGAGACCACAACTGATTTATGTAGCATCTGACCAGCCTGGTAAAAAAATTGTGCTAAGGAATAGATTTGAACGGGGCAATTAAAAAAAAAAAAAAAAAATCACACACTGTAAAAGGCACCATGTTCAAAATGTATTTTCATTTTAAGTGAACAAAAATGCAAGAAGATAAATTATTGCACAATGCAGTTCTGAACCATTCATCACAAGTCCATTGCAGGTAGACTCGCGGTTTATAAGAACAGTGACAAAGTGAAGACCAGAGTGGAATATGTGGGGCTAGTAGCAACAGCCAGCTCCATATAAGAGCCTGGGCATGTAAATTGTCCATCACAGACAAAAAACTACGAAATTCACTATAAAAAGTGTTTAAAGACAAATATTTTATTTTATGTAAAACCTTTCTATACTGAACAACTTCTCAAGGTGTTTGCCAAACAAAGAGTAACAACATAATTTTAAAAATGTATTCTTACAAAACACTTGCTGGAAAGAATGTAAGTCAGCTGCAAAATGTTGCATGTATGTCAGACATGAAAATTAGAATTTCACTGTAAATTTGACAACAGTCTTCAACTGAAATTTAAATGTGTAGTAACCTGCTATTGTGCCACACTGTCTGCAAATGTGATCATTCATTTAAGCTAACATAGCAACAAGAATATTGAAAATATAACTCACCTGAGTTCCAAATGAAAAACTGAAAATGACTCATTATCAGTAATCGAAAAGAACACTCATGTCACTAAAATCATAACTAAAAGCGAGAAATTTCTGTCTTTATGCTGCATGTTCATAATGAAATATCTTGGGGACACCCTTGATCAAATCAGTCAATCCAGCTAAATGATGACTCACGCTTATAACAATTCATATCACCAAGACGTTATTATAATGTGTATTGACATGACAAACATATTAAACCTCAAAAGGGATTAATATGATGTGTACGCTGTATTTTAATTCCCTTTTTAGAAAGACAACGATGTGTATTTGCACTGAAGAACATTTTTTTGTCAATTTATATTTGTTACCTTTGTCACTTTTTAGCCTGACAGATCAGTAACAACTAAGCTTCACTCCACCATGCCTGCTGTTCTGGATGAAATTAATCGACTGACGAGTCACAACACTCAGTTTATATGCTGTGGCTGTGCCAACCTATAAAAGCAATTTGCAGCAATGCACAGTTTTTCTGACATAATTGGAGCAATTTGCAGAGTATATTTTTTAGCAGAGCCACGCAGCACTTTTGAACTCCTGTTGTTTGACTGGGGGACAAAGCTTGTTAACTATGTTTTCTTGCCTAGCGGGACTTGATGTTTCATGGTGTACCCCAACATCTTCTCCGGCATCATAAATTGTGCATGGTTCTCTCACGGCATGCAATGATCGATGATAGCTTCCCATCCCACCCCTGGATCATCAGTCATGTGTAGTTGCTTTATGACCCTCACATCCCACTCTGAAAGAATAAATCCATATTGAATCCACTTTATGGTATAAGCATATTTTCACACTCAAATGCAAGTAAAGATTTTGTAATGAGACTCCTGCTCAAATAGTTTCAGATTTTAGAGTAATTTGAATTTTAGAATTTCAGATTAGAGATATTCAGCCAGTACCTAGTGATAGTACTGTATTCCTAACGGCTGATAATGCAAATTATTGTTTGTCAAGATTGGAATTCTACAAGAACAAGATAGCACCAAAGGGCCAACTATTCAATATGCAACTATTTCCTCTGGACCAAACAGGGCATAAGAAAGAATGATAGCTATGGTTTATAGGTAATGTGGGACCAGAAAACAAAACATCAGCACTGTTGTATTTGCTTGTTGGTTCAGCTTTATCAAAGTAGAGTGTAGTCACAAACAGTTCATGCTCAATTCTTTTCTATTTGCACTGTATGATATTTTTGGAATCTTCTTCATTTATTTCAAAGTTCTGACAACCATTTTAAGAAATGCCAGGAATGATAAAAAATAAAATGTAAACCTCATGAAAACTGGGGCTCCATGGTTTACGTTCCACCACATGTTATGTAAAGACAAATCTGAAAATAAATCTATGTACTATTTCATTGATTCATAGCACATATTACTAACAGTGGAAAAATGCCCCTTTTTAAATTGAACATGCTGTGGCCACTTGTTAAATATTCGCCAAATGCACACAGAAATTCAAGGATTTCTAATCTTTGGGTTCTGTATATCACTGACTTGAACAATGCAATATTCACCATTTGGCCATCTCATGAATATTTTGACATAAATACATAAAATCAGTAATCATTTATGTTAAGACTTCATATTCAATTTTAAAAAAAATTGTTATCGTATGTCTCTTCGCTTTACAACATATTTTTGCAGAAAAACACCCAAGAGTACAAGAAAATATTTAGCTTTAGGGCAAATATGTTCCAATCCTGGAAATTCCAGGAATGAAACGTGACACACAGATACACAGACATTTATACACACGCACAGAGCACTTAAAACAGCAGGTTATTTGTTACTTTGACTCGTAATAAAAAAATAACATAAGTATGCCTACTATTGGAACGGTGTACCTCTTAAAGTTTCATTATGCTAATGTAAAAGAGCTACAGTAGGGCTTTATGTATGCTGTTTTCCATATGGCCACACAAACTCAACAGCTGCATGTGATTTAAGTATGCTTACAAATGATCCTTCTTTGATAACTTGCCAGCAACGTAAAATTCCATCCAACCTAACACAGAGGCCTTTACATATAACAAAAAAGTCATAATAAACAAAACTCTTTCCCAAAGAGTTTTTGTGAAACCAATGACGTTTAAAGCCAACATATCATTATTTTTTTTTTTTTTACTGAATTTGTTTTATGTAATTAACCGTTACCATACAACACAAGAACATTGGAACCCCCAGTCATATTCATCTTGCACAAATATCAAGTGTTACATTCACTAATAATAGCAGCAACTATTCCAAATTCACACAATTTTATATAAACAACAAAGTTTTGATATCCTTATGAAAAAAGGGTAGTTATTAAATTATTTTTCCCACAGAAGGGCCTTTAACAACATTTGTTTAAACAGAAATTAAACCCTGTGTCAGAAAAGTTTTGTTATATGTGCCCCCACCACCCCTAGCAAAAATATAGAACATGGTCACAGAGAAACACACATGTAAATTTAAAGAGATTATTCCATGTCTTTCTGTCTACAAATCTGAAAAACCTGCAGATGCCTCTAAGGGTTACTCATTTACACTTTTTATCAATAGGTAACAGTGTATTTTCACCTATGTTATGTTACTCCTGATAAACATTTACCATTTGGAAAGTACATTCTCAGACATGAATTTCTTCCTTTTAATGCCAGCCATATTATAAACTTCAAAGACATTCCATCGTTTTTTATGCAACAATACACCATTCAATACATACAATGTAAAGACTGTGATACAATCTAACAGCTGAAATATTAGAGTAATGATAGTGGAACTAACAATAAAGCCTATTTGTCCAAGGGTTTATATCACATTAAAGGAGATCAGGGTTAATAGAGCACTAACCTTTGATATAATTGATAGGGGGCTTTGATAAGTTTCCTAAAGAGAATTGTTCTGTGTGTTACATGATAAGCTATGCATGCATAGGTCATATGATGAATTATTAACCAGTTTTTAACATTCTTGAGCATCTCATTTATTTTGCAAAGAAAAAATGTTTACCTGTTTGGTTGACATTTTGAAGAACTGTTGATCTGTCCTCTTGAACTGGGGCATTCACACCATTGGTACCAGAAACTTCAATGTCTTTAAACAATGTCGGTCTGTTGACTTGACTCATTCCTGCTTTCTTTATAGAATTTACTCGGGTTGGAATGGGGACAAATGTTGGGTCAAGGTCCATTATCAGCTGGTTCAGTTGTTCAATAGACTGGTCAATGTCCATTGTAGGAGACGAAGGCAAATCCTCTTCCTTTCCAGAAATTTCCAAGCCATTGGAGTCTGAAGAGGTGGTGCTGGGAACAGGAATCGACCCAACAACTAAAGCTCTCTGTACTGCATCCCTGCTGCTGTTACTCCTTGTAGGGGCATCAGGAAGTTTAATCTGTACTTCATTTTTATTTTGCTTGTTTTCCGGAGAGAATCTTACATCATTTTCAGTGGGCGAGTATGTATACTGCTGGGCAGCCACCATCTGCTGCTGACGGACCCATGTTTGTGTAGAATAGCCAATCTGTCCAAATACATGAGGCTTATTAGGTGGGTTCATGGAAACATTTGCATTTCTTTGGGGTAAATAAGTTTGTTTGTTATCAGTGTAGTTTCTTTCATAAACATCCACACTGATGCCCAAATCTGGAGCGATGGGAATAGGCTGATCATCTCCTGTATTACTACCAAAGCCATCAGAGAGCAAGGAGTTCTGACTACTCTTATGGAAGCCAAAGTGACTAAGGTGGTTTGAATGCTGGCCTTCAGATGATGACAGTGTCCCTATACTGTCAACACTATGCAGATCATGATTAGGCATTTCATCGTCCAAAATATCTGTCTCCCTTTCTCTTTGTTTTGCTTCCCCATTGACATGCACCTGGGCTGGTACAACGTGCTGCACTCCTCCCAGCTGTTTTCCCTCTGACATCTCGTTAGAGGGAGCTGGGTGTTCTAGTCCAAATCCACTCAATAAACGATCCAATTCTGCTTTCTCCTGCTGACTAAGCCCTTGTTTGGTTCCAAAAGTTCGGTCTGTCCGTATTGAGGCTGTGGAATGGCCAGAATCACTGCTCACCGACAAGGTGTGGTCATTATGATCAGTGCTACTTATCACTGGAACTCCATGGATTACTACTGGCATTCCACAGTCAGATGAGCTCTTTTTTCTCACTTTAGCATACAGGCTGCCATCTACAGGTCCTTGTGTATGGGGTACTGAAAAAGAGAATACAAATAAAGGAACAGACTGAGCATTTAATGGCTTAAGTATAAAATACCTTTAATCAAATTCATAACTACACTTTTTCCTTTCAGTCTCCTTAAGTATGTCATATTCTGTTACACAAGAAAAGGACAAGTTAGCACATATAACACATTAGCAAAGTAAAAAAAATACTAATGTGCAAACACACCTGCACTTTTTTGTAAGCTTGCTTTTCAGCTGAACAATCCTTTTAAAAGAAAGCTTTCACAAACAGCACATTTACAAAGGTATTCAATTGCTTAAGACATGCCTGCCTCTTGGGTTGAGATTTTGCTAGTTTTCACTGCATGCCTTTAACTTCACCTCACACAATCCTGCCTCTGTCAGATGTTTACTTCGAGAAAGCAACATTATGCTACTTGAGAAGCTTACACATGCCAGCTGGTATTTAAAAAACGTTCAACCAAGAACAACTAACACTAAGCCCAAACTTAGTTCATTTCCCAATCATTTCTCAAAAATAATCTCAAACCTATCCACAACTAATTTTATACAGGTAATTCTAACTCCAGCTTTTAACATTACTTTACCTGCAACACTATAAATGGTTAAAATTTGAAAGCAGACAAAATATAGCACCTAATAAAAATATATACTCACAGTTTGATATACTTTGTTCGATAGTAAGAAATATGTGGGCAAATTGTTCAAAACAAATGTCAGAGGAAGCATAATTCAATATAAAATTCTTGTTTTTAATTTCAAATATAACAAAAATCACACACACATAAATGGTGAACTTTATGCAATTTCTGTATAATATCTGTTACCTACTGGTAATTCACATTTTTGTTCCACATTTATTTATCTGAACTGGAAAGGAAAATGTTAAGTGTGTATCTAAGAAGTTCCTTTATTCCTAGAAGGGCATGCAAATAATACATAAGACTTTATGACTAACACCCTCCAAACCCCACATCCACCTATTCTCCCCTCCTTAATTGCTATATATTGCCTTGGGTTCCTGTAAGTCCCAATTCCTAGTAGGAAGCGAAAGCTTAGGAATAAAAATGTATTTTAAGATATGCATTTGATTCCTTTGTGGATTTCCAGCTTCAAATATGCTGTATTACAGACCTTCACCTATATATATGTATGTATATATATATATATATCCATCCATTTTCCAACCCGCTGAATCAGAATATATATATATATATATATATATATATATATATATACTGTATATATATATATATATATATATATATATATATATACACACATATATATACATACACACACACACACACACACAAACGTGAATAAGAACATTCACTTAATATTTTCTTCTGTCTGCAACTTGTATTGGTGTGGCAGGGTATTATGTATATACATACATATACATATACATATACACACACACACACGAACAGCCTATGTAACTATAGTCTCATTTCTCAAACCGTTGATAAATTATATCTAATAGCAAGTACATCAAATAAGGCATCGACAAATTCAAGCAATAACACTACTTGTCTTAATGCCAGGAATTTATGATAAAGACGCAACATGTGTTAGCCATATGCTCCATTTTCCATTTAAAAATACTTTCTAATTTGTTTTATAAAATAGCAGTCTGAAATCACAGATGACTGGGCAAAAACAAATACCTCTTTTATTAAAATACTTTAAAAAGAGCATACTGAAAGGAAAAAAAGATGAATTATATAAAAAAAATTACATCTCATAGAATACTTGGGCAGCAATAGGATGTTTTATGCAACATCAAGCTATTGTAAAATTGCACTTCTCCCTACAAAGCCTTTAATTCCAATCATCCACAATACCCTAAACAATTCACCTACACACCACCACCTCAGCATACAAGATAAGCAGTAAAAATTACCTTTAATCTATCTCCAGGTGTGGATGTTGCATCTCTTACTTATAAGCGTCACATTCTTTGCTGTAAAAGCAAAGGGCACACTGGTGCATAGTACAGCTTCACAGTCTGGCTTTACTGAAAGCTCACACATCTTACTTTTTTCTCTTTCAGCACAGAAGGTAACTAGTCTTGGAAGATACACATGGGACCTTGAATTAGCCATATAAGGCCAAGAGAATGTAAACACAAGGGCAGGGCTTACAAAGTAGGCGGCATTTCGGTTAGCTGTAATCTGAACTCTCTGTGTGGTTGGAGAAAGGAGGGGGTTGTATTCATGTTTCTTTTGAACTTAAAACTATGCCACGTGAAATGCACATAGGAATGCTGGAATGCTTTGCTGTTAATTACAACATTGTTGTTCCTCAATGTTGTATGTTATATCTGTATTTAATAAGAACATTCGTCTGATATTTTTTGTCTTCAACTTGCATTGGTGTTCACAAGGTAAAAAGTCAACTTAAGCTTACTGAATCATATGTTTTTAAATTGTTATGCTAAGCTATATAAAAACAGGACTAACAAATCTCAGCATTAAAATAGCACACATAGTACAATGGTGATTCTGAAGGACCTTCATTACAAGTTTTAAGACTATTACTTAATCTATCCTACATTAATAACTCAGAGTTATGATCAGATGCCAGATGTACTCTAATAATAACAAAAAAAATGTAAACTAAATTATGATTTTTTCACACTTCAACCAACACTGAAAAAGTCCAAGTAAAAGATTTTACTTTTTTGTGAACTTAAAAGCATAACATAAATGAAATGTTAAAAAAAGGTTATTTTTGAAAACATTGATAAAATGTACTCCTCTTACCAACAATATATTCGGCATTGAGTGACAATGTTTTGACTCAGTGTAGCATGCCAAGTTACTCATAGTAATCAGCATGTTCTCTGGCATAGACCTTGAGCTGTCTGTCCCATCTCAAGATGATTGCTCCATGGCACACTGATTTTCAGCATAAAATACTCTAACTTTTCTTGTGAAAATCATGAGAAATCATAAATAATTAGTTTTGCAATATTAGCCACATCTGAAGTGTGTCTTTTACACATTAGTGAAGAAAACCAAGCTAAAGTTAAAATCAGTCATAAACCAAGTCAATTCCATATATTACTCAGCCTATTTATATTATAATACAAATCCTTTACTAGGTGTACAGATCAACCATAATTACCTTACTTCTTAATGTCATTTAAATTAATTCAAAGTTGTAAGACAACTACAGTCATTTTACAAAATTATTAGTGAATGATTTTACTGAAGGTCAACACCATAGCCAATTGGCAGCTGTCCATATTAATAAACTTTAAAATGCAGCAAATACCAGTTTTAGGTGGAAGAAACTCCCTGCACAATGTATTGGCTATTCACCAGTCTTTAATTAAAAACTACCCTGCTGATTTTAATGTTTACTTGTGAACACAAAAGCAAGACAATAATGCAAAGATACTCAAATCATCAAAACACAGTTCTGCAGATTGCATCTCTGCAGGAATTTTAATTTGAACTGCCCTTCCAAATATTAGAAGGTTGAAGTTTAAACAAATTTAGAATGTTTAACATTTGCTATTAATGAGCTATTCTTATGATAACCTAAACAATACTGTAGAGCGGAACGTCTTTAGTATTTTTAGTTTCACTTAGCTTTGAGATATTTGATAAAGGATCTAAAATTGAAAATGTTAGGACTACTATAAATCTGGTTTAAAAAGTTCTAAAGAAAGAAAATAGGTAAATGACTATCACAAAGAACTGTAGCTGGTGCAAACAGTGTGAGCTTTACATACTCTGTTTTTAGATTAATAAGCCCAGTCTGACAAAAACAAATGGTTCAAAAAGGAAACTCCCACAGCCGTGCAAATATTTGTACAAACATGAACTATAACCTCTACAAGTAGTGTGCAGTTTTTGTAAGACTTCCAAAAAATTATAAGGAAATAAGAAAAAGAGAAGAAAATGTGTAATAAATTCTTTTCATGTTTAAGTGATTTTACAGATGCTTCAGATGTATTGATTATAAATTAAATCTTGCCAAGTTAAGGTTTAACTAATTCCCAATGGGTGGGTTTCTTGCCTAAAGGAAGAAAATAACAGTGAGAGTGAGCAAGTGATAGGTAACTGGCCTAAGAACACTATCAAAAGTATAGTGGCCCCTATATGTTTAGTCATTTCGCTCAAAACTGAGAGTTTAAGGAGCACAGCTCAAAAAACTGTATTCTGGAGTCTCCAGGGAGGGCAAGATATGCTCAACATGTCAACAGGTATTATTAGATAGTCTTAAAAAGAACATATCAGGTACCTTATCTCAGGAAGGAATATTGACAGTTGTGCGTCTAGAGACTTAAGGGGTCACTGGAACATGCTGTGACTTGGGGCTACAGCACTTTGTATGTTACAGGCTGTCCGAGGACTATCCATAAGGTCAAACATCATGAATAATCCTTTGCACAATTTGCTCTAAGTGGTATAATGAAAATAGATGAGGACAGCACAATAGAATAGGGAAAAAAGAAACATTTACAGAAAATCTCTACATGTCATAACATTTAGGTGCACTCAGACATAGTTATCTGTTTTCATTTAAACTGGAGCATTTTCAAATGTTCTGGTCACTTTATCAAAGAACTAGTTATCACAATCATCAAACAGCTGTTTAATATCAACTATGGCTACTTAGCTGTAACTGATGAGTGTTCATGACACATATTTTCTGGTGGCAATTCTTGCAATTATTATACTAATCATTTTTATGTTCAGTTTGTTTATTATATTTTTAGAGGAGAAAAAAACAATAGAAATATTAAGTGGTACCACCATACAATAAATAGTAAAGATGTATAATCATTCACAACAATGTGACATGACTTTGTAGCCAAATATATTATTTATATATTTAAGAAGAGTCTTGTACCTGTGTAAATACTTAAATACTCACAATTGCAGTAAAAATAACATTCTGAGATTCATGTATCTTTTTTACTTGCTTTACTATTTTACTGTACTTTTACTATTGGGTACAACAGAAACGTTGGATGTAACTGGCAAATTTGTGAAGAGAGTTTTTTGAAAGCATGGTTGCTGTGGTATTGCTTATTGCTTGCACATCTTTTGAAATAAATTAAAAAATAGGCATGAGATGGCAACAGCGAGAGAACACACGTTAATCAGTCCTTGAAGGACATGTATTCAGTTTTTCCAGATGAACAAGAGGCACAGGCCTCATCTGTGAGGTGTGTTAGTTCAAATGTTAACAATATAATATTGAAGTGATGTTAGAAGAAAAGTTGCAACAATTTAAGTTAAAATGTCTATACCAGATTAATTTGAGTTTAAACGCTGCTACAGGCTACCACCTATAAAGGCAGATCTGTAATTAATCCATAAGCCTAACTGGTAAGCCTGCAGTGATAGTGACAGCAAAATCATTACAAAAGCCGCCATACACATACATATACATCATAAACATACACACTTAACTTAGGTTTCTGAAACAAACTGATTAGCTTATTATAATCACAAAATTCAGTGTAACATACTTATTTAAAAAAAAAAAAAAAGGAGAGTAGATCCTCTGGAACTGTGGACTCCGCTTCTGTGGATTTGCTTCTCTGCTGTTAGTTTTAATGTAAGCCCATTTGAGAGATACTTATATTTTGATTTTTAATTAAATCAATCTTTTTTAATTATTTTCTGAGCCCTTTATTTACAATCATGTGGTTGTGTTCATTTAATTTTATTTTTCTATTTCCTATGTTACTCTGGCTGGGGATTAGTATTATTAAATTTATTATGAAAAATAAAACACTACAACTAAATTTTCAAACAAAGAATTTACATTCATTTTTGTCATTTTTCCAAATAGAGGAAATTTCCCAAATGAACTGAAGAAGGGGAAAAAAGAGCACATAAGAGTTTTTATTACAGGCAGTCCCCGGGTTATGTACAAGATAGGGACTGTAGGTTTGTACTTAAGTTGAATTTGTATGTAAGTCGGAACAGGTACATTATTTTAATAAATGCTATTGCTGACCGACTGTAACCAAGTGCTCTGCCAATGAATAATGGAGGTTCACGTCTCTCTGACATTTTTATTATTTCTACTTGCTTTCAAATGTGATGTTTTTTCTTTTCTTTACTGTATCACCAGCACTTGCATCAGATTTGTGTTTCAGAGGCATTTTTAAAGAGTGAAGACAAAATATTAAGATGAGCTCTTCTGCACAGCACTGTACACGCTATCACAGCAGGGAGGCACCTATCATCAGCACGTCTGATGTACTGACAAGAGACAAGTTCCTGCTATGTGCATGACAGTACAAGCAGGCTTGCTATTGAGAATGAATGGGGGCATTGACGGGTGGTTCATCACCAGCCCACCTCACAGTCACCTCCACTACAGTATGCTGCCTGCAGCGTCTGCCCACCGAGAACGAACATGGTGAGGCCAAAGGCAGGTAGTGAATCGCCCACCACCGCCCCCATTCAACAGGTAGCTATCCAAGGCACACTACAATGCTACCCGCTGCCACCCCATTCACCCTCAATGGCCTCCGTTCAGCTACAACCGGGTTACTGCTTGCAGCATTACCAGCTGCCCACCGAGAACGAACGGGGCAGCTGTGTGTGGTGGGTGGGCAATGAAACTGCTTGCTGCCATGAGCCGTCCAAGGGACACTACACTGCACGAGCAGCGAAATTGCCCCTCTCCAGCCTCCGTTGAGCCACCGCTTGCAGCATCCCCAGGCCGAAGATGATGGAGCGGCAGTTACTGAGGCGCATACGTTGCAGCTGCGGCCCTATTTGTAAGTCGTAGGTTAGATGTCCGTAACCTGGGGACTACCTGTACTTCATTCAAATAAAAGCATTGCTACAGTTTTTTGCTCCTGAATATTTCAACAGCAATAGAATTCAAGCCATGTGTGTGTCAGTTGTAAGCTATGGAATTCAACCACACTGATTTATTGTTATTTATGTTGTAGATTATGATTTTTTTCCACTGCTAATATTTAGAAAAGTTAGCACCTATTCCTTACTTGAAATAAAATATATTTATGTGCCTGTCACCAAAAACCTGATATGATGCATATCTTTGTGAAACCTGGAAACATAATTCAATAAGTCACTACATTTTACTAAATGAGAAAAGGCCAGAGATGAACATGTCCCTGATGTACTGCTTTTGTGCCATTAAAAACAAAATCCAACACAGTTAACTGCATAATTTTAATACACTTCACTGCCTACCTTCTCCATCAGCACTAATATTTTCATAAGAGTCCCAGCGAATCAGTGGGTCTGCTGTGTTGTAGTCAACTGTCACACCATGGTCATTCTGCAAATGCTCCAAGCCTTTAAAATGTCAGAAAGAAAATGCATCAGTAAGAAACTACAAAGATCAGAAATGCATACCTTATTTCAGAAGCACAGCAATTTACATGAATTTGAACAAATCAGGAATAGTTAGGCTTCCTCAATCTTTTTATTTTAATACAAAAAAAGTTCTTTAATGTCTAAGTTACCTGAATTCATCAATTAAACTAAAACATATATACAAATTGAAGGAAATAATTCAAGGCTCATGGATATAAACCAAATAATACAGTGTACCAAATACCAAATAAAACTAATTCTAATAAAGCTATTACTAACACTGTAAAAACATGTAAACTGTCAGGGTTCAGTTTATAATAGGACATGCAATAAAGGTTGCATTCATCATTGTTAGGGCTCATTTATACTTCACGCGACGCGACGCATGCTGCAGCAGACGCTCCTGCTACGCAAGCGTTGAAGTGTTTATACTTGCGCGCGTAACTTTACGTAAATCTGGAGGAGTCCACCAGGTGGCAGTGTGAGATATTATCACGGTGAGAACACGTTTGGCTTCTCTGTGTTGTGAATTGCCTAAAACACCTATTAAATTCCGATAACACCTTACCGCAATATCTGTGAAAAGGATGTTTATTGATTAAATCCATCCATCCAGGGATGTGTCCATTCCAACAAGCATTGGGCACGACTGAGAAACAATCCCTGGACGAGGTCTCCGCTCATCGCAAGGTGAATACAAGCACACATACACTAGCGTCATTTTAGCGGCACCAAATCCCCAAATCTGCTTATCTTTGGAAGGAAACCGGAGCACAGTGTGGAATACAAGCAGGAAATACCAGCAACGTAACTCCCTGCGAGACAGCAGTGCTATTGCTCCGCCACCGTGTCACCCCCATGTGTGTAATTATTAACATAATTCATTATTTAAATGAAATTATATGTAAAATGTAACATACACACTTTAATGCATTTCATCATGACAGTGATATCAAGTATGAATCTAAAGATTCTAAATGTGCAGAGAGTTGGAATATCATACATTTAATTTGTTCTGTGTGGTGATCTTTTGCTGCTTGCCGCAGCTGTCAGGTCCAAGAAGCTCATAGCGATTAAAAACTGGGATAATGTTTACGACGGTCTGCTTTAATGATAAAGTAAACTACGAGGTTAAAGAGGACAATTCGAGATTAAAGCCGAAATTTCCACTTTAATCACAAAATACACGTTTTCACCGTGTCCTTTATTTTTTTCTCAGTGGTTCAAATATAACGCTATACATTATGTTGCTGTTGTTAAGTTGCAAAAATAAAAAAATTAAAAAAGACAACACAAAAGATGGTATGTGAGACTTTTTAAATGTATCGTGTCATTACATTCGGGAACTATCTACATGTGACAGAAAGCCTCTATGCCGATCCTACGGGATGGATGCTTGATGTGGTGAAGCAAAATACCGACATACAAATGCATTCGTGGTGCTTTTATATTCAAGCGTCGCATATTCCCGATCGTAATGACACGATACATTTTAAAAGTCTCAGTGCCGTCTATTTTTTTTTTTGCAACTTCACATCGGCAACATAATGTATAGCGCTGTATTTGAGCCACTGAGAAAAAAATAAAAGACACGGTGAAAACGTGTATTTTGTGTTTAAAGTGGAAATTTCGGCTATAATCTCGAAATGTCCACTTTAACCTCGTAGTTTACTTTATTATTAAAGCAGACCATCGTAAACGTCATCCCAGTTTTTAATCGCAACGAGCTTCTTGGACCTGAGAGCAGGTAAAGTAAAAAAATAAAAAATAGACGGCACAAAAGATGGTATGTGAGACTTTTAAAATGTATCGTGTCATTACGATCGGGAATATGCGATGCTTGAATATAAAAGCACCACGAATGCATCTGTATGTCGGCATTTTGCTTCAACACTTTGAACCATTCATCAAACAGCAAAGCGTGCACATCGATCCCTGAAGGATCTCCATAGAGGCTTGCTGTCACATGTAGATAGTAAACAGAGACTCTGACGTCACGTTCCGACTTTTAGCACACTGCGCCCCCCGACTTTTTGCTGGTACTGCAATTTCTGAGGACCTGCTCAGAGGACGCGTGAAATGAACGCTGGGAACGCGTGGCAGCCATGATGCGGACGCGTTCTGAGCGTGAAGTATAAATGAGCCCTTATAGCCAAGAAATCATTTACCAAATGATTAAAAAAAAAACACACACACATGGGTTATGTGCATCACTTACATAGCTGCTGCAACAAGTAATAGCCTTTTAAATAGTTGCTTATTTAGCAAATTGTTATTTGAGAGCTAGGTGTCCTCATACATAATGTACAATAAACCATTAACAACATATAACTAGTTTGGCCTAAATTAATTGCTTGTTCCAGTGTGGGAACTATTTCTAATCTTTTCAAATAGATTAAAAAAACAAAACAAAAATGAACAGAATATAAGCCTGGTTTAATTAGCTATATATTAAACAGCACGTTAGTTTTAGATCTCTGTAAAATTTGTAATATTGTAGACTACCATAAGAATGACACTACAAATGTGGTCATATAGAGTAGCAAATTATACAAATTCCAAGATAGGTAGCAAACTGGAAGAAATAATTACAAATTCAAGAAATAATCACAAATTCAGTAAAATGTTCTTTCAAAATAAACTACTAAATCTTTTTCTGTGTCTGATTCTTAAAGGTTCAGAAACAATGATTTATGAACAAATGAGTCAAAATAGAAATCTGTATAAGACAAATCTCTTTTATTAAAAGTGCAAACCCATCATTGCATTCCACAGTGAGTACCCCATAAAAGCAGTCAAGCACTGTGCTGAGTTGCAGTGGTCATTCAATAACGATCCCTTCTTGTGTCTGGTCCTGGATGATTTGCTTTCACAGAATTAGTCATTAATTCAATACTGTATCAGATGGTTTTTCAACTGAATTACAGGTCAGACAGAAACATTTCTGAATCAGAATGGCCTAAGAAAAATACATTTAGATTTTCTGAGTGACCTAGTCAAGGTATAGACCTAAACCCATTTAATATTTGTGGCAGAACCTGAAAAGTGGAGTTTCCATTCAGAATCTCAACTGTTTCATTGGGTTGAAAAAGTTCTGCAAGGATATATAATCAAACACGTCTCCTTCAAGCTCTGAAACAATGAGTTATAAGTACAGAAAACTGTGATTTCTGTGAAAGCCGAAAAAGAAATACTGAATCTAACACAGCAATAACATTTTCCACATTGGGTCATAAGGTTTTGCATATTTTTATTTATTAAATAAATTTGTAAAAAGCATGTTATTTATTCAAACAGATCTATTTCATATAATATTAAGTTTCTGGTACATATCTGCTAAAATTCACTTTTTAATCATGCATGTTCCCATAAGGATACAGTGACCACACTTAAATGAGCTCCATAATTTGAACAATGATACCATGGAGAAAGAAACTTTTAAAAGTACACTGACATAAAATTTCCAAGTAAAATAAACCTTACCTTGTATTTTCTCTGGACTACCAGAAAATACCAATTCAATTTTTCCATATTCTGGAAATCGGTCATCTGGAAAGTTTAAAACGATAATGTGTTCAATCACCAAATGATTTCCTTTAGTACTGCAATTTATTAAAATTACCTCTGAAAAGAAAGATTCTGTCCCACTCACTGTGAATAAAGATCTTACTAAACATTTGTATCAGATGAATCTGTTTTAAATACTATTTCTTTTGCCTAGTATCTATTTTAAATTGCAATTTTTCAGTATTACAAAAAAAATCATGGCCAATTATGCATTACAAGGTTTTTTTCACTTTCATAAGAGATAAGGATTAAATACTTTTAACTTAAGATTACTAATAAGTAAACATACTCAGATTCACAACAATATTTTAGATGAAAGTAGGCAGAATTTAACTGAAAAGGTAAATATGGTTAAAACAGTCCAATGTATGAACCACTAAGAAATCTTTTGGTTTTAAAAACAAACATTATTGTGTTTCAGGCAAAACACATATTAAAAAATATAAAGAAGAACACTGTTTAATTATAGAGTCTTTGTTGGAATAGTCACAGTCACAACTGCCATTTCCTCACAAAATTATAAAAAGTGTTATTATGAGCCTTGCATATAAAATTATCTTGCTGAGATTAGAATATTAAAAAAAATGTTAGCATTTAGTTAAACCTCAGAAGACTGTAGTCTTAACCACCTGATTATTACATTTTGGCAATTTTCCTATCTAAATGAATCAAACATTTTTTAGCCTTTAGTATGAACATGCTGCTGCATATAAGAAATTCATACTGCACTCCAAATACTATGATGACAACCTAACTTCTCATAGCTGGTTACTAAAACATTAGTCCCAACAATATAAGTAAATCAAACAAAAAATACTGACACAATTTTTTATTCCAGGTTTTACATAATTTCTAATCATAAGTCTGTTTAATTAAGACTAATCAAAATAACTGGAATGAAAATAACTCCAGTCAGTGAAGTATTTAACCTAACTAAAGTAAGATTTAATGACAGACCCATTAGAATGAAGCAATGAGTACACAGTTACTGGGATAAAAAATACAATTAAACATGGATAAAAAAGTGGAAATAAAAGTACCTGTGTTAGCATTATCGAGATCTTCTTTTCCAAATACTAGGCCAAAACCTTGCACTGCCCCTGTGTGGAACTGTAGTCGGAAAACCACATCACGGGTGGCAGATCGAAATTTTTTGTGGTAACATTTAACCTATTGTCACAAAAAAAAAAAAAAAAAGTCAAAAAATGCAAAGCTATTTAAACATTTTGTGAGCACTAATGCAATTAAAATAATTAATGATATTAAATATAACCAAAATTACTAAACAAATCTTAGGTATTTCTAAAAGCTGTAACATGTGCTTTGCAATTATGTGGCCCTGCCCTTGCGGGGGTGGTAGAAAATAATATGAGAGCATTTGGACCGAGCCCAGATTCACTCTGAAGAATTTACCCTGTTAATTAAACTTGCAAACGAAGATTAATAAATTATTCACAGAAAACATCTGAACTGGTCTCAACATCACTTTTAGAATGTGTAAAATATAACTATTAAAAACTTCCAGAATACCAGCTTGTTTTTTTTATTCCCTGGAAGAAAAAGTGAAATTTCTGTTCCGATTAATTAAAGCACAAAGGTAGATAGGATAGATACTCAGACAAAGCGGAGCACACTGTATCTGGCAATAACAACTGAATGGTTTTCACAGTCAGTGCTACTGAATTGAAGTTATAAAATATAAATCCTAAAAATATTCCAAATATTCAACTGTCACTGATTCCAGAGATCTTTATGTGGTAGTTATTTACATAGACAGTTGGGTCATTTTAAGAAAACACATTTCAGTTTTTTCCGCTTTATACATGTCATAATAATGCATCTAACCTGCACAAAAATACAAGCAAAGAAGAGTGAATTTAGGACTGAATTGAGTTTTTTGCTCTCTGGTGAGTATCCAGTAGATGTCTCCAAAACAATGACTGGAAATGCTCTGAAAAAAACAACCCTAACTTGGAAAAAATTGGGACTGTATATAAAATGCAGTGGCTTCAAAATGAACTTTGACTTGTAATCCAAACAGTATGAAGACAAGACATTTAGTGTTTAGTCTGGTCAACTCCATTTTTTCATAATACATCCATACTTTCATTGAGGGCCCACTACACCTTTCAAAAAATTATTGATGAGATCATTTCAGGGTCAATAATGATGTAGCACTGCATCAAGAACGGTCATTCATCAATAAACAATATGGCCACATGGGGGTGGGAGTTCTTTGGCAAAATGTTTTCAAGTAATATAATATGTCGTTGAATCCACAAATGCCAGTTACAACTGTACTGCACAAAAAAGAAGCTGCATGTTAACAGTATCCAGAAGTGTCGTTGACTTTTCTGGGTTTGAAAGCATCGGGGATGGACCATCATACAGTGCAAACATATATTGTTATTAGACCAACATTTCAGGTCTTTTTTTTTTTTAATAAGAAATGCAGTTCTGTGATGGCACCATTAATGCTGAAAAGTAAATACATATTTTTAGAGCAATATATGCTGCCTTGAATTGGACATCTCTTCCATGGATGCCCATGTACTGTATATTTAAGACAATGCAAAACCACATTCTGTGTGCATTACAATGGCATGGCTTCACATAAAGCAGGTGTGAATACATAACTGGCATGTCTGCAAGCCTGACTTGTTCCCAACTGAGAATTTAAGGCACATTTTGAAATACAAAATGCAATAAGGTAGACCCCATGTGATTTTTTTTAACACTCATATTCTTTTGTTTTATTTGTTACACAAATAAGAGTTTATAATAATAATTGTTTTCAGTTTAAAGATAATTTACTAATCATAGCTATCTGTGTTTATCTGCATTTTCCTCTCTGGTCCCAAAGTTGGATTTGTATACAGTGCATCTATTTTTATACAGTTTAAGTCTTAATGACAGAAAGTTGGTGAGACTATCAGAGGAGCCCAAATTTGAACAGATGTGTATTTAAAATCGGGTATTACTGCACTGATCAGAAAGCCATATGGATAAAAGCTATTACTGGTATGAAGCCCAGCATAAATGTTGATCATTTTCATGAAGTATACATATGACACTTAAGTTGTCAGGAGTATTTAAAATGTGTGATCAATAAAGGTGAACAAAAGACAAATCATATTTGTCTTCAAATTCAGATTCAGTCATTTTTTTGTTAGGTAAGAGTAGTCACGGTCAGGATCTGTTAGAAGGGTAACTTTGATTGAGGCTCTTAATCACTGGTTTTATACTTTTGGGAGCACTGAAATACTGTGGACAGTTTACAAAATGAAAATATTAATGCTTGTGCCCACTTTTATACATTAGCATATAATACATTTTCAGTTCTATACCTTGTTTATTTTTTCTATTTGCGATATCCCTGCATGCTTGTTGACAAAAAATTCTTGGCTATTTGCAGATAGCCTAAGAAAAGACGTTTTCACAAATGGATCGATCGCCAGAAGAATCTAAACTGCAATGATGTTTTGTATTTAACTGAAAAGGATGATCTTGGTGTCAATCTATGACAGTTGCAGAATAGTTCAGATAGTAGTAGTAGTAGACAGAGTTCTAGTCCTGCCTGTATGCATTTTTCTTTATCTTTTTTATGTTTCATATTTTTCTACAAATGATTCTGAATAATTTTCAATACTATGTGATATGAAATATCAAAAATTATTTTTTATCATAGAAAAAAATACTGTTCCACATTGTTATAAAATTGAAAGATATTCACATCATTCAATCTTTTACTATGTATTATTTATTCTATGTATGCATTCATTCCATATTATTTTATTGTCTGGATGCATAATGACATCTTTTTATTTTCCCTTTACTGTCTTTTATATTCTGTATACAGTACCAAGCAATGTTAAGAAATCCTTTTGCACAGAAGCAGAGGCTTAGCTTAGCATATAAACAGAAACAAAACTAGGATGAATGGAACCAACGTAGCGTCAAAAATTAACCTACCATTCAGATAATTTCGTTGGGGGGGGGATACACACATATGGTGATGGAGAGGTGACAGCAGAGCAAACCACTTCCTCTGTGCTTCTCCTATATACAATATATGTGTACACACACACACACACAGACACAAGGTTAAGTATCCCTAATCCAAAATGCTTGAGATAAGTATTATGGATTTTGAAAAATTTGCATATAAACAATGAAGAATATTGGGAATGGGACCCAAGTTTAAATATGAAATTTATGTTTCAAATACACAAAGCCTGAAGATAATTTTATATAATATTTAAAATAATTTTGTGCATGAAACAAAGTTTGTGCACGGCAGCATCAGCATAATCCCTGTACCAGCTAGCAAAAAACAGCAAAAAACAACTTTCAGTCTCCACCTACAATGGTGTGTCTTGATTAAAAGGTTACTGTACACAGAGAATAACCAAAAAACACAGTAAGTAATGCACATAGGTCTGGTGGTGACAGTGCTTGATAACAAACTGACACTAACAGAGAATCAGAGAGCTTATGTTCCCTCTAAGCTGTGCCATGCAGCAATTTTAAATTGAACCATTCACTACCCATGCCATGCAATGGCTTGGAAGAGCCGCGCAGTTATTATCGTGCCTTTCAACTTTTGGTAATGCACATCCACCAAACCCCCACCGGTCCTGCATCATTCATTTGTCTTGCTTGAAATTCAAAAGGGGACTGGAGAAATTGGCTGCAAACTGTAAGTACCAGCTCATGCCTTTTTCACATCTGCTAATCAGTAAAAATAATAAGAGGGAACACTGGTTCAGAGTCACACATGAGGTCAGGTATGGAATGTCAGGTGTTATGTCTGTGCTCAAAATGGCTTTGATTTTGAGACCATTTTGGATTTTGGAAACACCAAAAACAGATTCATCCATTAGGCTGCCAGATAATGGTGATTCATCAAGAGAACATATTTCCACTGCTGAAGAGGGCAGTGGCTACATGATTTAGGCCTGTTTGCAGCTGCTCGATGATGGAAATCTATTTTATGAAGCTTGTGCTTATGTTGCTTCCAGAGGCAACTTGGAACTCTGTTATGAGTGATTCAACAAAGGATAGGCAATTTTTATGTGCTATGCACTTCAGCACTCAGCAATCCCACTTTGTGAGTTTGTATGGTCTATCACTTTATGGCTGAGGTGTTGTTGATCCTAGATGCTTTCACTTTATAATAATAGTACTTACACTTGACCGGCGCAGATCTAGCACTGAAATTTCACCTACTGACTTGTGGCAAAGGTAGCATCCTATGACAGTGCCACTTTTAAAGTAATTGGGATCTTCAGTATGACCCATTCTGCTGCCAATGGCATGGCAATACATTTGATTTTATGCACCTGATTTTATGCACAATGAGCACAGTTAAAACACCTGGGGCCTCATGTATAAACGGTGCATACCTAAAAAAATGTTGTGTACGAACATTTCCACGTTCAAATCGCGATATATAAAACCTAAACTTGCCATAAAGCCATGCACATTTTCACAGTAGCTCATACTTTGGCGTATGCAAGTTCTGCGCTCCGTTTTGCAGACTGGTGGCACCCAGCATCAAAGCAGTACTTCTGTTCAAGTGTGGTTTCCCTTTCTTTTTTAGATCCACATCGCTGACGCGGCATTATAAATACACTGAAATTAACCGCATATTATTTATTAGTTTAATGCATCTGATTGTAATTAACCTGTAACAATATAATGGTCCACAGAATGGTCGAACTGTTCTAAATACAATAGCTGCTTTAGCGTTGTTACTCTCACTGCACCTTCTTCTTTCAGCTGCTTCCATTAGGGGTTGCCACATCGGATCATCTTTTTCTATTTACTCTCACAGTACCATTTAGAGTATTTATATCACTGTATCTGAGAGGGGAATCACAGCCCTACAGCAGATGATTGGAAAGAGAATTATCAGTATAGAGCATCTAGCACACACTGCCTCAGCCATGCTGTCTATTGAACTGCTCTCATACGTCAAAACGCTTCAGAGCCTTTCCTGTAGGGACATATAAACGCACTCAATCAGTACATCAATTACTACTTGTAGAACTGTTGTACTTATAAGTACAATTACCTCACTGTAAACTTGCAATACAGTTATAATATTGCACAAACTGGGCCACTTTATAAAGCGTGTATTTACATATGATGAAGATATCATTTTTAAGATAAATGCAGCAAAATATGTTTATTATATTATACAGATAACTTTAACTTCATTTAAATAATCTATATCCTCTTTAATAAAACCCCTGTGTGCGTCCAGGTGTCCGTGTGTGTGTTTTCTTCTGGTGAAGTGCGCGTGCGCGGGGCCGCTCCGCGCATTGCACCGTGCCCCGCCCATGCGCATGGCACCATGGACACACATACTGGAAGCTGGGCTGACAGTGAATGGCCTAGCCATGGCCACGCATGATAAGCAAATAAAGCACACACACTGGAAGCAGGGCACAGAGTGAATGGCCCAGCCGTGGCAGCACATGATAAGCAAATAAAGGACATCATTGCTTGGGAGAGTGCTGATTGGGTAGTCGCGACTGTGCACATAAAATCCGTTGCTGGGGAGACGCCACACATACAATAATCAGCTCCACGCCACCATAGATTAAAATACTTGCTGAGGAATTGCACAGTACTTCCTGGGGAGACGCCACAGGCACGATTATCAGCTGCAAGCCACACATTACATCAGTTGCTGGGGACATTCGGCTGATTGCCCACTGTTGTGACAGAAAATTAAAGTCATATTATGGACATCAAAGCCAGTATTACTGTCAGAGAAAATTACAGGGATTTTACGGAAATACAAACCAGTATTACTGTGATAGAAAATTAAAGGCGCACAATACAGTGACGCATATTACAGCCACATACAAGCCAGTATTACTTTAAGAGAAAATATTACGGACATATCTGCTAACAACATGCCACTCAAAAAAAAAGGACACGTCAAGTAGGACAAAAGACACAGACAATAAAATCCTATATAAGCAACATCTCCTGGAAGAATGGTCAGCTTAACAAGTAAACATTGTGAACTCTGGCCCTGGCACAGACAGACGGACAACATTTTTGCACCCACACACTGTTTATTTACACTATTTACATACATATAGAAGTCACGTGCACTCACGAAACCCCAGTGCCTTCAGCACCGATTCCCCAAGTCCAGGCCACACAGTCCTTTTGCCTTCCTGGCCGCCTCCCGTCCTCTCTCTCCAGTTCAGTCTTTCTGCCTCCCGACTTCCACCGCTGACTGGAGGAAGGCGGCCCCTTTTATGGGGAGCCGGATGGGCTCCAGCTGCTTTCCGGCACTTAACGGTGGCCACACTCCTGTGTGGCGGAAGTGCCGGCTGCGCACCCAGAAGCCGTCCGTGTCTCCCCGGTCGTCTTCCCCCCGGCACTTCCTGGTGTGGCGGAAGTGCCGGGCTCCCGGAATAATTAGGCCCTGGGGCGCTGCCTGGCGGTGGCCACGGGTCCCTACAGGGCTGGGCTTCCAAGCCCTGTAACCGAGGCCACCTGCATAACCAGGACGGACGCCCCCACTCGGTCTGGAGGAGGCACTCGCCCTCCTCTGGTCCTCCAAAGCGCCCCGGCCGGGCTCCAGCCCCAGCCGAGGACCGTACGGGATAAACCAGCATCGGGGCGCCGCCTGGCGGTGACCACGGGCCCCTACAGAGTAGGGCTTCCATGCCCTCGACCTGTGGCTCCCAACAGAACCAGGACGGACGCCCCCTCGCGGTCTGGAGTAGGCACAAGCCCTCCTCACGTCCTCCTGGGCGTCCCGGCCGGGCTCCAGCCCCGGCCGGGGACCACAACATCAACAAAAGAAAGGCTCAAAGACAAAGAAAAATACGAGCAAATAGATCGATTGAAGAAAAAGAAAATGAGCGTCAGAAAAATGAAAAACACTCAGAAGAGCAAACCTTAGAAAAAGTTGGCATTTACTTGCCAGAACCAGTATTCAGCAACGGTCAGTTATATGTTCCATTATCAAGAGCTAGAAGTTTTCCAGATGTTGTTGTCAAGGTTGTAGATGGTCCTGAACAAAGCAAACTGTTGCCAAACTCAGACAGAATATTTACAAGAAATGTTGTCTATAATGAAATTTTATAGAAACATTTCATGATGTAAAAAAATAGAAAATTTTTCCTAAATATCTTCTTCAGATATTGTATATTACAAATTGTTACAAAGTTTTACACTAAGGCAATATTAATTATACTTACTGTATTGTCATATACGTTTCTATTTTATTTTTATTATTATTTTACTTTAGGCTTCTTGCAAAAATATTTTTGACAAAAAAAAATTAAGACAAACAGAATGAGTCAAGGTCCCTTGCCATTTAATATAGACTGTTCCTACTAATGTTTATGTACTACTGTCCTAGCGCCCGTTATTGTATCGGGCTTAATGTCTAGTTGTTAATAAATAAACGTGTGAGGACACGGTGTTGCAGCGCTAGCAAGGAGCTGCAGCTCCGTTCACAGATTGTTCCTGCCTTACGCTATATTCTTGCTGGGACTGGTGAGACACTGAATAGACAGAATAATTTAACATGTACTACGAAGATATTTCAATGTTCCTTAAAAGTTTTGAAGAATCGGTGTTCTAAGCTTACAGATGGCTTAACGTCTATTACAGAGCTGATTGTGTGGTGACTGGGTATTTGGAGAAAGAAAAGTAAGAACAGGAATTGGGGGTTAGTACGTTTGAAAGAGACAGTACTTCTGCAATAAATTATTTAATCAAAGGTCGCGCATGGCACAGCAAACATCTTGCATGAGGAATGAACAATCACTGCACCACCATGTACCCATGTTTAATAACATGCTTTAACTCATATCATCATGAAAATGATATCAAGTATCCATCTCAGTATTTTAATACTGTAATATCATGAATGTAATGGATTCTGTGTCCTGTCAGAGGAAGAGAAAGCCCGTTTAAAAGAATCATGTAGTGATTCACACACATAAAGCACATAGAAGAACAAATACAAAAAAATCATTTAGCGTGCTACTTTAGTAATGATGTGATTTGAGAAACTAGTAAATTAAACGATTTTAAGATGAAGTTTATGATATTCTACTTTAATGGCAAAATAAAGTATGTGATTAAAGTGGAAATTTCGAGATTAAATTTGACATTTCGTGGTTTTTTCTCCACAGTGTGCCTATTTTTTTTCTCTGTACCCTAATAAGCTTTCATATGACGCTCAGACGGTGGGCTACGACTCACCTTTTCATGCCGACTTTGATATCTGACAGCTTTGAGCTGGCAACTTTGTGAACTTGAGCTTTTGAGTTTCTCCGACACTCTATGTCACTCATCAACTTCTTTTTGTTGTTTATACCACTGTTTAAACCATCAAATAGTACATTTTTCCTTGCCTTTACTTGGTATTCGCTGAAATTCTTCTATTTACCCCCGTGCTTTTGCCATTGCGTTTTCACAGAACGCTGAGATTAAGGGCTATTTATATTGATTTGCATATTCAAAGAGGCGTAATTCTGAGAAGAGTTTGGGAGTAGCAGCAGGAGTGTACACATGCGTTACTTTTCATGCTGACTGGGATTAATGTAGCAGAAGAACGTGGAAGATGGCGAACGCACAGATTTATGCATCTGAACCTTTTTGTGTGTACGAACATTTCCGCTTTTGTCCGTATGCCATGTTATAGTGTGAATTCTTCGCACTGCATTATGGATGAGGCCCCTGAACTCAAAGAGTTATTGCTTGGTAAATAACACAGAACATGAAGCCTTCCATCAGTATGATACAAAAGAAAATTGGATTACTCTAGCCAAGCAACTTTTTCCACTTCTTAATAGTTGATTTTTCATGCTTCTGTTTCTACTGTAAACACGTTTTCTTGGTTTTATTGATGACATTGGCACCACACATGTTTTTCATCTGTTGCAGCTCATTCGAGACAAAGCCTAATGAGTGGTGCATTCTGACATGACATTTTGTTCAGCAAAGATCAATCTGGAAGTTATTTGCCAGTTTTCACGTATGATTCTCTTATTTCTACTTTGACCACTCTAAACCACAAGCTGTTTTTATCCACAGGATCTTCGATCACTGGTAATTTTTTGCTTATTCAACATTCTCAGACAGTCCTTGAAATGATTGTATGCGATAAGCCCACAATAGCAGCCATTTCGGAGATGCTAGAACTGACATGCCCAGCAACTGTCACTAAGGTCACTTGTTTTGTTCATTCCAATACAAACTGATACTAGAAACGCTAGTCAGTCTGTTTAATACCACCTAATGCTATCATTTGATGAATAACATGTTGGACTCTGTATAGACACAATAACTTATTTTTTGTAGCTATTCAGCATGACTGACAACTTAAAGGATAAAATGTTGTTACTTTCCAATAATTTTGTATGATAGATTTTATAAAAATTAAATGTAGTTAAGAAAAATTAGCGTTTTAATAATAACTACATAAAGGTTTTAAAAATGCTAATACTAAACATTTTCTGTCAATAATCATTGTATGACCATTTTTCATTTGACACATATAAAGGAAGTGAACTAACAAGCAAATAAACAGGATGTTTCTGGATTGTGGGAAGAAACTAACTTATACAGCCAAACAATAAGACTAAAATGAACCAGTCCACGCAAAAAGCAATTCAGGCAAGATTTTTTTTTTTGAATCAATGATGTTACCCACAAATTTTTACAGAGGACTGTCATTTTTTTTTTCCATACAAATTTACATTTGTATAATTTTACCATAAATCTAAAAGCGCTTTACCTTTGTATAATATAGTGTATTTATATTTGCTAATTATCTTGCCTCATTTTGTTTAGATATGGAAATGCACAGCAATACAAAGGTAGTTTTTGGCCTGCTTTGAGAAGGTCTTTAAAACAAATGTTTTTACCTTTTGAGTAGTGATGTGGTTAGTAATCAAATTGCATATTTCTGTGTATTTTACTTTTGTATTGTAACAAGATAAAACTTTCTGTGCATTCTGCATTACAGTGACTTGATTACATTATATATCTGAAATATTAAACTGGATTCTTTACTTTTTTTAAAGCTGCATAAACATGGGGTTGAGTGTGAAGTGCTATTAACATATGGTTATTTTCTTTAATGTACTATTTTAAATGTTTAACTGAGCTGTGTTTTGAGTGTTGCAGTGCGATTTTAATGATTAAGCATATTAAAAATGGTGAAAGCAGGGAGAAGAAAATTTTTAGTAACCAACCAATCACTGAAAAACACAATATTTTGTGAATTTCCCCTTGGGATTAATAAAGTATCTCTCTATCTATCTATCTATTTCAGAACTCCAAATGCAATTGCACCTTGTTTTTTTTAATACAGTACATGTAATTGAAAATTAAGTATTTCAAAATAAAACAGTATTGTACACAATGTTGGCTTTAATAATTTAAATAATCATGCAACTATATGGAAGCTTTTGTAAAAAAATCATAGAAAAAGGTTAAATTGATTCTATCATTAGATCTGTCTTTTCTTTAATGTATTTATTTTTAACCCACCAAAATGGTTAAAGTACCAAAAACAGAATCCTGCGTATTTATATTACATTTGTTGGCTCATTTGCTGTGACTTAAAGCAGAGAAGAGTAAAAGAGAATAAAGGAATAATTAAAGCACTTAGGGGGGAAAAAAGAAACAAATCTGCTTAAAATGTGATCAAAAACAAAAGCTTGGAAATTTTATTCTTAATGGTACAAAAGGTATATTGCTATCGGTGTTTCCTTAAATTGTAAGCCATGATGATAAATGCTCCTTTTTCAATTCTAGCCGTTACATTTTATTAGTAGAACCCCAATATGCACATGAAAAATGTGCAGATAACTTTAGATATGCCTTTAGTAATCCACATCAAGTAACCCATTGAGGGTCAAAATATGGAAAAGTTACCTTATAAAAATAATTTTAGGTTACACATACTGTACATACAGTGGTTCAACTATTACTGATAAATTACTTCCTTTGAATTTCAAGTATTTAAAATAAAGACATAAAAAGTGAAGCTTGATAGCAACTCAGTTGCTTCAGCAGCTTAACTTCAATTGTAACTTGATTGTTCTCTCTCTTAAGTAGTTTTCTTCCAAAAGCTTTGACAAATAAAGTCAATACTTCATTTAAAATATGTATTCTCAATTTTATCAGTATTTTGTTTTCAGGATAACACAGTACAGTCATACCTCATCAAAAATAAAACTGATAAAAGCAAGTAAACACTTGAGAGATAATAAAAAGGTATGACAAGTCTGGAACATCAAAGGCAAATGTTCATAATTTAATGAAACGAAGGGAAGAAAGGGTCAGAGTGAACCACTATATATTGGAGAAAAGCACAATGTAAAACTAAACCTCTTAATCACTGTAACTGCAAATGTATTTAATAAAAAAAATAGTAATAATTTATATGATTTAATTACAGGAGTGTTAATAGTAATAAATACATTCACAAGACTCCCATTCACACTGCCTGCTGTAGATATCTAGTCAAAATGCAATATATGCGCTTGTACAAATACAGAACAACATAAGTGATGTTTTATGTTCAAACTTGCATTTTCTAAATTATCTTTAAACATACAATTACTGTATATTACCTTCCTTAACATATATTACATTTTGGTTACATACCGGTACTTCCTCAATATGTTCTTTTAGCACTCTCCCAATTGGTACAAACAACAGAAAATAATCCATTGTGTCAGTTTAAAACTCACTCAGAAAGTCTGCAAAAGATATCTTTACTTTGTATGCATGACCTTTAAACTTTGACCCTGAGTGTTGTAATCCAAATTTACTGACTGATGAAATCAATACATTTGTATATCTGGTTAGAGGACAGCTATATGTAAATCTGCAAAAGAGGCATGGAGGAAATGCTACTTATTTAAAGAATAATTCAATATGTGCCTCCTAGGTATATTTTCCCATCTCTCTGCTAAGTTTCAAGAAAAGACATTCTTGGCAAGCTTAGCTACAGTACATTCAGAAGGACAGTACTGTACTACTAACAAGATACTGGTCTTATACTACTTCATACTGCTCATTGTGGCATTATTTCTGAATTATGTTAGCTGTAGCATAAAATCTATAATTGTATAGCCCCTTTTCAAGTTTGTAGAGGAGCCACACTACAATGTGGCTCTATAAAAAATATTTTAAGTTATCTTTGTCACCAGTGTAGAAGAATGACACATTAAATTAAAATATTTGATTGTTCACAGATGCTCACTGAAACTTTTTTTTGTTCCACAAATAGTTGTGTTTGCTTTAAAGCATTGCATTCTCTCAGTTAACAGTTTAGCTTGTGTAATTATCTCCTAGTATTTAAAAAATAAACATCATTTGAAAATGATTTTGAATGTCACACGTGAGCGGAATCCATGGGGCAACCGCAAGCATATGACAGGATAGAGACTGAGAGCAACAAAACAAGCAAATACTTCTTTGCTTTTGCCCACAAATGGGATGATTTTGACCAGCTAGATGAATAATGAAGCCTCTGAAACCCACATCTTGCCCAGGAGCATCTGGGCATTGAGCTATTTAAATCCCAGAAAAGAGACCATTAATGTCAGCTGTGAAAAGCCAGGGAAACAAGACATACAAGTCAGACAAAGACAAGCTCAAGCTACTTCTGTTTCAACATTAATCTTTTGCTTTACACTACTGTTAAATGGGGTTGTCTGTGACGCCTCAAGTCTGACTGACATTTTATCATGTTTATTATAAAAACTTCCTCAACTGTGCTTAAAGTTTAAAATGCAGACTAGAAACTGTGAAAAGGTGTTTACATACTATATTGTGTTATACAAATTGTGCTGACTAACAAACATTTTTTTTTGTTTCTGAAAAAGAACACCAAGATGACATTAAGCCAGGGGGTGAACATGAAAATGGCATTATATGAAAAAACCTTGACTCTAACTTGGGGATGCATACCAAAGTCAGTGAGGATAAACAGGTGCTGCAATGGTATTCTCAATATAATGTACTAGCCAAGGTACCTGGCATTGTAAGGGTATTTTGTGTACAATTAGTTAAGGTAAGAAAACAAATATTTATATGTTTGTGAAGTATTGACCCTCCTGTAATTTCTAGATGTCCCATCACTCATCTGTAATACCTCTCTCTCAGTAGGTCTGTTTTCATTAGTCAAGAATTTATTTTTTTTTGTGCATGATTGGACTCCACAATTGCGGTAAATCCTTGCTGGGTTGGAATAATGAACACTATCTCTTCATATTTCCTGGTTTACTGTGGATTCACAAATAGATGTTTAACCGCATATTAATAAACTGGATGGTGTGGTGTTATGGGTCCACAGCTCGTTGAGTAAAGGCCATTTTTAAATAAATAATCAATGTGCTCGCGGCTTAGTGAGGGGACGTTGGGCCATAGTGGGCCGGGGGACGATCCGTAGGGTGTGGGCGTTTCTCACCTAGTGCACAGGTGAGGAACTGCCCACATTCATGATTGTCCCGCGGCTAATGCTGCAGCTGCTGTGGCCCTCGTCATTTTAAAAAGAAGCGTGAGTCGGTTTTAGGGGAAGAAAAAGAAAGAAACGACCGGAGAGAGAAAGGAAAGGAGAGGACGGAGGTTACAGGGAGCGTGGAAGCAAGCGGTGCAGGAGAGAGACGGACACGCGGAGCGTGTGGTGAGCGCGATCGGCCGTGGGCAGCTGCGAGGAAGCTGGGTGTTAGGCCGACACCCAGGTGTTTGTGTAGATGTCGCTCCCGCTGAGCGAGCAGGTAGCGGGAGTGACCAAGGTGAAAGCGACGAGCCGCAGAAGGCCGCAGAAAGGCAGCGGAAGTCGGGAGGCTTGGAGTGGCAGTCCTTGGTGTGAGCGTCCTGGAGACCAAGGAGTCCAAGTCTCGAGGCTGGGATGAGAGCCAAACCGAAGCCAGGGATCGGGAGGTCTCCAGTCTTGAGTGTGTTTGAGGAGGGCAGCTGTAGAGAGCGTCTTGCCTGCTGCTTGGCCCATACGGGATAAGCAGGTGAGACGCATACAGAAAAGCACCGGATTTGTTTGTTGTTTTAAAGACTGCTTCCAAGAGAAGATTTTAACCTTCGTTTTTAAAGGATTGTTGTGTTTATTTATTGGTTTTACCCCACGTTCTTTTTATGGATTATTTATTTAATGAATATGAAGATCTGCACTATTTATGAACACTGTTTTTGTTTTTGTTGACTGTTTTAAATAAAAGCACTTTTGCACTTTCTACCTTCCCCTTGCTCAGTAATTTGCCTCCATTGACTAGCTCATTCGGCAACATTATCGACGGTGTTGGGTTCAAGTGCTTCCAACATCAAAGGGAGTGTGGAGCCAGAACCCACATCGTCACAGATGGGTTATTGACCAATCCATCCCATCGCCCACACCCCCCTCTCCCCTTACCAATGTTTAAAATGCCACATAACCTGAATTTATTTAGGTAATTTACCTAAAATTTAGGTAAAATTTCTTTTAAGTTGATTTGGAATCTGCAGTTTTTACCCTTCCTCTCAACTCCCGCAAAACCAGAATATTCTGAACCACCATACAGCTTTTAGTTACATGTTGGAACAAATGCAGCCTATATGCAGAATTTTATGCAAAATGCTGGTACAGCCATTATTGCATGATTGGCAAAGAAACAAACAGACAAGGTTCAATCTGAAGGTTGAAACTAAGTCCTTAGTGTGAAAAATGGATATATAACTTCAAATGAAGATGAAAAATTAAAAGACAGAGGATGTTACTCTTTTATCCCTATAGATGTAGCAAAAGCTTCAGATAAGAAATCACTAGTTGCAACATTTTAAGAAAGGAACCAGCGCAGACTAGCATGGCAACAGCTTTATTGTTCTACTCTACTAGCTTGAGGCCAAGAAAGAGATAATAGAACACTAGCTAACTCTTTAAAAATAAGATAGCACTTAGGAGTGCAGTGAAACACTAGATGCTTTTATGACACTACAGAATTTTTAATGTAAACAATGATCCGTTGCATTAAAGAGACCAGAGAAAAGATGAGAAGGGATTATGCACTTTTTGAGGTAACCAAGTGAGGCACCCTACTGAAGTTTGTGTGTATATGTTTGCCTGTTGTGTAAGTCCAGTGAAGGAAAATTAAAGGTTAAATCTGAATATTATATAAATAATTTATTAAGCAATGCTTTCAATGTTAAAAGGTTCATAGGTGGAGTTGAGTGTATAAGAATAAGACTTTAAAAAGATCCTTTGTCCAAATTACAGACTAAAAGAGAATTCCTACATTTCACACCATGATGACCAAGATAACCTCAAGCATTTTCACACGCTGTGCTGAGCTAGACAGTCTCTCAGACAACCAGACCACCAGTAGTCTAAAAGATAGCAAGATCAACCAGAATAAGACTTAATCAAAGTTAGTTAACAAGTCACAGAACTGATTGAAAAAGAAATACACTATGAATACCACATCAATAACAAAAGTAATAGTTTTGCATTATCTAATCAACACTATGATTTACAATAGTATTACTAGTAAAAAGAAAGACTCAGTCGGGCACAACAAATGACCTAATCTCTGATTAAAATAAAAATGGCTGGTCCAGAGTGAAAGAAAGTTTATTCTTCTACTCTGAGATGTAGGTTAAAGGTTGTATTTTGGCAGTCTGAGATATAGGGGCCGAACAGAAGCTGTAATAAAGCTCTGCAGTGTTGTGTCCATGGTGTGACTGCATAAAAATATATCAAATCTTGGTTGTAATTTTCAAGAAAAACAACTAAAAGGCTAGTAATTAAGTATAAACATGTGTGCATAATGCAATGCCTGTAAGCTCAAGAGTCTAAAAAGAACCCACACCTTGCATTTGCTGTTTTAAGCAATGATCTCGCATGCAACTGCCAATTCCTGCATTGAAGTGTAGAGAACAGATATAAATAAAGTGCTGGTTCTGACTACTTAATAGTGCATGCATTCTTCTAACTAAAAGTTTTTAGACATAATTTTCAGCAACAAAGCTGATTTGACATTTAACTTAAATATATCCCAACACTCACCAAAGGATGCATTTTTGCAAAACATTATAGTAATATCCATTAATAAATAGTTGAGATCATACTCAACATGCTGTTAGTTGGATTTTCTAAAAACAAAATTACACTGTTAATGGTATATAGTTAACAAAATTATTATTGCACAGTAAGCGTTTAATCATATACACATTATGGCATGGTATATTCTGTGTAAAAACACAATTATCATTATTGCAAATGAATATTTTGTTGTACAGTCCAGTGCTGTGCTGAATGTACAAGATTGGGTATTATCTATAAAAAACAAAAAGTCCTTCTGATACTTGTAATGACAAATAAATATATTAAACAAATAGTAGGTAGTTTACAATGACAAGTATTCAATTTATTGTTCATGAAAAATAACCAGCTTTAATTATTTATAAAAACACTAGATCCTTAAATATAAAAATTACTGTTCTTGCAACTCTCTGCATTGTAGAGGAGTAAAACAAAGCAGTGTTTTTCACTTTGTTTATGCACCTTTTTATTCGTAAATGTAAAATCTTTCAAAAAATTTAAAGCAAATTATTGTAAAATGCAGTCAACTAGTATATACAGTGTGTCTCCATATATATCACTACACAAAAGCAATTAATATACTATATGATATGATACCTCTTTTTCATTGTGCTGATGAAGGGAATAACTTTGAAACAAAAGAAGTGAATCTGATTGTCATTTATACTTTGTTATATACAGTGGAACTCAAGGTCATTGGTGGCTTTTCAGTAAAGCAATTCAGTGAAGTGCTTTCATTTCAAGTATGCAGCTAATTTATTTTGCATTAGTCAAAATGGTGCATGGCAGTAGCCTGGACAGAATTGCAGTATTTTGAATTTTCATATATATTGTCATATACATAATCTGGTCGGGACAATTTACAACATATCAACTTTTATTTTGACTTTGGAAAATATACTTTATTTTCTCAGTTTTATGCATACTCTAAAGCAAAAATGTACATTTAAATATGGATTTGTTTATTTTGTTCAGTATATAAAAAACTTTTAAAAGAATACAAGATAAAATAATAGTCTTACAATCATTGTAACATTAAGTGGCGACTTAAATGTACATTTCAGTCTTTACCTTTCTAGCAAGGATGGCAATTTGGGTTGTACTGCTATTTCACACTACTTACATGAGGGTCCTATACACTAATGTAGTGCAAAGCTCATTACCATGCAAGGTTCTAAACATATTTGCACAAGTTTATTTGAAAACTCCAGGATTCCACCCACAAACTAAAGCTAATAAGTGGACTGCTGGCTCTGAACTTTCCTGGTGTTACAGAGTGTGTCCATCGGTATGATCATATGATGGGAAAATGTTCTGTGCAAGGTTGATATTAGGCTTGTACCCATTATTGTGAGGATAAACTCTTGCAGGCATATTCTGCACTGTAAAAATATATTCAGGAAACAAAACAGAGGCTCTGTTTACCTTTAAAACTGCTTGTGTGTAGTACATGGGTAGTGGAGTAACCACCACTTGTGTTTGTTTATTTTTTTTAATAATAACTGACCCTAACCCTAATTTGAAAGAAAAAAACAAAAAAAAACCTTAAGTTCTGCTCTGTCAGTTTCCCCACACCCACCAGATTTAATTGGTCAGTGATTTACAACTTTATCGCAATGTTTTGAGCCATAGGAATTCCTATCTTTACTCTGCATTTAATGTTGCTGGCTCCTATTATCAGTACTTGAGGAACCTGCAATGGTTTTAAAGCGATCTTAACTCAACTTACCATTATATCACCCTTCAGCAGCTGAGCTGGTTCTATGGCAATGCATATCCTGCTCTGGTTCTCTGGTCCAACATTACTTTCAAAAAATAAAACATGATTTATCATTCGAGAAACACTGAGCAAATTACAACATTTAACTGATAAAAGTATCAAAACAGCAAAGCTAATCAATGGTCTGGAGACAAATGCTAGATTTTGCTTGCAAATTCTTTTACATGCGCTTCCTCTGCTTTGACCTTTGGTTTCTGTTTTATGCAGCAAGGTATAATATGTTCTCTAAATTAATTCTGTTTAGTGGTTGGTAAAATAAAATTCAGATGCTTGTTTAGAATGTGCTTGGCAATGTTGAATTTAACTTACACTGTACTCGAGCCCCTGTGTTCTTAAACTGGATTAAGCAGACATGAAAATGGATAGATAATTGTACGTGGAAGAATTACAATGGATTTGTTTTGTTTTAAGGTGTAAGGAAACCATACCTTCATAATATTTCAAAGATTACATTCAAATCACTACTTAATTTTAATAAACTGTGATTTTTATTGATTACTTTAGAGTAATTTCTATCAAATGCTACTAACTGGATATTTTGTCATATTTATCCAATAGCCCTGCCACCATGAAGAAGAAACCTCACATGGAAATCATAGAAAATAAAAAGTGAGCCAGAAAAACAAGTATATGTAAATTAAAAACAACAAAAACAAAACAAAAAATAGCTTACTAGATTCCAGAAGTGTGCACTGGCTGCATAGCCTGGTAGATTTTCAAAAATGGTCGACATACTACAAAAAAGAAACAAGAAATACATGATATGTTCATGTATAAATAAATATATGATATAAAGAAATATATGATATGTTCATATCATTAGCAACACAAGTGAACCCTTTAATAAAAACAACTTATGTGCTGATTTACACACAAAATAATAAGTAAAATGAGAGAATAGAAGACAAAGCAAATCATGAAGAAGTTTTGATGTTTTCATGTTAACGTCATCATATCTCAGTCAATCACATATTGAATGATATTTTAAAATTCTGTCTTGCTTGCATTAAAATGCACCAGGTGATAGTGAAGGCTGCTATATACAATAGTGATTTACTTTAATGGAAAGCTTTTAATTAAAGATGTTGTAAGTGTCCTCTCTTCAAATCAATACAAATTAAATTTAAGCAGTGTTTGCTGACAATATTCCTTGAAAGTACCTACTTCTGAAGCTCCAGAAGACATTTTGCAATATTCTCTAAATTAGCATTAAGAAAACTGAACAGCTTTATACCAACTGCAATACACTTCTATAATGATATTTATTATTATTAAAAAAAATCCCCATTGGGACAAATAATGTACATACTAACTAACTATTTCTATGTCTTCCTCAAGGACATATTCATTCTTGCTACTGGAAGATCAAGATGAACAAAGTTATAACGTGAAGCGCTCTAGTAATGAAATGTCATCATTTCAGAAAATTTGTTTAGCTCCTAGTTCACCCAAAAGAAAAAATGTTTCTAATGGGGAACTAGTATCATTCAGAACCATATTGAAGGCAGGGGAATTTAAATTTTTAAAAATAAGAACAGAAAGGGTTAGATATCAGGCTATTACTATGGTTCAGTTTGAAAATATCTATTGCAAGATGACAGTGGTTCTGTGGGTACAAAGGTGGCACAAACAGTGTTTTGGTGATGCCTGCATGGGAGTGATATATAAAAAAAACAAACAAAAAAAAAATACTAAATGTACTAAGAGATAAGATTTTGAGAAGAACAGAAGATTTTTACTATGCTATTTCCTTGCAAGAACATATCATTATACTGTATATTATTGGGCTTAGATTACATAACAAACCTGTAGCTCTGTTATAGTGAAGCTAACATTTGTTTTATAATGGACGTGTGTCATATTCATCAGTATTTACTACTTTACTCATACATTTCCAAACAGATTAGATTTTAACCTAACACGAAGAAGAAAATTATACATGAGAACTATGCTCATTTTGATGTGGCAACATGAGCAGGAAGAGAAATATGCCATGGCAAGTGAAAAGAGATCTAATATGAAAGATGTCACATAAATGAATGGGAGTTAATAGGTTGATGGTAAACAGTGAGGTTTTCTAAATAACAGTTCAAATTAAAGGACAAATAACTGGGAACAGAATCAGTTGCAATTTCAGTTTTTACTAGATATGCCACTTTCAGAAATTTTTGTGCTGCTAGATCAGTTTTTAAATTGGCTTTCAGTGTTAGACTTTATGGATCGACAGATAAAAATAAAAAAAAATATTTGTTAATGGTGCAAAAATCAATGATAAAGGATTATGAATTAAGAGAATTAAAGGAGAGGAATTACATGATTACATTAAACAGATTTAGTGTGTAAGCTTTTGCAAAAAGAGAAGATAGAAAATAACAAGCAATGATTTACTGAATTCAGGATTGAAGGGTAATTTGTACATAGTGGTGGGACACACCAAAATGATAGCCACTGTGCGTCCTCCATAATTAAAAAAAATGAAAATTAGCATCAAACAGCCTGAACTCCTTTTAATATCACATTAACATACTTAAACTTTGCTTAATCCGATTCAGGATTGTAGAGAGACATCCTGGCAGCACTGAGTGCAAGGCAGGAAACTGCCCTGAAATGAGTGTCAGTCCATCACAGCGTGCACACACACTGGGCTCATTTGGAAACTCTAAACAGCTTAACAACTTAACTAGCACCTATTGGAAATGTGGGAAGAAAACTAGAATACCTTGAGAAGAACCTATGCAGCTGTTTTTAGAATATGCAGACTCCACATAGATAACTGGTTCTTGGATTCAAACCCAAGATACTAGGCACTGTGTCAGCATTCACACTACATATTTTATGAGGAACAAAACAAAAAGAATAAAAACAATGATACAACCCTGTGGCATATTTTAGCAAATAAAGTAATATCCTTGGATTTAAAGAAATGTCCTGCAAAACAACAGTGTTTGCATTCCTGAGATTCAGATAATCTGCAGGTAATCAAGACAGCATGTTCAAAGGTTTGAGCAACTATAGAAAAACACTGACTAGCAAGAAAAGCCAGTGGCCAAAGAGAAAACATACATTAGTTAGGGATTAAGATCAATAAGTCTATAGCTTTCCTAAAACAAAAGGAACAAAAAGGTATAGGGCCAGTCTGCTGTGCCTCTTTTCCCTTTTTGAAACCTACCATTCCAAATTCTCAAACCCTCACATAAATGAACAAATAACTGAAAACAGAACATCAGAGGGGAAAATTGGAGCCCAACTGAATTAGTGGGCTCCAGTCAAGGATAAGAATAATTTCACCCAACAATGTTGAGATATTGTCTGAAAAAGGGGAAAATAATTACCCTTCCACTCCAACGTTCACTGTAACCCAAAATTAACAAAGTGACATTTCAATATATATATATATATATTGAAATGTCACTTTGTTAATTTTGGGTTTATATATATATATATATATATATATATATATATATATAGGTCTTACACCAAGTTCTGAAGTTTTCACAATCTCAGCTAGAGTCATTGCAAGATTTCACAGCCACTTAAGTAGGCTGAATTCCAGGTAATAAACATGAAAAGTGCTTTATCTCTGATAAAAATGCCACTTAAGCTTAAAGAACTTTGTGTCAGTTCACCATTAAAGGTTAAATTCTGAAATTATTGTATGTTCTAAAGGATTCAAGCAACTAAACTTTTTAAAACTCTGATTTTCTTACTGCTGATCACTGTAGCTTCTGCTCTGGTATGAGAATTCAGAACTACAGTTGTGTTACTACTTAGACTTTTTATTGTATTCTCATTAAAGTTTTCTAGTGTTAATTAGTAAACTTCACCAAAGCTTTGCTTTTTGCAGTGTTCGTCAGTGACCTTGTTCAGCAAGTATTTTTCTGGAAATTTTCCACGTGGCTAGTTAGATGAAGTTTTTTTTTTTTATTTACAGCACCCCATAATGCTTTGCAAGGCCATAGTCACATCACAGAGGTGTAGCAGCCAGCTACATGTAAACGTACTCCACCTCCTATTTTACGTCACAGCCTGATCTGCTTTATGCATGTAAAAAAATCCTGGCAGAATGTTCATTTCAGTGGCATATTAGCGGAGTATAAAAAAAAAAAGCATTATGAAAACACTTTTTTGCTCTGCAAGGATTAAGCATATTATGCACTGTGCTATGTAGTGCACTATTGGCAGTGATAGGCATAGCCTCCTAAGTATACAGCACTGGTCCCTCAAAACCCAGGCTCTCTGGGTGTTCTGGTATACCCTAATACACAAACATGACCTGCTGGAACTATGAAGCAGACGTGCCAGTATGGAGTAGTGCAAACCAATCTTCCAGTTCTTGTGCCATTTAATGGAAGGAAGTACAAACTAAATTTGTATAAAACTGAGTATGCGGCATGGCGTCGTTTCAAAACAAACTTTAAATGAGCTTTCTACTTCCCCCTCTCAGGGTCAGAAAACATGAAAGACCATGTGAAATAACTATGATGAGCAAAGATTTACTACTATTTACAAGACATTTCTATCTTTTTGATGAGAGAGAAAAAAAAAATAAGTGCAAAGCATCTGTGTCGGATATATCTGTGCCATGTGCCTGGGCCCTGACAGCCACCAAAAAAACACATCATAAGAAAGGAAAATAATAAGCTGTGAGTCCGCTTCTTAAATTGAAAAAGGCTCATCATATATTAATAAATACCATATAAGCAAGTTTGCTGTACTCCTAAAGCAACGTAACAGAATGGGGACCTTTCATTATTCACAGTTTGGCATTATTCATGGTTCTTATTATTTTATCTCTGAAATTTAAAAAAAAGGTTCTGCTGTGTTGAAATAATTTAGGTGATTTTCTTGGCAGTAATTTTCTGATGTATAAACTAAAAAAAAAGAAAAAAACATGTAGTGCATAGCAGGGAAAAAAGTAAGCAAAGAAGAATAAAATGTGTCCATTTACCTGTACAAGACAGTGATTTAAATTATTACAGAGAATGGCATTTGTCTTACCAATGTACTGGGAAATACTACATGATGATAAGCCTAAGCCTCAACATCTGCAGATGAGTGACAGAAACGTAAAGCAGAAAACTCATTTGCTGACAAAGATATGGCAATTCCCAGATATGTAAAATAATCAATAGGGGGAATGAAATTCAGAAAGAAGGCAGTATGAGCAAGTCAACGGAGTGAAAGTGAAATTTGTATTTTCACTCAATAAGGAATAAATTTTTGGATTGAAATATTGCTGCTGCTGAAAAAAAAAGGAGACAAATGATAGAAAATAATCTAAAATTAAAAACAAACCGTTTTATGTGTATTGACTTTTGGTTAAGGTGCAAAAACACCTAAGTTGTACTGGAAGGTTTACCATTAAACACCATCATCAAACTGTCACCATGGGTTCCTAATATGTCTTTGAACAAACAGATATTAAGGGATATGTTTTGTATTTTTCAAGTCAAAGCTATTTCTTCACAATCATGGTATATTTTAGTTTGTTACAAGAAACATCTATCCATCCATCATCCAACCCGCTATATCCTAACTACAGAGTCACGGGGGTCTGCTGGAGCCAATCCCAGCCAACACAGAGCACAAGGCAGAAAACAAACCCCGCACGCACGCACACACACACACACACTAGGGACAATTTAGAATCGCCAATGCATGTCTTTGGACTGTAGAAGGAAACCCACACAGACACGAGGAGAACATACAGACTCCACACAGGGAGGACCCGGGAAGTGAACCCAGGTCTCCTAACTGCGAGGAAGCAGCGCTACCCACTTACAAGAAACATATTTATTACATCTAAAAAAAAAATAACTAGCCCACCCTTGCACTTAATAATGGAAGTGAAGGGTCCAGGAGCCCCATGACAAAAAATATTAAATACATCCACTCAAAAGCAGTAAGGGTTTCAATGTAAGAAAACGTGCAATCCACGTTTCTGAGGCATGGCTGTGACAAAAATAACTACACAGTAAATAATACATTTTATCATAGATTCTTGGTCCTATTTTCTTTAGATAAGGATACGTTTTTTGCTCGTTTGTCTGCTTACAGGAGCCGTGGTTAGTGGAGTTATGAAAACCCAATGCCAAACACCCAAGCTACAACATTCTGTGTTGTTATTTCACATAGCTGACAGAGTAAGATTCATGCTGAGTGGAAGCCTAGTGTAAAGGGCACATATGACTTTCACTGTACTTTGTACACATAAAAAATCTGAACTGAACTGATAACACTGTGCTTTAATAAAAGCCATAGATGTTTGAAGGACCCACGCCATCTTTTCAGAAAAAGAAAATGCCAAAGTGTACAACAGAGCATACTGAAAAATATGGTAATAAAAGGACTAAACACAATGTTTTTGACTTTGTAAATTTATTAACATTCACTTATACCAAACACACAAACTCCATGTAGAACCTAGGGTTGTGAAGCAGGAATGAGCACTCAGCACTAATCTTGCTAAATTTCAACCTGATTAAACTTATTTGAATTGGTGCTGCTAAAGGAACATGAATGGATTAGTTGGTGAAGTGATGCAAACAGACCTGTTCAAGACTCATGTTTCAAAATGGCTGACAACAATGGTTTGCTACTTAAAACAATAAGGACATACTTTTTTGCAACATGTATGCAATCTCAAGATGGGGATCAATAATAAGTAACTTTTTTGGCTTAAAAAATTGTTGTATTCGTCAAGTTCTATGGCTTTTCTTTATAAAGAAACTCCAGCCCTTCACCTCCACGATAAAGTGCCTCATTTTTAAAAATTTTAAAAATATTCCTCATTTTAAAACGCAATTTCGTTTGGCAAACTAATATATGCTAAGATTGTGAAGACATAATTTTGACTTGAAAAACACAGAATGTATCCGTTAATGTTAATTATAAGTTTATAATTATCACCCAGTCATAGTATTAAAAATAAATAAAAACACATGTCTCATAAGCCCCTACGTGACTATAAGAATAAAGAACATTATCAGAAGACCAGTATCACAGTCATATCTGTTTCATCATTTCACAACAGGACTCTCAAGATACAACTACATTTTTCTGTCCTCTATGTTTATATAAAGCTATTTGTTATAAAGATATGACACTGATGTACATGCCACTGCATGGAGTTTTTGAAAAATATTCTGCATATTAGGATTCTAAAAATACTTTACTTATAATAAAAACATTTTAATTTCAATTCTTTTCAGTATAATCTCCCTGCATTTTAGTACACTTATATCAGTGGTCCAAAAGTTTAAGTGTTTTCAGGGAAAAATATTTGTGTTTGCTAGGCCAGCTCTCACTATCTTGCACAAAAATACAACTTGTCTTAGAGTAATATATACAGTATATAAGTAACAAGCTGGTTAAGTTTGCAGATGATACCAAGATAGGTGGATTAGCAGGTAATTTGGAATCCGTTATATCATTACAGAAGGACTTGGATAGCATACAGGCTTGGGCAGATTTGTGGCAGATGAAATTTAGTGTCAGTAAATGTAAAGTATTACACATAGGAAGTAAAAATATTAGGTTTGAATACACAATGGGCGGTCGGAAAATCGAGAGTACACCTTATGAGAAGGATTTAGGAGTCATAGTGGACTCTAAGCTATCAACTTCCCAACAGTGTTCAGAAGCCATTAAGAAGGCTAACAGAATGTTAGGTTATATAGCACGATCTGTGGAGTACAAGTCCAAGGAGGTTATGCTCAACCTTTATAATGCACTGGTGATGCCTCATCTTGAGTACTGTGTGCAGTTTTGGTCTCCAGACTACAAAAAGGACATAGCAGCACTAGAAAAGGTCCAGAGAAGAGCGACTAGGCTGATTCCAGGACTACAGGGGTTGAATTATGAGGAAAGATTAAAAGAGCTGAGCCTTTACAGTTTAAGCAAAAGAAGATTAAGAGGTGACATGATTGAAGTGTTTAAAATTATGAAGGGAATTAGTACAGTGGATCGAGACTTGTATTTGAAATGAGTTAAAATGAGTTAATCAAGAATACGCGGACACAGTTGGAAACTTGTTAAGGGTAAATTTCGCACAAACATTAGGAAGTTTTTCTTTACACAAAGAACGATAAGACACTTGGAATAAGCTACCAAGTAGTAGTGTATATACACATACACACACACACACACACACATATATATATATATATACACACACACACACACAATATTGTTTCTACTGCTAGCTTCTCCTCAGTAGATGAAGTGACCTACTGTTCAGAACATTCGGAGTCTGTCACATTTGTCTGATAATTATTGAACTTCTCTGTCCACTTATGTTAAATGCAAGGTAAACTATTGCTCCATACTGACCACATAAATGGGTGGATTTCAGATCCTTTGACACATTATCCCGCACATAAATCATATAATTCATATATCATATCATACAATTCCCTGTTGTTCTTTGAAACAAACAAATACATTTGCAGCCATATTCATGACATAGTGACACATTTGCATATTAACAGCAAGGTTCACAACAGCATAGAGTATAGAAACATTTTGAAGAACCCACATTTGTCTTATTCTGGACTTATAAATTTTCAATGTAATATAAATAGGAAAAAAAACATTTTACTGACAAATAACCCTTACCTCCTCCACTATCAAAACTTGGTATTCCATGAAGGATGACAAAGTGCAGGAAAAGGGGAGAAGTGTTCATTTTCATGGAGCCTGACAGTAGGCCACTTAGAAACTGTACATATCTAAATTTTAGATAACAGATAGAAAATGATTAAAGCAAACATTTTTTCAAGAAAACAGTATTCAAAATTGAGTTTGCAAACTTTGAGAGATAAAAGCCCAAATTTTGTTAACACATCTATTAATTATGTGGACTATCTATACAGGGTGGTCCAAATCTAATTATGCAGCTCCAGATCATCTGGGTGACTTTGATTTATGCGGGGACGATTACAGTTCACCGCAAAGATGATTTTTCATGTCATCAGTTTGCACACTTCTCGATGGTCTTGGATTTTTCAGGTGAATTTCTATGTAATAAACTTAATAAGTTATAACGTAATGAAAATTGCATAATTAGATCTGGACCACCCTATACAATTAAAGGAATAAAAATACCACTCTTACTTTGAAAGTTTGTAAGTAATTTATTTACTAATTTTACACACTAAAAAGACCAGAAAAGTTATAGGTGAAGCAGAATTTATCTGATGATTACTTTGTCCAGGAATGCCTAAGATAATGGAGTCTGAAATATGATTTAATTTTAACTGTTTCTGAAACGTGTACATTTCTAACAGTATGTTGCAAAAAGAACTTTCTCAGTAGACTAAGGTTAAGTGGTTTTGGTTTAGCATTGCCCAAAAAGTCAAGAGACATGAAACAGATTTACTGCCTCACATTTTTTTCACAGCCCGCAATGTGACCTGTGTCAGCCAGCAGCTGAAGGAAAACAAGATTAAACTTTCACTGACAGTTTTTTTTTTTTAACTTTATGACTTGGTGAAAAAAAACATGCATTACTCTCATCATACAGAAGATTACTTATATTGAAGAAATCCCAAATCCCTCTCTTTATGTCTTCAGGTCAGAAGGTTACATACTTCAGGTCACTACTCAGCAAACTGGTGAGAACATTAGGGATAAAAAGATTATACTCTTTTGTCACGGGATTCACATACCCAATATGCTTATGGAAAAAAGATGCTTTTTAATCTGATTATTAGTCACTCACTAGTCATAAACTATGACTCAAAATCTGTGTTAATGTCACATTTTGTTCAAACTAGAAACAGCCAAGTGGCAAAAAAACAACTAAAATAATCAATTGTGGATAGAAGATGCTAAAATGAGCGACACGGTGGCGCAGTGGATAGCGCTGCTGCCTCGCAGTTAGGAGACCCAGGTTTGCTTCCCGGGTCCTACATGCATGGAGTTTGCATGTTCTCCCCGTGTCTGTGTGGGTTTCCTCCGGGTGCTCCTGTTTCCTCCCACAGTCCAAAGACATGAAGGTTAGGTGCATTGGTGATCCTAAATTGTCCCTAGTGTGTGCTTGTTGTGTGGGTGGGTGTGTGTGTGTATGCACCCTGCGGTGGGCTGGCGCCCTGCCCAGGGTTTGTTTCCTGCCTTGTGCCCTGTGCTGGCTGGGATTGGCTCCAGCAGACCCCCGTGACACTGTAGTTAGGATATAGCGGGTTGGATAATGGATGGATGGATAGATGGATGCTAAAATGCCTTGTGTACTGATGCAAGACATTCATTAGTTTTATTTTGTTCAGTTTATATAGTTTGTTAACTTTCAATTTATTCCCTACTATGAACACAAGAAAGGCATAATCCAGTAGTGTAAATTTTCAAATTATGAAAAAACAGTTTAAAAAAAAAAAAAAAACATCATTGGCATTTAGAAACATTTTAGAACTGGTTTCTACATAAATGGCAAAAAACTACAATTTTCAAAAGTTCAACTTACAAAACAAAAATGTATTGTTTATGTTTTGATTAAGTGCAAATAGTTCAATAGTTTTTCCTTTTAATATGTATTATCACCACTGAAATACATTTTTGAGAAATACTGAAAACCTCTTTTGATCGGTGTTGCTCCAAAATTATTTTTGTATGTCCAAAGCAGTAAAGTCAGTTTCCTGATGTATGATTCATTGAAACACTTTTTATCAATTAATTTTGGCAATCCTGTTAAGGTTTATGAATAGTGTGCATTATTCAAGTTTTAGTTTATGTTTATTCTTAAGTTTCCAACTCAAAGGGCTCCATTCACAGTTTTTGTAGAATTTATACAATCATGGAGCAGGGGTCCATAGACAACTATTGTGAAGTATAGAGTCTAGCTGGTGTTGCTTTGCATACTTGGGCCAGGTTTATACTTCACATGACACAACGCATGCTCCAGTGGACGCTACTGCTGCACAAGCGTTTTACTGTTTATACTTGCGCATGTACTTTACGTAAATCTGGAAGAACCCACCAGGTGGCAGTGTGAAATATCATCACGGTGAGAACAGGTTCAGCTTTGCTGTGTTGTGAATTGCCTGGAACACCCATTAACTTCCGATGACACTGTGCTGCAATATCTCTGAAAAGGATGTTTAATGATTGAATCCATTAATCCAGGGATGTGCCCATTCCACAAGCATTAGGCGCAAGGCAGAAACAACCCCTGGATGGGGCATCAGTTCATCCTAAGGCGAATACAAGCACTCACATACACTAGTGTCATTTTAGCATCACCAAATCCCCAAATCTGCATATCTTTGGAAGGAAACCAGAACACACTGTGGAAACCCTGCAGGAAAACATACAAACTCTAGGCAGGGAATACCAGCGATGTGACTCTCTGTGAGACAGCAGCGCTACTGCTCCGCTACTGTGTCACCCCTGTGTGTGTAATTATTAACAGTATTCATTATTTAAATGAAATTAACAATTTGTCTGTAAAATGTAGCATTCATACTTTAATGCATTTCATCATGATATCACGTATAAATCTAAGGATTCTACATGTGCAGAGAACTGGAATATCATACATTTAATGTGTTCTGTGTTATGATCTTTTGCTGTTTGCCCCTGCTGTCAAGTCAGGAGGAAGCCCCAGAAGGTCAGAGCGATTAACAACTGGGATGACATTTACGACAGTCTGCTTTAATGATAAACTATGAGGTTAAAGTAGGCATTTCGAGATTAAAGCCGAAATGTCCACTTTAATCACAAAATACACCTTTTCACCACGTCCTTAATTGTTTTTCTCTGTGGCTCAAATACAGCGCTGTACATTATGTTGCTATTGTGAAGTTGCAAAAAAAAAAAGACGGCACAAAAGATGGTATGTGAGACTTTTAAATGTATCGTGTCATTATGATGGGGAATATGCGATGCTTGAATATAAAAGCACCAAGAATGCAATTGTATGTCGGCATTTTGCTTCACCACACTGAACCATTCATTAAACATCAAAGCACACACATCTATCCTAGAGGATCCTTAAAGCAGCTTTCTGATCCATGTAGATAGTAAACAGAGACTCTGATGTCACATTCCTACTTTAATCACACTGCGCCCCCCAACTTTTTACTGGTAATTCAACATGCGCATGCGTCGCATTAATACGTGTCAAATGAACGCTGGGAACATGTAGCAGCCATGATGTGTGCGTGTACGTGTTCTGAGCATGAAGTATAAATGAGCCCTTAGAACCATTTCGTTCCACATATAATAGTATGATTTTTTCCTTCATTTGAACAAATTGGTTTATAATTCATGATGGTTTGCTGTTCACTGTAATAAAAGCATAATGTTGTTTTTCATCCACCATGTGAATGTTGTCTCTTACTCCCATGCTTTTAAAGGTATGAGCCAAAAGCGATCACTTCTGGTTGGAAAACAAACTACAGAACAAGACAGGAGATGTCATGCTCATCAAATATTTTCAGGATAAAATTACTTGATAATATTATCAATGTATTTATTTTTTTACCCAACTCAGGGGAGAGGGTTAGAGCCTATTCCAGCTACATCAAAGACAAGGCAGGAGCTAGCTGTGAACAAAGCATAAAGTCCTTGTTTAAATTTTAAAGGCGCAGCTGTGTCATTACAGTATAAAATGTTTGTTAGTGATCTTAATGAATATGGATGAAAGTGATCAAAATACGTGACTGTTAATGTTTACTTTAAGGTTTTTCTTTTTTTGCATTTGTTTGCAAAGCCCAAGATAATACTACATTTTATGAAAATGTCTTCGTTAACAATAAGTTTAAATGCTATTTTTGTATGTAATATGGCTTTCTCATGTAAACACTAACAGTTCTATTAACAATAACAACCACTATTAATACTGAAAAGAAAATCTGTATAGTTTTGCAATAGGTTCAAAATATGACTATTTGCTGTTGAATTTTGTACTAAATTAATGCCTGTTCATTTTACTTGACACTGCTTTAATGATGCTCCCGAGTTCACTGGTTAACATAGATCTTTTAACATGACCGATCAGCTCTTACATGACTCATTTTACTGAAAGAGGCACTCATCTCCTGTCTTAAGTCTGAGGCATCTTGAGTTGGTCTCTTTCTACCGCTTCATTTATTATGTAGATGAATTAACTCCACTCCCACACAATACAAAGTGATCGCACTGAAAAACTTCTTAACCTGACTTCAAATTACACGCACCCTGCTTTCCATTTCTTTCAAGGACAGAAACTGAGTAACCTTTCATTCTTCTTTTCAAAGAGCTCTACCCTAAATACCTTCTAAGGTACAGTAAGTGCCACTTGTCTGGCGGTCTTTGAAATTAGTAAGATATCTGGCGTCAAAGTTGTGCTTACAGTGTACTTGGAAAACCTGAGCTGTTTCTTGCCAAAAGCTGTCAGTCTCTAACTCCAGCCATGACTTAGAAATAAGGGTTTTACTTGTGGCCGAGACTACTCATTAGCTCTTCAAATATAAATATATAGTTGGATATTTCCTTCTTACATAGCTAACCTTACTTCATACTGAACCAGCTGGTGTTACTTCTTCCCAATGACAATTCTGGGCTGTGATACAATGAATCATAAAGGATCCCCAATCTAATTTCACCCCAAGCCACTAGCTCAACCAGCCTGTTAAGATACAAATGAACCTCTGTTCGCTAGACAGCTTACTTTCCTTTCCTTTTCCTCCTTGCATTCACTTCTCTCCCACCTTTGGACACTTTCGGATCATTAGAACTTCTATATTGCATCACTTCACTAGACTGTATCACCTTTAACACTACTTCCAGAAATTTGTGACGAAACCTCAGCTTGTTGAAATGACCATAGATACAGATGTTGCTCAGGTTCTGCAATTTCTAAAGGTATGTGCTAATGGAGTGCTAGCATTGAATGATATTCAAAACTAATTTATTATAGTACAGTTTAAATCTTACATATATATATACATACTTATATATATATATATATATATATACATACTTATATATATATATATATATACATACTATATATATATATATATATACATACTTATATATATATATATATATATATATATATATAAAATGAACCATATTATAAGGTAATGGAGAGTCAGAACCTATCATGAGCCTTGGAAATTCACACACCTAGGCATACCATGAAAATTGAACTCACCAACTAGTCCAACACCCATATTATTGGGATAGACCATTTCAGAAAAATGAATAAAATAGAAAAGAAAAATCAGTGTGGACACATGGAAGAGATCAAGGCAAGAGTCAGCAACACTTTGAAATAAAATAGCATTGGTGGTGGTTGAAGTAGTTCCACGGTCTATGTAAAGGGCCTTGAGTAGGTAAGAAAAGTGCTCTATAAATGTATTTAACTATTATTGAATGCCTCTATTTATATATCCACATATTTTGCTAGCTATGACTGTCTTGTTATGTCTGTACTTTACAGGTATGTATCATGTCAAATGGAAGGCAAAAAAAAGAAAAAATCTTAGGCAAATTTACTTTAATGAGAGCTAAGCAGGAGTCTGAAAGGCTTACCACTAATGGGATTGCTGAAGTCTGGATCACCAGTCATGATGTATTAGTCAGACACCAGTTTGCTGCAATATGAGTACAACTAGACACTCAATGTGTGACTTTGTCAATTAAGCAATCTTTTTCTTTTTTTTTTGCCCATCAGTTTTAGTTGATACTGCCTTGAACGAATGGCTCCAATCTTTGAGTATTAATGACGTGTTTTTTTTTCTGTCATCATGGAAACAATGATACACTTACCTTTTTTGTGAGGGTTGCATTAATGCTGAAACTTTATCATCGTAAAACTTCCTCATTGCAAACCGATCCAATGCTTGATCCGCACTAAATACACAAGTAAAAATACAAAGCAAGGTTTTAGAAGTGAAAAGGATAAATGTATAGTAAAATTAATATACTGTAGATTGTATTCAATAAAAATATATAGTAAATGTGGGCTAGCAACAGAATGAAACTTTAACAAACAACTGCCACAGACACTTTAATATCATAGAATATTTGTACAAATCGGCGGCACAGTGGCGCAATGGTAGCGCTACTGCCTCACAATAAGGAGACCTCTCTGCATGGAGTTTGCATGTTCTCCCTGTGTCTGTGTGGATTTCCTCCCACAGTCCAAAGACATGCAGGTTAGGTGCACTGGCAATTCTAAAATTGTCCCTAGTGTGTGCTTAGTGTGTGGGCGTGTGTGCCCTGCGGTGGGATCAAACTACTGAAGTTACGGGCCTTCTGTGCTGACTTTGACTAACTCCTCCAAGGTTAAGACACTGAGTGGGTTTCAAACTTTTGACTTTATTCTGTTCTGTACTGAAAAGCCATGTTCACATTGAGCTGCTGAAATAGGCAGAATAAGCATGAGCTCAACAAGATGTATGACCTGTTTATGACCTGTTGCATCAAATTCAGCCCTTCGTTTATCATTATGGAACAATCATAACCAGTCTCTCCATGAAATTCTCCATGTACTTAGGAAATATTTTTGTGCATGTTTCAAAATATGACATTATTTTCAATGCGTGTCCCTTGCACCCAGCATGGACACATGAACTGCATAAACCAGCCTTAAGTGGAATGCAGCTCACGGATGTCCAAGGGGGATACCCAAACCAACACATATGTTGACGGCACATCTGCTCAACAATAAAAGGCCTTTTGCATCTGTTACAATATAGTTAGTTTACAGTTTCAATGATTTAATTCTCCACTGGGAAACTAAATAGAAATGATAATTGCCAAAGCCTATTTTTCTGACCATTTTAGTCGCAGTCTGCAGAGCTGTAATATATAAAACTACAGGCAAAAAGTGTAAAATTCTACTTTCAGGAAATTAAAGTTAATACTTAAAACACTTTATCAGTGCTGTATTGTATTATTTAATTACCACTTTATTGTTTTTTGCATTGCTTAAGTATTTGCTAGTTGTTCTCTTTCTTGGAGTATAGCACAAAGCACAATCAAGTTTAGTAAGTGTACATTAATTTCTAATGACACATTGTTTAAAACGGTATTTTATTTAACATATAGGTAGCTGTATATCATATATAAATGTATAAAAAAAGAAATATATAATATTTGTAGTTGGACTAATTCTTCATGAAAGGAAAAAGACCTTACAGAGAAAAATCATTACCTTGCAGAGATATTGGTGAAATGCATGTAAGAAGAAATCACAACTCCAATTCTTCCTTTGCCACCCTGAAATAGACAGAGTTACAGCTGTTTATGTGAAAACCATGTTTAATTCAGCATGGGATATTAACGGCTTGAAAATGGAAACAAACTCTTAAAGGTCTGCTTAAGACTCAAAAGTATCAAATTTAATTCTGGATTTGACTCATGCATTATAAGTGTTTGGAACGTTTGGTCTATAAACTACAGTTTTTAAACTGTTCCTATTAAATTCCTGCATCTTGCACTACAATATAATTTGCAAATCTGTCGCACTATTATACAGCTTCAAAACAGAAAACTATCTCTGTGCTAAACAATGGAATATCACAAAAAAAATGTCTCACTAACTAAAAGCCTTATACAATAAATAGCAGCTTTAAATTTTATCAACAGTATTAAGGTGACCCAGTCTTGGGTCTATAAACAGAATATGGTGTAACCTAAATATTATCTTAATTCAAAGTGCCGTAACATTACATTGAAGCATGCATGATGAGTATAGCAAGTTTAACAGAGATTAAACATTGTGAAATATTATCTTGTGCCTTCTAAATGTTTACAGTGGAGAGCATTCCTGAGTGTCTGATATAAACATTGCATCATCACAAGAAAGACAAACAAGTAGTCACAAGAGAGGTATGTGAAGATGTAAATCACAGGAAAAGTTGTGTTTAAGGCTGTATTAAATAAATCATGCAATTCCAGCTATAAGCAGGACTGGGTAAAGTCTAATAGCATGTACAAAAGACTACAAGACCCCTTTTGAGAGACAAAAACAATCAAAATCAGTTGCCTTCAGAGGTTATGGCATGAAAAGAATAACTGAAAATGTAAATGAATGACTAATAAACTAAACTGAAGAATACTCATTCCTTGACATTCCCCTTTCTGTCATAAAATGTTCATGGAATCAAAAAGGCCAAGATCAAGTATATTGCCATGTGTATATAGTGTAATGAAATTGTTACTTGCTGGACAGTGAAATTAATACCAACAAAAAGACACACGCAGTAAAAAGTATACTTTACATAGCATCCAAGATAGAAAGATATAATGATAGTGCTTTGTATCTATGTCACAATATTTGCTATTATGATTGGCTGGTCAGTAATCTTTCAATCTGTGGAGAGAAACTTGCCCTAAACATACTGTGATCTTTTATAATAATGTTTACTAGTGAGTGTTGTATATGACCTAAACAGAAGACAGCTGGGTTCCACTAATATTTTGTACTGTGCAGACTTTATAATCTTTCCAAATCGTAACTTCAGATCCTCAAATGAGTGTCTCCTTACAATTCCAAAAGCTAAATTTAAAAGAAGTGGTGAGGCGGCCTTCTGCTGTTATGCACCTAAAATCTAGAATAGCCTGCCAATAGGAATTCACCAGGCTAATACAGTGCAGCACTTTAAAACACTGCTGAAAACACATTACTTTAACATGGCCTTCTCATAACTTCACTTTAACTAAATCCTGATACAGCACCACCTACTCAAAGCATCATGATGCTCCAACATTGATGGACTAAAAGCCAGAAATCTACATGACCATCATCATCAAGTCCTTCCGTGAGAACCCTACATACAAAGAGGACTGTTTCATTTATGTTAAGTAGAATGCCCAGAGGGGACTGGGCGGTCTCATGGTCTAGAATCCCTGCAGATTTTATTTTTTTCTCCAGCCGTCTGGAGTTTTTTTTTTCTGTCCACCCTGGCCATCTTATTCTATGTTAATTAAGGTTGACTTATTTTATTTTCTTACTGTGTCTTTTATTTTTCAATTCTTCATTATGTAAAGCACATTGAGCTATATTTTTTTTGTATGAAAATGTTCTATATAAATAAATGTTGTTGTTTAGCCAAGCAGGTGCCGTAGTAAGATAATATGCAGCCAATGAGGTTGAAATGTACTGTGCAACTGTAAATTTTTAGTGAGAATGGATGGAGAAGTCTGAGGAACTTGAGACACCAGCGAGCATCCTTAACAATATCCCAAATGTGCTGTGCCAACATGATGATCACTCCCAAAAAATGTAAAACTACCCAGCCTCTCAACAGCATCACCTCATATTAAAAGAGCAGTGTGATGTGCATTCTGCTTAAATTTTTTTTTTTTTTTTAATTTTTATTTATTAATTTTATTACAATCAATACATAGCAATCAAGTTTTACAAAAAAAATTATGCTAAGAACAGATCGATCCCCACCCTTGAGAGAGAGCAAGCCAAGCGGTGTAAAATTTAAGGCTTGTAAAAATACCTAAATCAACAAATTCTCTGTGCTTTATAAACTTATTTCAAAATATTACTGATTAGATCCTGCCATGTTTTGAAAAAGTCTGCACAGATCCTCTAACTGAGTATTTGATTTTTCCAATTTTAAATAATATAACACATCAGTTTCCCACTGACTTAAAGAGGAGAGTTTGGGTTCTTCCAGTTTATCAGAATAAGTCTGCGTGCCAACAGTGTAGTGAATGCAATCACAATTTGTTTGTCTTTCTCCACTTTAAGACCCTCTGGAAGAACCCCAAACACAGCTGTTAATGGGTTAGGAGGGATTGTGAGTCCAAGACTGTCTGAGAGGTAATTAAAATTTTTGTCCAGAATAATGTTAATTTGGTGCAGGCCCAGAACATGTGACCTAGTGAGGCTGGGGCTTGGTTGCAGCGTTAGCAGGTTGGATCATGCCCTGGAAACATTTTGGAGAGTTTTAGTGAGACAGATGTGCTCGATATATAATTTTGAGTTGTATAATTGTATGCTTTGCATATGGAGCTTGAGTGAATTCTCTGCATTGCTACTTTCCACTCCTTTTCTGATATATTAATTGAGAGGTCATTTTCCCAGTGTCCTCTTGGATCTTTGAAAGGAAGGGATTGTAAAAGGATTTTATATATTGTAGAGATGGAGTCTAACTCCTTGAAATTGAGCAATATTTTTCCAGCGTGGATGAGGGTGCAAGATGAGGAAAATCTGGAAGGTTCTGTTTAACAAAGTTCCTGATTTGAAGATAGTGAAAGAAATTTGTAGCTGGAATGTTAAATTTGGAATGTAATTGTTCATAGGATGCAAAGGCGTTGTCTATATAAAGATCTCTAAGCAAGTTAATTCCAAATTTTTCCAGATATTAAAAACTGCATATGTTTGTGAGGTTGAAAGAGGTGGTTCTTTTGCAGGGTGCCACAGAAAGAAGCTTCTCCGTCTTAAAATGCTTTCTACATTGGTTCCAGATTCTAAGTGAGTGGAGCACAATTGGGTTATTAGTGTATTGCCGATAGCGTGTGTTTATTGGAGCACAGAGCAAGGAATACAAAGAAGTACTGCAGGATTTTACTTCTATTGCGGTCCATGCCTGTGTATGTTCTTCTATTTGTGTCCAGGTTCTTATCGACTGTATATTTGCCCAGTAATAAAACTGGAAGTTAGGTAGAGCCATGCCGCCTTCTGCCTTTTGTCTTTGTAGGGTCGCTCTTTTGATGCGTGGATGTTTAGAATTCCAAATAAATGAGGTTATTGTTGAATCTAATTGCTTAAAGAACGATTTATTAATGTATATTGGTATGTTTTGAAATAAAAAAAGGAGCTTAGGAAGAATATTCATCTTAACAGTGTTAATTCTTCCAGCTAGTGTGAGATGAAGGGTTGACCATCTATGCAAGTCTTGTTTAATTTTTTCCATGCAGGCGAAATTTTGTTGATAAAGAGCTTTATGTTTACTTGTGATGTTTACCCGAGGTATTTAAACTGTTCTGCAATGATAAAAGGAAGGGTGTCTAATCTAATATTATATGCTTGAGAATTCACGGAAAGAGTACACTTTTATTCAGATTAATTCTGAGACCAGAGAGCTTTTGAAATTCTGTGAGTGCTGCTAAGACTGCAGGCACAGAATTTTCTGGATCGATATATACAGTACCATGTCATCTGCATATAATGAGATTTTCTGTTCCAGTCCTTCTCTGCTAATCCCCTTTATCTGATCAGTATTTCGACAATGTATTGCCAGTGGTTCAATGGCAATTGCAAACAACAGTGGTGACAAAGGGCATCCTTGTCTTGTGCCACGTTCTAGTTTAAAGTAGTCTGAGCAAATGTTATTGATGCAAACTGAAGCTTCTGGGTTAGTATACAGTAATTTAATCCATGCACAAATGTTGGGCCAAACCCAAACTTCTCCAAAATAGTAAAAGGTATTTCCATTCAATCATGTCGAATGCTTTTCTGCATCCAATGATAATAATATTTCTGGGGTGTTTGATTTAGTTGGTGAGTATATTACATTAAACAGGCGTCGAAGATTTGAAGATAAGTGTGGCCCCTAATAAATCCAGTTTGGTCTTGTGATATTACTGAGGGAGCACTTTCTCCATCCTTCTAGCTATGATTTTAGAGAGTATTTTAACGTCGTTATTCAGAAGTGAAATTGGTCTGTATGATGCACATTGTAATAAGTCCTTATTTTGTTTTGGAAAGACAGTGATTAGTGCTTGGCGAAAGGTTTGTGGAAGAGATTGGTTATCTCTGGCTTCTGTAAATGTTGCTAATAGGAGGGGAGCTAGCTGAGCGGAGAATTTCTTGTAAAACTCTGCAGGGTAGCCGTCAGGGCCTGCTGCTTTTCCACCTTGGGTGACTTTATAGCATCCAGTAATTCTGATAATGACAGAGGTTTATCGAGTTCCTCCACACTAAAGCGTCAATTTGTGGTATCTGTAATTTATCCAGAAATGCATTAGATTGTATATTGTCTTCTTTAAACTCAGTAGTATATAGGGATTTATAGTAGTCTCTAAAAGTGTACATTATATTTTTGTGTTCGATGATTTTATCTCCGTTAGTGTTAGTAATTACGAGATTGCGTTGCGTACATCTTGCTTGTGAATTTGTTGCTAAAAGCTTATTAGCTTTCTCTCCATGTTCATAATAATGATGTCTGGATTTGTAAATTAGTTGTTCAGTTTCTTTAGTTGTCAAGAGGTTTAATTCTGAATGTAGAGCCTGCCTCCTCTTATGTAGAGTCTCGCTTGGTAGTCTGGCATGTTCTTCATCTATTTTAGTAATTTCGCTTTTTATCTCTGCTACTTTCTTAGCGGATTTATTTCTGTGGGAAAGATATGAGATAATCTGTCCTCTTAAGAAGGCCTTAAGAGTTTCCCAGAGTATTCCTGCAGAGATCTCAGGGGATGTATTTGTCTCTAGAAAGAATTCAATTTGTTTGGATATAAATTCAGTACAATTCTCGTCAGCTAATAGAAGCGGATTGAGGCCATCTCTTGGGGTGAGTGTATGGGGCTTAGTAATTTCAGCTCCAAGATCATGGAGCATGGTCTGAAATAACAATAGCATCGTATTTACAAGATTTAATCTTAGGCAAGAAGTTATTATCTATAAAAAGTAATCAATCCTTGAGTAGCAATGATGTACTGGTGAGTAGAAAGAATATGTTCTTGAATTTGGGTTTAAAACCTCCAGGGATCTGATAAGTTGTGATCAGTTATAAACTTTGTAATTATCTTTGCGGTGTTAGTTGCCGTTCCCCCTGTGGAGGAAGTCTTATCTAAAAGTGGATTTAGAACACAATTAAAGTCCCCAGCCATTATAAGTTTATGAGTGTTCAGATTGGGAATGGATGCAAATAAATTTTGTATAAATTCCTTATCATCAACATTAGGTGCATAAACATTTATCAAAATCATTTTACAGTTAGATAAGTCTCCCATGACCATCACATATCTCCCTTCAGGATCCAATACTACATCTGATGCTACAAATGGTACTGTTCTATGTATGAGAATTCCCACCCCTCTAGTTTTCTTTGTAAAACTAGAATGGAACATTTGGCCAGTCCAGTCTTTTGCAGCGGAACTGATCCTTACTTAGTAAGTGGGTTTCCTGTAAAAATACTATTTTAGCATTTAGACCTGTTAGGTGAGAAAGTACTTTCTTTCTCTTTAATTCATGATTCAGGCCTTTAACATTCCAGCTTACGAAGTTAACTGTCCCATCATGGAGACACTGATTCTGAGTTTTTGATGTCATTTTATAGTCTTAACTGGAAGTGAAATAGTTTAGGTCTTAATTTCCTATTCCCCCAAGAGTTGTTGCCATGCAGCTTATTATTACGTTGATAGTTATAATTATAAAGATTGAGATGATAGATTAGATATAGATCAAGCCTGCTCTCTTTCTCTTCCCCCCTTATTAAACAAATTTAAAGGTTTGTATTTCATTTGTGGTCCGCTGCTCATTTAACATCCTTTACAAGTTCCACTGGGAGATATCGAGTTATATAAAAATAAATACAAAATATTGTCTGGGACAAATACCAGCATGGCATCAATGAGAAAAAAACCCTGTAACTTCAAAAATCCACATCAGTCCTTTAAATCAGTAATTCTGAAGTTCAGTCCTGCGCACTGCTAGTGGCTGTGGGTTTTTGTTACAACTAGTTTCAAAATAAGTGAGTCATTTTTAACTTTAGTTTATTCCTTAATTAGCTTTTTAATTTTTTGTTGCGTTTATTTTACATTGAGAAAAGTACATTAGTGTTAGATTTCCATTTCCAAAAAAATATAATAAATTGTTATAATATAAAAATATATCCCACTATCAGGTGATTAGCATTAGTGTATTTGCTTGCTTATATTGCAGGAAAGATATGGAAAACAAATTGGTTAGTGAAGGTGTGCTGAGAATAACTAGTAGGGGCCTCTGTTCAGAATGATTTAAACTTCCACTTTTAGAATGTAGTTGATACTTGTTACAAAAGCAATCATATTTGATGTATATTAGTAGTAAGAGAAGTTGTTAGGCTGGGATATTCTGTGCTGTGATAACTTGAATGTACCCATATTTTTATTTTTTATTTGATTTTTATCATTATGCCAAAAAGTTAATTGACTTTAACCTGGAGATATATTTGAGTGTTGGCACAAGCACTTTATGGAAGTCCTAAATAAAATATGCTCTAGGGGCAGAAGTAAGCATGAAGCAAATTTTGGGTATGGGTCCAACCAGAAATAATGCAAGTACTTGATATTGTGGAGTATCTCAGTTAGTATGCCCCTCAAAGATATGAGGACGGCAGGGCTAGTACCTCAAGATGGACAGATTGGAATGATGGTCCCCATTTTAAAAATGAAAAAATTGCTGCAATTGTAACTATGTTTTCTTGGAATACAGACTGGAATAAGAAAACATTAATACTACACCAGTCCAATCAAAAGATGAAATGGAACCACGTAACTTTCCACGAGGAGCTGGAAAAGCATATAAGCATTATACAACTGTAACCCTTTCAAGGAAAAATGGATAGAAAGGACAATGAAGTAAATAATTACTGTATAACTAAAGTGATAAGTTCTAAAAAGGAGGAAAGTCTAAAATGGTATCTACTGCATGCTCTCATTTTTGTTTCAAGCAGATATTGAAGGAACCTCTAAATGCCACAAGGAGGCACACCAGGCTAGAAGTAAACTTGAAGCCCACAAGAAAAAGAGAAATGGTGTTAATAGAAACTCCCTAGGACTGTAATGTATTATAGTATATCTAGGTTTTGGGTCAGTAGTATTATTAGTTTTGTATGTTGGGCTTAATGACCTGGGGCCTCATGTATAAATGGTGCATACGCACAAAAATGTTGCATAAGAACGTTTCCACGTTCAAATTGCAATGTACAAAACCTAAACTTGCTGTAAAGCCATGCACATTTCCACGGTAGATCATACCCTGTCTTACGCAAGTTCTCTGCTCGGTTTTGCAGAGTGGTGGCACCCAGCGTCAAAGCAATGCTACTGTTTCTGTGTGGTTATCCTTTCATTTTTAGAGCCACATCCCTGACGTGGCTTTATAAACACACTGAAATGAAGCGCATATTGTTTATTAGTTTAATGCATCTGATTGTAATTAACTTGTAACAATATAATGGTCCACAGAATGGTCAAACTATTCCAAATACCATAACTGCTTTAGCGTTGTTAATCTCACTCCACCTCAAATCCCACATCGGATCATCTTTTTCCATATTACTCTCACTGCACTACTCGGAGTATTTATATCACTGTATTTGAGTGTGAATCACAGCTGTACAGCAGCTGATCGGAAAGAGAATTATTGGTATACAGCATCAAGCACACGCTGCCTCAGCCATGCTGTCTATTGAACTGCTCTCATATGACAAATGCTTCAGAGCCTTTCCTGTACTGACCTTGCAGTTCGGAAACAGTTTCATCCCAAGAACTCTAAACGCACACAATCAGTCCATCAAGTGCTCCTTGTAGAACTGTTTGTACTTATAAGTACAATTACCTCACTGTAAACTTGCGATACAGTTCTAATATTGCACAACCTGAGCCACTTTATAAAGTGCGTATTTACATATGATGACGATATCATTTTTAAGATGAAATGCAGCGAAATATGTTTTTTATATTATAGAGTTAAAACTTTAACGATACGGTGCTGCAGCGCTAGCGAGCCACTGGCGCTCTGTTCATGGATTGTTCCTGCCTCACGCTGTATTCTTGCTGGTGTTGACACAACACTGGAAGGATAGATGGATAGAATAATTAAACACGTACTATGAAGATATTTCGATGTTCCTTAAAAGTTTTGAAGAATCGGTATTCTAAGCTTACAGATGGATTAACGTCTATTACTGAGCTGATTGTGTGGCGATTGGGTTTTTGGAGAAAGAAAAGTAAGGATAGGAATTGGAGGTTAGCACGTTTGAAAGAGACAGTACTGCTACGATTAAGTATTTCATCGAAGGTAGCACACGGCACAGCAAGCATCTTGCATGAGACATGAAGAATCACTGTGCCACCATGTTCCCATGTTTAATAATATGCTTTAACTCCTATCATCGTGAAAATGATATCACGTATACATCTCAGTATTTTAATTATTGAGAGAGCTGTAATTTCACAAATGTAATGGATTCTGTGTCCTGTCGGAGAAAGAGAACAGCCGGAAGCACGTAGTGATTCACACACACAGAGCACATAGAAGATTAAATACAAAACAAAGCATTTAACGTGCTATTTTAGTTATGATGGGATTGAGAAACTAGTAAATTAAATGATTTTAAAATTAAGTTTATGATGTTCTACTTTAATGAGAAAATAAACTACGTGATTAAAGTGGAAATTTAGAGATTAAAGTTGACATTTCATGCTTTTTTCCCCACTGTGTGCCTTTTTTTTCCTCTGTACCCTAATAAGCTTTCATATGACACTTAGACGGTGGGCTACAACTCACCTTTTCACGGCGACTTTGATATCTGACAACTTCCTTTTTATTTCGGTCACTGTGCGACTTTGTGAACTTGAGCTTGAACCATTTGGTATTCGCTGAAATTCTTCTATTTTCCCTCTTGCTTTTCCCGTTGCCTTTTCACGGAAGGTTGAGGTTAAGGGCTACTTATATTGATTTGCATATTCAAAGAGGCATAATTCTGGGAGAAGTTGGAGCGGGATAGCAGGTGCGTGCATGTGCATTACTTTTCATGCTGACCAGGATTTATGTAGTGGAAGAACGTGGAAGTTGGCGTACGCACAGATTTATGTATCTGGATTTTTTTGTGCGTAAGCACATTTCCGCTTTTGTCCATATGCCATGTTACAGTGTGAATTCTACTCACGGCGTTATACATGAGGCCCCTGGTGCCAATAAATGATTTTCTATGTTTAGGTTATAACTGGTTATTTTGCAGAAAATAACATGAATGCTTACTTTAGTAAATTTCACATCATACAGCATATAAAATTTGAATCTAAAAAAATACTAGAAGAGCATATTTAAGAAAGAGTTTCCTCGAAACAAGTTTTAAGTTGAAACTGGCTATATTGGTAACAAGTAAACACGATAGCCCTTCAAGACTAGGGTGTGACAACTGTAATCCAAAAAATGTCATGCCCTCAGTAGCAGAGGGAAAACTGCTGATTTTTATTTACCAATTTTTATGTGGGTGCTGACTACCACAGGATTGCTATGCATAAAAATAATGTGTTCAGTACCCACAGCATTAGGCTTCTTTCGGTGCTTTTTTGTGCAGTTTATAATTTTTTTTGTCATAACACTGTTTTGTTTCTAAAAATAACTGTTACCAAAAAACTTAATATTTCAAATAAAAAATGACAAATCAACAAAATTAGGAATGTTGCAATAGCTTAAATGTGCAAATAACACTAAGGGATTTATCATGTTCTTACTCTGCAGTGAATTACAACCACATGCTGGGGATCGTTGTTAAGCCAATTTTCCATGGCTTTGCAAATGGTGCACATTTTATCAAGTGGTGGGGCATGAAGGTCAGGCCAGCCAACATCCATAATCTGAAACAAGAACAGGAAAATCAAAGTGTTTTTGACTACAAAAGCAGTTAAGAAAATGCAAGGCTACACAGTACATATTCTTTAACAAAAAAATGCATAATGCTTCGAAGTAATACTATTATTATTTAATATCATACAGAGAAGATCTAGGGAAAATGGTTTCTTAGGACACATGCTTTTCTACTAACTTATTATACAGAAAGAATTAATTATCACTAATCTGGAATTTGTAATTGCTAATGGCCACTTAATCATACATTTCAATCGCTTCTGCATAAATAACACCCAATGTGTGCCTGAACAAAAACATGTTTCTGGGCCCAATTAAATAGGTCACAAAATAAAATGTATCAAAACAACCCACAAGAAAAAGGGGCATGGCCAGTGGCAAAAGCAGCAATAATCACTGAAATTTGCTTTTGGCAATGGCAGAAAGTACATGCTAGAAACTTTGAGATATATATATTATAGTCTCATTGATAAAACATATGCATTTGGAGAAGTTCATCAAGCTAATTTCCTAATATTTCATCCATTATAGTAAAACTGATATGAATATTAAGCTAACTATACTTTGGATGAAACTTTTATAGATACTTTTTTCAAATGACCACTGTTGACACCGACTTAAATGCTGATATTGAAGAATATACAGGTATAGGATTGAAAAAGTGTTATTTTCCTGAGGAATGCTAATTTTCAAAGAAAATTACCTTGGGGTTAAGTTTGGAAAGATCATATCTTTTTTCTGAAAGGTTAAATACCTGTGAAAAAGCCAACATACAAATATTTTGATTAGCAGAGCATTTGGCCGTCAATTCACTTTGTTAAACTGCTTTGTCAATTTAATGGACACGCATGCCTGTCCCAGCAGGATTTGGCCCCAGGCTGGATAAAACCCCGGACAAGGTGTCAGTCTACCATAGGTCACTCTTACTCACCCTTCTCTATGTTAGAGTCAATAATTAACATAACATTCTCTTCTCTTCGATGTAGGGGAAAACCCAGGTGGACCCAGGAGAACAGCAAAATGCATCAAAAACAAGGCTGAGCTGGAACTTGCTTTAAGGCAGCAGCACTAAGAACTACATCACTGTGCCACTCATTGATGGCACACTTTGCTGTAAACAATGTTATCCCATTGATGGACATGTAACATGGTAAAAGTAGTAATATGTGAGATACAGAAAATAAATTAGAAAATAAAGCTAAACAATACCACAAACAAACTAAAAGATAGGCCAAGCAGCTAATCTTTTATTTTATAGAAATCAGAATGACCATAAAACAACAAAACTAAATGCTGCAAAGCAACATAAAATAATTGAAACCCCTTAATACAATTCAAGGTTGTGGGAAGCAGGAAGCTATTCTCCTAGTACTGGACACAACACTAGAACAAACCACGCTCACTTCATACACACATATCCATATTAATCTTTAATTAGGGTCAATTTAAAATTGCAAGTTAACCGAACCTGCACATCTTTGGGAATTGTGGAAGTAGGAGGAGGAGGAGGTTGGAAGAATATGCTGATAGCGAATTGCCGAACCCATCACACGACAAACCACCTGGATCGGGACCTACTGTATACCTATAGTACCTGTAGCAAATGCCTTACAGATACTTAAAGAACATGTAAACACCACAGGAAATGACTGGGCATAGGCAATAATTTTTCAAACCCACGGCACTGGATCTGTAAGGTGGTAGTGCTAACTACTGCATCACCATGTTGCACTGTATAATAAAACAGAGATAAAATTCAAACACAGTGGTGCAGTGGTAGCACTGTTGCCTCGCATTAACCAAACCAGCATTTGTGTCCAGGGTCCTCTATGACTGCAGTTTGAATGTTCTCTCCGTGTCTGCATGGGTTTCCTTCAGGTGCTCCAGTTCCCTTCCACAGTCCAAAGAATTATAGGTTAAGTGGATTGGTGATGTTATACTGGTCTTAGTGTGTGTGTGTGTGTCTCATGTGCAATAGTCTAGAGTGTGTTCCCCTGCAATAAACTAGCATCCTGTCAGGGGGATTACTCCTGCTTTCTGCCCTATACTTTCTGGGGTAGGCTCAAGCCCGCTGTGACCCTGTTCATTCTTAAGGGGACTTTGAAAATGGTATGGTACAAACAGCTGAAGCAGGAGTGCCCCCAGGCTAAACACATAATGACAACTAGCATATTAATGAAGATAAATACAATACTGGAAAATGAACCAAAAAGACAAAAAAAAAATTAGAAACAGCACAAACTACAAAGGTCATCACAGATAATGGTAAATTGTCTTACCAAATAGTTGTCGGCATGTTTTGACTTAAGCATCCGTGTTACATCCTGCAAGTTGTGAAGGTATGTCTCTTCAGTGCAGGCAGAAGGGAATGAAACTGCAATAATGCGTTCTGTGATATAGGTGAGGTCCAATTCATATCCTTCTTCCATAATGTGATCCAAGTCCACACTTCTGTATTCAGAATGAAATGAAATAAAATTAAGTCAGGTAAAGCAAAACCAGGGCAAAAAGAAAGATTAGCAAGTCAATATCAGATGACCATTAACTGCTTTAAATTTGAACATAAGAAAGTAAAGTCATCATCGTTTAATTGAACAACAAAGACATTCCAATACAAGCAAATTGGTTATTATCTAACAGTTTTTGTTATTGCAACACATACTGTTATATATCCATGTACGCACACACACATTATATACAGCTGGGAGTGGAAGCTTATCCCAGTGACATTGGGGGCTAAAGCAGAAAGCAGCCCTGGGAATGGAGCCCAGATCATTTCAGGTCAAATATAAACTCCAAAGAAACCCCTTAATGATACTGCATATGAGCAATTGCTTCTTAATATGAATGGACTATTCAAGTAAGTAAACATCTGGAAATAATAATTTTCTCTGCTAGCCAAGAGAAAGACATTTGACATTACTTTTCCTATAGTTCATTTCAAAATGAGGATTATGATAACTTTTGACAGAACACAATCGAGAACAATCTTACACAGACATTAAGTATCGGACATAAGAAGATATCAAGTGAACAGTTTGCCAGCAAAAGTCAAAAAAGGAGATGTTTTCATTCTGAATGGTAATAAAATCCTTTATAAAAATAAGTGTTCTGGTAAACAATGTACTTACTGAGACAATTTATCGTAACTGAAAGATGAAGTCTTTGAAAAGGTGCCAGGAGCCTAAAGAACAAAGGGAGAAAAAAAAAAAAGACATTCAAAAATGTAAAATATGTGAAAAAAAGGTTTATATAAATCAACAGTCAGCTGCTAGCAGTTTGTAGATGACAAGACAGTAGTTATTAAAACGTGGGGATTAGCGGACACTGAAAGAGCATTTTCGAACTAGTTTAGTGCCAATGTCAGCTGTCTTTTTTTGGTGTTTTTTTAAAGAAGTGGTTCTGGATATACAGTATTCATTTTTCCCCTGAGGTGTGATATGGTGCTCTTAGGGAAGAAGAACTCCCTTGTTCCACTTACCACTGCCCATCCCACATAAGAATGATTTACAAACCCTATGAAGGAATCTGGCAGTCACCTGCTGCCTCTAATAGTAAACACAGATCATTGACACAATGCCAGAACACAGCACTATTTCATACAAAGCTCGGGACTTGCCAAGAAACGAGGCTCAAAGTACTTCAGCGTAAAAGCAGTGTGTTTGGGAGGAGGTTGTTTGTTATAATATTATTATAAAAATATTATAACAAACAACCACCTCCCAAACGCACTGCTTTTAGGCTGATGTACTTTGAGCCTCATTTCTTGGCAAGTCCCGAGCTTTGTATGAAATGGTGCTGTGTTCTGACATTGTGTCAATACTGTAGTATATATTTTTTTTCTCTCCCTAATGGTCCTGTAAAGTTTTAGCTTCTGCCTGGGGAACAAATAAAGTCCATCTATCTATCTAAAACTTCATGGCCATTCCAACAATGAAGATATAGTGCTTGACCAAGTGATTATCACATTAATTTAATTTCCCTCAACTTTGTTTTAAAATAAGTGCAGCTGTAAAGAATTTTTCCAGTTTTAAAATAGGAATAATACAGCAAAACACCATTTATCTCCCAAACATTAATTTAACGATGTCTTAAAAAGCGTATTTCATTAAGTTTCATAAGTTGACATACTTGCATAGTACATAATGTAATCTGCTTTTCTCTCTATATGATATATTTTAAAAGAAAAATGGAATTTTTGTATTAACAAAATTAAACTGAATTTACTAAATTGAATTATATTTTCACAAAAAGCAAACAGTTTCACTGTACAACATAAATGAAAATGGTCTCGTTTTTATTTGCTTAATAATGCAGAGGTCAAAGCAAGTACAGAATGCAAACCCATCACTGACATTTCATTTTGCATTGGCCTTGAAAGATTCATAGCCAAATGCAATATTAAAACTATGATAATACTTTACCATTAAAGATATGACAGGCAAGTACAGTTAAAAACTTCACAGATATGACAGAGGAATGCCACAGAACGATGCTACTCTTATAAATGGGACTACTAGTCATCACAGCTTTTGTCAATTGCGGTGCCTACAACTCCTTCAGGAATTCAACATACATTTGACTTGAAAAACAAATTTGTCTAACACACCTTTATTAAATATATTTACTTAATCAAATACTATACACATACTGTTATATATGTACATATACACACATACACACATTATATATAGTTAGTATATGAAGCTTATCCCAGTGACATTGGGGGCTAGGCAGAAAGAAGCCCTGGGAATGGAGCTCAGTCCATTTCAGGTCACATATAAACCCATATGTACCCAATGCAATGCAAGTTTATAGATAACAGTTAATCTAACTTAAATATTTTCAGAATTTGGAAAGAGGAAACTGGACTACCTGTAGAAATTCTACTAAGAGTCCAAATATGCAAACTTCACTCAGACAGCAATCAGTCCCAAATTCAAACACGGCCTACTACAGCTGGGAGGCAGCAGAGACCCTCTCTCACTAATAAAACTAATATATGGTGCACTAAAATAAATAACTTGCAGATAAAAAAAATGCATGTGTGTCTGCCTGAATGTAAAAATTTCAGAAAGACTGCTGTGCCTACAAGTTGAAACATACATAGGCTGAATTTAAAAAGAGAGTGTGCATGATGTGTAAGGGAGGGGGCAGCACACCACCTGGCACTTAAATGCGGTGATGACAATCTGAAATTGTCATTAATCAGTTCTTTTCAAAGGAGCTTTTTTTAGAAATTCTAAGTAAATTAATGTCAACATGAAAAAGCTATTCCAGATTTTGCAATCAAAAGGCCAGGATTTCCCCAAAGTTTTTCTTTTATTCCTTCCGTGCATTTCCTGAGAAAGGTGAGTTGTCATGTCTGGAACATTAAGTAAGATGATACCTGCAGGGAGTTGTGTGGGAGTGAATGCCAAAAGACACCTAAAATAAAGCGTGAATTGGCCACCAGAGATCTACTTTGGGATTCTAGCATTGACTTGAACAAGAGGAATTACAGCCTCAGAAATAAACATGTCAAATGTAGTTTTTGCATTGTTTAAAACTACTGTATATATAAAAAGGACAAGGGAATGTATGGCTTCTCTGTTTTCTTACCAGATACCATTGCAAAATAAAAACAATTCAGGACTTTATCCTTATAAGAGTGGATTCCACTGTATAATCCGGTTATTTATAATCTAACTATGTGTCCTTCAGCAACGTTCTTGGAATGCTGACCGCAGGCAAAAGATGTAAGCAAAGTATTTAGCCTTGGATCTTATGACTTAATGATAATTTTCTTCTGGTATTTATCTTATATTTATCTTATGTATTTAGCAATTTACTGCCCCTGCTGCAGTCTTCCTCTTTATTTATTGTTAAATAAAGATACTTTATTTCTTTAATTTCAATTATTCAGGAATAAAAAAAAAAAACTACAGTTATGTGGAGAAAACAGTTGCTCATAATGTGAAATACATTGAAATAAATTGCACTTACAATGCAAGGGGAACAGAAATTCACATAATGGAGAGTCAACCTCAAAATATTGTTTATGCAATGCACCATCTTGCAAAACATCAGTTGATAATTCTTTTAGGTACAATGGGCAGCTATAGCAGCTCTTACTGAATAAAGCAAGATTAATGTTTTTTTTTTTCTTCAGCTTTTAACGCATAAAGTGGCTCCATTTATCAAATCCCTTTTAAAACATGTTAATCCTACCCAGTGTTATAGAAGGCTGGATGGCTTTGCATGCAGACAGTTAATTGAGAAGCTGAATCAAAGACTTATACCTGACTTAGAAAGGAGAGCTCAGTTAGGATATTACCAAGTTTATCCCAGAACCAATATGAATCCCTAATTGTGGGAGACCAATTTGACAAGAAATTTACAACTTAAAAATCTGCATATTAAAAAAGAACATTTACTTCCAAGTAGAATGTGTTCAAGTGCGTATCTTTCATTGTGTATTTTCCCCACAGTTGGTGCTCTGACATTAAGTGGCAACCTTTCCTCTATCAGTATAAGAAAACAAATCTTCCCTTCCTTACTGTATAATGCATAAAGCAACACTCACACACTATATATATCACCTGGAGGAGATTACTTTTAAAGCAACATCATACTGTAATAATTAAGAATTTACATTATTTTCTAAAGAATAGGTCTTACACCTTTCATTTACATTGTCATTTAAAGCACATACTGCAAAATGCCACTGTATGAGACCTATCCAGATCAGTTCAAATTTATGTTTATTACCGTGTGTACTTTGTAGATACTGTACATGTAAATGTAATGAAATTCTTACTTGCATGTGCCCTTAGAACAGTGACAAAATAATAAAAAAGACACACACAAAAATATACATATAATGCAACAAATAAACATTTATGTACAATATACACAATACATGTTTACACTTATTTGTTTATCAATGCAGTGATGAGACATAATGTTTTAGATCACAGTATAAACATATCCAGTTTAAATTTGACTGCAGGCATTTGACCATGTGCAGTTTTTTAGTGTAACATTGACAGAAAGAGAATATTTAAAGCTTATAGTTATTGTGGTAACAGACTTCAAATCATCTTGACAGCCAGAATACTCTTTAAGCATGTCCTTCAAAACATAGTATGCACATCATAAATATCACAGTCACATCCATTTTAGAGAAATGGCAAAAATTTGTATTTTGCTGTTTAACTGAAGAAAACGAAAATGCATGAAAATAAAGAATGTTCAGTGATTGAAACCTAAAAATAACAACTGTTTTTTATTTAACTATAGTTAAATCCAGGTGTAGACCAACTTGATACTGCATTTTACTGTATATTGTACTGCTGGGTGACTCAAAATTAAAACCAACAAAAGGAACAAAGCACAGATCAGATGCCTTAATATACAGCCTGCAGGTGCACCGGAAAGTAATCAAAAAAAATGGGTGGAACTTGCTTTGATCAGAATATTTTTCAAAGCAGTTGATAACAAGTGGCTCATAAAAATATAGACAACTTTCCATTACAGTCATAGTAAAATAAATTTGATTCCAAACAAGTTTCAACTCCACCACATTCCTCATTAGTGATTTGATTAGTCCAGTGGTATTGCAGGTAACAGTGTTTCATATTTGACCGTATGATTTCTGTCTTTGACTCTGTCTATTGTCAGGATGCAAAGAAATACTGAAAATATGGCTAACCCCAAAATTGGCAATAGTACTCTTGTCATAGCAGATTTCACTCCAACCCAGTCTTACATTTAACTAGAATCTAATTCTAAGCAGTAATGCAGCTGATTTGCAGCTTTTATAATTATTTAGTGTGTTAAATGCCCAAAACAGCTTTTTTCTCTTTTTAAAGAAGTTTAACAGATTAATATGTCTTGTGTGTTTAAAATGCTCCCCCTAACAACACTTGTACAATTTTGCATTCTTATTTATTTTGAAAAGTTTTGTTACTAAAACCATTACTTGTTAATCTAAACAATGGTGGAAATTACACTGAAATGCAGCAGCTGCTCATTGATCTGTATAAAAACCCAAAACCAAGATCCCCCTCCCAACCACACAACTGATGTTTTTGTAAGAAATATAAATTATATACAGTACTTTGCCCAAAGAACTTTTAACTTTCTTTCAATGGTAGATTACATTGTGCAATGTCCTTCTCTCTTTATAATGAGAATGACCTGATAATTAAACAAGAATATTAAGTAAAGGTAAGAGACTGTGAAGTTACCTCTAACAAAAATGAATAACTAAACAAATAAATGAAGCAATGCACCCTACATGGTTAAACAGGACAGATTTTGTGAATTGTCCTTAGTTTGAAACATACATGTGTACTCGGTTTTCATCCCATTCATTCCCATCCTTTCCACCATTCAGTTCTATCACCCACCTAAAAAGATAACCTAATAGTTTCAACAGTGTTAGACTGTCTATAGCTCAAAGGGATGCCGTTTACAGAGAACAGTGCATGTACCAAACAACAACCTTTTGGTCTTTTACAGCTGTAATGATTTTATGCTGGTTCATAGGAGAAGCAATACTGATACAGTGCGTCCTGTGCCCAAGAAGGACTTTACACTGCAGGGCAGGCAAACGTAAACTGCCACCACCTCTGTGTTTGAACCTGACCAATTCCCTTAATTTACCAAAGCTCTAATTGTAAACAGACAATTGTGCGATGACCCAGAAGTGCCATGAAATTCTGTTCATTGTTGAAAATGTGCTATAAAAGGATAAAGGATGTTTGCTTCTAAGATTATTAAATTTGTCTCTCGAAACAAGCAAGTACAATTTGTTTATTCTGACCTGAAGAATATATATATATATATATAAAAACACAAAAGCAGCATTTTTGCACTTTTCACTGAATTGAATTCACAGGGTGACTTGCAACATTTGAGAGACACAATGTGTTACATTTGTATTGTTTTTCCATTTGGAGTCCCTGCAGGTTAAATGACTTGCTCATGGTCACATAGAATCAGAGCTGGGATTTGAACCTATAGCGTTAACCACCTATGCCACACTAAAAGTGTTAATGCAAACTTTACATATAAACACTAAATTTCATGAATTATTTAAAGCAACAGTAAGCCCTCAAATTATGATGAAAACAGTAAGTCTAAACAGTATGACCTTCAAATAATATCAGTTACTTACTGTAAATTAACCGGCATCTCCTAGGAAGGTATCTAGTATTACCTTTAGTTTGTGCAGTCTTAATCAACAGTCAATAACACCTGCATAGTTTTTTTCTTAAATAATCAAGTTTACCAACTATTTACTGGTTTGTGATCTGAATTATAATGTCTTTATCATACTTTTAGTCTACTTTTTAAAATAATAAATATAGTAAAATCATGCATGCATAAATCTGAAAAGGGCCTAACTTGTAAACGGACTATAATAAATTACAATATGATTAATATTTTTGGGGGTTCTGCATTTATTATATGTTTTTCATTTAATTTTAACCCTGCTTTCTTATGTAAATTCCATTACAACAAAATAACCAATTTAATATGACTGTGCAAAGTAAAAAAACAACCATACCTACTGTTCTCCTTTAAATCTGCTCACTGAGTAGATTTAAAAAGTAAAAATATATAAATGAATAGATAAAACTAGTGTCTCTAAACTACTTACTTCCCCAATGCCTACCATGTTAAAAACCTTTCTGGAGGATGGTCTCTTTAATTTTTACAATTAGCCACTTACTTTCCTAATGCTATATGCCATAGTTAATTTATTACATTTGAATCAATACCAAAAATAAAAAGGTTGTAATAAAGTTATTTTTAAAATCAACGTTACAAATGAATGTCTTCTTTTTTCTGTTTGTCCTGCTTTAGATGGTGCACACAATGCAAAACAAACAGTCACCATAACAACTGTAAGATATCTACAAGCAAGATGCCTTAATTACTCATTTTAAAGGTTAGCTTAGTAAACCTGGCCACAGCTGGTTCACCAGTTCCAAATGCCATTTAAGCATTCAGCAATTAATGATCACAAAGACCCTTTAACAGAAAAACACACACTAGCACCTTAGTAGCAACCTCAGATTTTACACAAAAAATAGATAACTGCATTCCAGTATCATGTGATGTTTTCTGTTATGAGAATGTTCTCAGAAACTGGATTTGTTTTGTCTAACTTGGTGGTATAGACTAATGTTTTACTGCAAATAGAAATTACTCATAAGCTATACTATAAAGTATTTAGCTTTCAGATTATCAAACTTCCCTTATTTTCACTGAAATAAAATGCTAAAATCTGAATATATATATATAGGTTATGCAGAAGCTAGAACCTATCCTGGAAACAAAGTAGGAATAAACCCTTGAATATACTGTCACTTCATGGCAGGGTACATGGAAGTTATAAACCAAAACACAATCAAAGAAATCCAGTTCAGTGCAAACAGTTAATATAATGTGAATGTGTTTGGTGTGGGAAGAAAAAACGGATTACTCGGCAAAAAGCCACATCTGTATGAAGGGAAGAAAAAAAAAATTCCACACATACAATAACTAGATTGGCAATCAATCCTAGGTCTTTGGAGTTGTGACACAGCAGTGTTAATCACTACACTACTATTTAAGTAATGACAATTACAACATAATTTGTATACTAGGGAAAAAGAGCTTGCTCCTGGGAACTGTTAGACACTGTAGTTTGGTTTAGTTCCAAACAGCAGTCACAGAATATGCATGGCACCAATACTGTATATTCAGCATATTTGTGCCTGAATGTGCCAAAAGCATAGCAGGATATCATAAATATAAACTGAGCTTTATAAATATTAATGTTACTCACATTTGTAGTAAATAATATAGTAATCATTAATGTTTGATATTAGTTTATGGGCAAAAATTCATTTTAAATGGAAAATTAAGACTTGGATGCATTTTTTTTAACAGCAGGCAGCGTGTTGCTCATTTGATTACAACTGTTTAATTTCAGTAAATGCAAAACTACAGTTGCTAATCAACCATTTATTAAATGGATTCTTTTTGAGGAACTGTGTGCATCTCACGGAGACAAGAACCAACTTTGCTGAGAATGGCACTGGCTCATTGACACCATGTATTGTAAAATAAAAGTGTTCAAAAATAGAAGAACAGATTTATCTGCACTTTACAATGGTCTTTACTGAGGAAAGGAAATTCTGTATATGTGTTATTTTTGTGTGCTTATTGGTTTATGTAAAACATCTCTTAATGGCTAACTAAGGATACACATTATAACCTCATAGGGAAATCCAACAGCTGCAGCTTTCAGTTGAACATAATGGTATGCTCTTTAACTATACTTATAATGCACCTTTCTCAGTAAAGTGGTCAAAGGAGCTGCGGATTGTCAATTTCTGATTGACTAAAATATTTGCATACATGATATTCAACAACAAACATTGCAGTGATATCATTTACTTTCTTAACATATGGCTTGTAATAAAAATAATAACCTGTTCAGAGATACAGAGTAAACAAAAAATCATAATTTTTGTTTTTCAGTACTTAACCTACTAAGGTTACACTGCCTACACATATAAGAAAAAAATAAAAGTAAAAAGAACATGATGATAACAAAAAGTACAAAAAAGAAAGAGAAGAAAAACAAAGCAACAGACATTTGTGCTCCTGCTTATAACATGTGTAAATGTTGTCTGCCTGGTAGCATGGCTCACCCATTTGATCACTACAGTACTGGACAAAAGTAATCCTTTAACCGTCCTGTCCTGTCCTGTCTGTCTCTCTCTGTGTGTGTGTGTGTGTGTGTGTGTCTGTTTAAACCCCAGTCTTTCTTCTTCCTACCAATTCAGCCTTTGCCAACAGCTTGCCATGTGAGTGTCATTCCAGCCAAGCCATGGAAAAGCATCGCTTCATTGAAACCAGAATTGAAGTTCTTCTTGCAACCCAAGAAATTCATGCACTTAGAGCATAAAATGGGCAAATTCTTCTAAATGTTCTATAAGGGTGTCTTGTGCTAAAGTAAGGGGTCTATTGTAGTGTGCGAGTTTTAAAATAAAATCGGTTCAGATCAGGATTTGATGGTGTGTGGTCATATGGCCTCAGGATGTTTAATGAGGAGATTTAACTAATCTTGTTTTCATGTGAATGTGTGATTGGTTCCAGTTTTCAGTTTGACTCTCCGCAGGTTGTAATGAGCATGCCACACCTATAGGAATATAAAAGAGCCTGGGGAGGTTAGAAAAGAACAAAAAGAATTGAGGAAGTAAGAGGGAGAAAAGACCAGAGCAAGCAATATCGGTTACAGAGCCAGAACTGACAGAACGCGATAAAGCAGTCAGGGGAAACACTAGGGGGGAGCCGCGCAGGAGCTACTCCAAGGGTGGATTGGGTCACTTCTGCTACGTTGTGGAAAGCAGGAGCGATCGTGGAGTTCCAATGGATGATGAGATGAGCATAAAGACGACTGACAAGGGCTCAGTGCATCCCAGCAGATACCAAGGGATGGTGACCTGTCAAGGTGGGGCAACTATTGATCCAGTGGTCACTAACATGAAGTTATGATAGATTTGGGTTCAGTGCACCCTGGTAGATGCCAAGGGATGATGGCTACAACTGGAGTCAGAGGACCACTTTTGCCATTGTCTCAACCCTGCTTAGCACGACTAAAAATTGAGTGAGTGGAGTGAGACAAGAGAGAGTGAGAGGGAGCAAACAATGGCCAAAGAATTTTAAAACGCTGTGTTAACTAAAAATCTGCACGGGACCACAGACCTCTAACTTCACCACATTACCTTACCCACCCACAAGCCGCCAGCTACAAGGGAGGGAAGTACAGCCAAATAAATCTGTGCAACTGGTGGCCAGGGTCCATTGCATGGCCCTGCACTTAAAAGCACTATTAAAACTCCCAGACTAAAAGCAGACCCATGCCTTGTTCTAAAAAGGACATGAAAAGAATAAGAAAAACATTCTTGCACCCAAGCCATTTGTATCCATTTCTCATGCTGGTAATAATTCTTTGCATTTATATAGTGCTACTCTCACTACTAAAAAAGTGCTGAGCAATTGCAGGTTAAGGGCCTTGCTCAAGGGCCCAACAGAGTCCCTATTGACATTTACGGGATTTGAACTGGCAACCTTCCGATTGCCAGTGCAGATCCCTAAGCCTCCTACTTAATGTTCATTTAGGACATGTAGTACACAAATTTAGAGAATACCGCCCTATAGTAGGTCATTTAATCCCATACCACCATATGCAGGACCACTCCAGCTTTCTCTGTGTGCTGGAGTCCACTGCAAGACTTATTTCTGCATGTGGTGCTCTTGGAAGCCTCTTACCAGCAGGGCATACACAAAGAATTGGTTAAAAATGTGATCTAGTATTTGGGAGGTGTGAGACACGAGTTCCATCACGTAAATAAAAATAAATAATGTCTGTTGGACACTGAAAGAGACAGCGTTTTAAAGCTATAACTTTGTCTACACCTCAACTCTGAATACACTCTCAAATTTAAGTGGCTACTGTGCCCTCATCCTGGGGGGATAGCAAGCCTGATATACGATGGAGGTGACAGAAACAGACATATATTTGTCACATATTTTGTAAAAGGCTGATTCACCTGATACCGATTACATATGAAATCTTGAAAAACCATTAATATATCTGTTTAAAATTGAAACATACAAAATAATTAAGTAATTAAGTTTGTAGGGTTTGAATACTTTATGGATCCACTATAAATGCTAACAAAATACAAAATTATCAAAATGTCTATATTTAAATGAAAGCAGCTGAGAGCTTCATTTAAAAATATAACTTTAATAAAAACCGCATATATAAATAAATCAGGGAAAACATTCAAAAAACATTAGATAATTCACTTATTCATTAGTTATATAATGCATCTACTGAAAATTTCTATAAAGTATTTTACCATATTATCACGAACAATGCTGGTGAATATATTGTATTCAGAGATGAAACCTCGCATGACGAACACAAAGAAACTAACAATCAGTAATGACTAAATAGGCATGGAAAAGTTAATTTGTAAAACACTGTTTTAAAGGATAAGCAATTAATGTACATCTTTAAATATAAGAAAAAATTGACGCAATCAGGCAAAAAAGAATTTATTGAGAATAGTTCATCAGAAAACTAGATGGTAGAATGCAAAACATCTTTATAGCCATGTAGGTATTATAAGAGCAACAATTTTCTTTGTTAACTATTAACTATATATTAACTATAGTGGAACTGGATTGAAGAAGGTGAAATAATTCTAAACCTAAATTTTTTTTTCATCCAATTTTACTCCCCCTATGTCTTCAGTCCAGGAGAAACATTTCACGTCACAGGTTGTACCTTTGAAATACTGCTACTCTTGTTACAAGTGTTCAACCCTAGTATGGGAGTGGGGGGTATGGAGGGCTTGCTGGGACATCTTATAACTAGAAACAATGAAAAAAAGCTAAATGTTATATATTTTTTGACAATCTACATGTGTCAGATAATGGTAGTGTTTAGCTTCTCTTCAAATGAAGATCCATCAAGGAACAAAAGCATGTTTCACATAATGTAGCGTAGTTGATGTATCCACACTAATCTTGTTAGCAACTAGACTATTAAATACCAAATCAGCTGTTAAGGTTACTCCAATTTCTCTTCAACGTATGGGGTCAAATTAAACTAGAAGCAAAAAATAAGACAAAATACCAATGGGCAAGCAGCATGAACTTCAATTATATGAAAAGGGTTTAAATATCAACAGTATTTTCACACAAAAGCCTCTGCGCTTCAAATCAATTAATTCCAAGAGTTTTGTTAAAATTACAGACAATCCCAAATCAAGAATTTTGCCTGAATTTTTAATCCATTCTCAGTTGTTAGGTTTAAGTGTCAAACTAAATTGATAAAAATAACAACTTACAAATTTCTAGTGAAACCAAGCAGCACAAATGGGCCTGACAATAAAATGCTGTTTTAATCAGCACAAATTAAAAGGTAATTTTTTGCTTTGCTTGCACCCCAACCCTGTCAACTCCAACTAAAAATCATTTTAACATATAACAATGCACTACATACAAACATGCATCTCTCACTCTCTCCTTGATTCTATCTAATAAAGAAAAATTGCAAATAAATGTGTTAAACTTACTATATATTTGAAACATGGCATCTTCAGGAGTTTGTAAAAATTCTGCTTTAACACCATCAGCTCTTTTGGTACTGGTGAGACCCTTGTTGAATGAAAACAATCACTGAAAAGCAGAGCTCTTGGACCTATCTAGTGCATTTACACTGTGTCAGTTGTTCTCCCATCAAACACTGCCAATCCCTCCACCTTCTTCCTAGTTCCCAGGGTTGTGAGTAAACACTTAATAGTTAACCTATGAAATCATGGAAGAGGGCAGACTGAAGGTATTCTCTGGCTGAGAGACAGAGAGAGAAACAGAAAAAAAGGAAGAAATCAAGCTTTTTGGATTAGTCATCTCAGTGTGTGATCCATTAAAACATAGAAAATTTAATGATGACAAAACTAAAGAAAATTTAAATGAATAAAAAATGAGGAGGTAAGGCAAATTCTAAAATAACATTTAGAACTGCGTGCAACACAGCTGAATCGGAAAGGCAAAACAAATATCTTGCTGGAAGGACCAACTTACTGTGTAGGATGAAAGAAAGGCAGAACAATAAAAAAGTGATAAGATGACCTGTAAGATGGAATACAGGAAGAAAGCTAAAAGATTACATTACAAGGGACACAGTAGGAAGTATTTCTCTCTTAACATCACATAAAATTAAAAAAAAGTGACGTGTTTGAGTCTGTGGGAAATAGAATGAACTTAATTAATTAGAAAAACTAGAAATATAGATATCACGTACTTCTATATGTAGCAACGGACGTGAAAGTATAAAAGGGTGTAAAAACGATATGTTAATTAAGAAAGGAAATACTCAAATAGACAAGCTTAAACAGGAAAACATACTTATTTGATGAGAAAAACAAACAAATAAATAAAAGGAGACAAAAGAGAACTATCACCATAAAAATATTCATTAAATACGGTAAGTAAGAAAGAGTAAATGCTGTCCCTTTAAGGTTCCTAACCAGTTTAACTTAAACTGGCTTTTTTACTTGTAAAACTCTTTCCCTTCTTAAGTTGGGGACAGACGAACAGAGGAATTAGCACAATGTTAAAACATAATTTTACTTATTATTTATAAATATTAATAAATTGAACAAGGGGAACAAGTTATTTGTTCAACCATCCTTCTATTTATTTTCTGAACTGGCATTCTACATTAGGGGACCATTCCAGGATGAAAAGTACAGGTTAGAGAATGATCCACTTGATTTTACCTGCAGCAAATGATCTAATTGTTGCTAAAATGAAAGCAAGGAAAATACCCTTGAATATGAATCAGTTAAAGACAATTTGTGTTTAAAAAAAGGAAAGTAAGAAGCAACAGCTTAAATGAGCTTCTGGTGTATGATGGATTGTTAATGTTTGTGAAATTTGAGAAGTAAACACAATAAAAAAAGAAAAAAGCAAACACATACCAAACAAAATATGTATCATTACTAATTCAGCATGGGGCAAAAAGAGGAGAAATAGAATCTCATGAAAGAATTGTTGGTTTCAAAAGTACAGTAACTATTATAAAATTGTTATTTTTAAGAATAAATTCTTTGTGCTTCATATTTTAAAAATATGTACATTTTAGATTGTTAGACTAAGTATTTCATTTTTATTATTTTATGTGAAGACAATTCCCTTGTAAAAAGTTGCTTAAAAAAAAAACAAAAAACATAATAGCAGGAGTTTTATTAAATTCAAATAATTAAAACTCCTTTCTCATTTCACATAGCCAACAGAAGTACTTCACCTAGCAAAACAGTAAAGTGCAGCGAACAATGACCTTTACTTTCTAACATAATCAGACCTTACGGAATTAAAAGCAGGAGAGTTAGACAAAAGAATTACTATACAGTCATCAAAAATAAACAGACACATGTGAAGGCTTATCCTTGCTAATCAGATGGTCAACAAACAGGGAAAAGACTATTTTCACACCTTCTTGACTATTTAAATGTAGATGCTGCTTTCTGTGAAAATGTAAAAAACATCTGAAATAAACCTCCTGCTTTGAGATCTCTTAAATGGGTGATCCAGCAGAGACAAGGCATTTATCTTAAATTTAATTCCTCCCATAATTCTTAAGCTAACAGCTTTTGTTTTAAAGTGGATCAGACTTGTAACTTTAATCTTCCAGGATCAGCACCTGATTAAATTGAGGGGGAAAGTTAACTTGCCTCCTCCTCCTCATCCAGCTGTAAGTGAAAAAAATCACCATAGTAACAGAGCACAATAAGCAGGGTGCAACAGAGAAGTACAGCCTACTAAAGCCAAGAAATGACAACAGCTTACGCTGTACTGTATACTGCTCAACACACACAACCTGACAACAGAATTACCAAAATAATATCATTGTGCAACATATAAAACAGGATAAATCTAAATCATATCAGCTAAATTATAGATTTGACAGAATGCATGGTAACTATTTCTACCATAAAGCAGATTAAAAAAAAACTAGAGTGTAAGTCGTGCAGTTGATTCATCTCAATTGAAATTTTATGTAGCGCCTATTTATTATACCTCATACATATCTACTACTACAACAACAGGTAAAATAAATTACAAAATAACTTACAATAAAAATACAGAAACACCACATAAATAAGGACGAAACCATCAAGCAACATTCATTCTCTGCAGACACAATACATAAAGGCAAATAATACTTTTATAAAGTGTTTAAGTAATACTCCTGAAGTTCCAGATGCTAAAAGGAAACTGTCTACTGATATAAAGCATATATGTAAAATACATCCATGATTTTTACTAGATGATCCCAATCACTGCAGAAAAATCACAAGTGCTAATTTCATTTTGCAGCTTTCTTATTTGGACTATATACGGAAACAAAGATTTTTGTATTGGGTGGAGGCTCTGAACAAGAAACCGAAACTAGAGATGAGCCAGCCTTGAAGGAATGACCCAGTGTTTTGTAAAAGTCATATTTTCTGTGTTTATTAATGTTATCCATCCTTCTACGCACTTTCTTGATTTGTTTATTTCTGCCAACGTCATCGGAAGTTAAGATTTTAATTCTTTATCCACTTGCATAAGGCAGGCAACACTGTAGATAAAATCCCAGTTCATCACTTGGTGTACCAACATACAAATCCATGAAAAAACTTAACAATACTGAATGACCAACAGTGACAGAAAGTTAAAACAGCTGGGGAACACAGAGTGGCATGCTTCTAGCCAGGCTATCTGTGTCTCTTTTCTTACTTTCCCTGTCTGCTGTCTGGACTATGTGCAGGAATTAGCTCCTCTCGGCCCTGACTTTCCAAAATTTGCATTTCTAGTTGCACTACTCTACCTCTGCCACAATGAATGCATTTGATTCACGGTACAGACACTGGCTACTATGGCACCTATTCACACTGTTTCAATATACCTATCGCAAATAGCTGTATTAAAACTAAACAGACATTTTACTAATAGGTTTCTGTTACTGGAGTGTACACAGCACACTATTTTCTGCTTGGCTATGTCATCACTGAGCCCTGCAAATGAGCAGCGTCCCAGATCATTTGCTCCTTGCCTTACATGCAGTTCTGCTGAGACAATAATGCAGATACAGAATTTTTACTTCAATAAAATAAGTATTGCATTACAGTACACCTTCGAAATTCGTGGGGGTTACATTCCTAGAGTACCCGCGAATTATGGAAAAACCGCAAATTATGGATGTGGTTAAGAAATGCCTATTTTTATAATTTAAACCCTAAATATGTCTCCAAAACACTTTAATTTCATTTCAACCTCAGTTTAATACATTACCTAAAAAAAAGAATGTAAAGGTAAACCCGTATACTGTACAGTACTGTACTGATATGTCACCCCCAGTGCTAGAATGTAAAATACCGATGTTACCGTTATATGTATTGTAATTCATACAAGCGCGTTTTCTTTGCCAGAAGCCTTAGAAGGTGCAGGGCATTTCGATGGCACCTTGGGGCTTTAATTCTTAAACTGCCACATACGTGGGGGTTAATGCATCCCTGGATGCCAAATACTTTTTGCTGCACTTTTAAAGTAAATGTCACAATTCAGAAAGAAAAAGTGAAATTTTAATGGAACACATTTTTTTTCATGCAAAGAGCATCACAATTACTGCAACGCTGATCATGTTACACACTGCCAATGAATTGTAAAAACTATTTAAAAAAACTACTGGAACAATATGTACAAGGTGCAACTGACGCCATTGATGAAATTCAGTAAATCACCAAGCCAACTGCACTTGAACTGGCTGTACGGAAGCACACAGAGGTAAATGCTGACGCTGGCAGGCTAGTCTAGTGCAGCGGCTCAATCCCAGAGACAGTGAGGCTGCAGTGCTGCAGGGGCTGGCAGTGGTCAAGAGCTGGCTGCTCAACGAATGTACAACACTGTCTGATCAGCTCCGGCATGCTGGTAAATTGTACTGGGAACTGACAATAGCCGGTTGTGACACTCAATGAATGTATGTCACCGAATATAATCGTCTCCTACGTGCTGGCAAATGGCACTGAGAAACGACTATAGCCAGTTGCAGTGGTTTAAGGATTAAGAAGAACAAAACGGAAAACACGAGAACACTCAGCTGTTGACGCATCACAGGGCAGCAGTCAATCAGCAGCAAGGAGAAATGAATAAAGCTATAGCGGTCCAGAGCCGCTAAGATTCATACCGTCAAGAAGACGGTGATTTATTTATTTTTATGGTGGAGATTCCAGGGACGCACCCAGCCTTGACCCAACCCACACACACTCACTCACAAACAGAGACAAAAACAAAGCAAACCAGTAATCAAACAGCAAATAAAGAATGTAATGAAAACAAATGAAAACAACAATACCATCCCTGTTCCCCTTACGGCGATTATACACTAAATACAACAAAGCACCAACAAAACACGCACAGTAAAGTTCATGAAAAATGGCAACGGATGAATACAGCAATAAATACGGATGAATACAGCAATAAATACGTACAATGCAAGAAAAATTGTATGCAGTAAAATGTGTGTACAGTGACACTAAATGTACGTACATGTACTAAGTACTGTACGTAGAAAATTAATTATGGTTACACACCAACAATGGCATGATGACTTCTCCGATGAGTTTAATTTTACTGCACAGCAAAGGAGGGCGTTACAGCTCTACTGAAGGAGCCTCTTCAGGCGACTGTGTAGCACCGCCATTGTTGTTCTTCCGGCAGTCATCAATCCAAATCCCTAAAGCAGATTCCATCCGGACTACCGCCTTATTACATCCACTTACAACTTGTTTTGCACCCTGGTTAAAGGACACTGCGGCCGTAGATCTTATATTCTTTTCCTCCTTTTTGAAATAAAAAGAATCATGGACTCATTGATGCCGTAATGGCGTCCTACAGCGGTGTAGCTGTTCCCTTCCTTCAACATATCCAAAACTTTTACCTTTTTGGCAATCGGTAACATCTTCCGTTGGCGCTTGGGCCGTTCCCCTGAAGCAGGAGCAGATTGTTTTGGAGACATAACGAAGGGATTGACTATGCACAAAGATAAACACAAAAGAGCACAAAAGTTAACTCTTTACACAGCTAAACACGTTGATGCTGAATGAGTGAGACTTAACTGCGTGCTCTGATTGGGTAGCTTCTCAGCCATCCACCAATAGTGTCCCTTGTATGAAATCAACTGGGAAAACCAACTGAGGAAGCATCTACAAGAAGTAAAAAGACCCATTGTCCACAGAAACCCGTGAAGCAGCGAAAAATCCCTGTTATACATTTAGATATGCTTACATATAAAATCTGCAATAGAGTTAAGCCGCGAAAGTCAAAGTGCGATATAGCGAGGGATTACTGTAGTCCAGAGTACCGCATGTTGAATGGAAATGTAAAGACAGTCCTACCAGTAGTTCCTGAAATGGTGAAGACAGGTAAACGGGTTCAGGAGCGCTCCAGGAAGATGGCAGACAATCCAGATTCCAAACACGAAATGATCCAGGACAAAACAAGTAAGTACAGGTAACCCAACAGAAGGCAGGCAGAGAGACAGGAACTTGAAACACAAATTACATAAACTTTTTTTTTTTCTTTTGGTCACCGGCCCTCTTTTTAAAAACCGCGCTGACATCCTTTGATCCAAACAGCCCCTGCACCCTCAGCAGAAGACCAATCGGAGCCACTGCAGGGACTGCTGGGAGTTACAGTTTCAAATTCTAATAGAGTATGCTCTCAGATTGGCTGCTTTCACCATCTCAAGCCGTGTTTTCCTCTACGGTTGCTTCCTGTTCTCTCTACAGTGCAGCACTGCCACGAAAAAAGCCATAAAAAATTGCAGAGGATACTTGCAGTTTCCGCTAACAATTATTACTTAGGTGCTAAGAAAAAAATCCGCAAACGACTGCGGCCGCGAACTCTGAACCGCGTCTTCACGGGGGTCTACTGTATATAACATTATCTGAGTACTGAACTGTGTTGCTAAACATAACACTGTACTTTCAGCTCATCAATAACAATTCTTAAATACGGAGATAGACTATTTCAATAAAGAGAAGGAATAATACATATTGGCTGAGCATTTGACTCCAATTGACAAATTATCTTTGTGGACTCTTTTACACATGGCTGCTGAAAGTGTGTGCAAAGGTAAAACATGCACAGGCAGAAAGATTCCAGTGGACACGTGCAGACTACAAAATCTGCAACTATAACCCATTTAAAGGTTTGCATGACTAAATAACCAGGTCACTTGCTAAGAAGTCTGCCTGTGTTAACCTAGTGTCTTAGAAACTGATAACCTGGTTTCTCTGATTGGAATAAGGGTTTATATATGGCATTTTCGAAACCAGGATTCTGCGAAAAAACAGGTCTTTAAAGCTCTTGTAACATACTAAATTAAGCTCTCACTCTGTTCTGTAGGTTACTGGTATTCATAATTTACTGTCGAGTTATAGCAGGAGGCTCCACAACATCTTGGGTGATCTTAGAATCATTAAAATACTATGACATGTTTCAAAACGTGATTAATGTTGAAAATCAAGATGCAGAATGAGAATAAAGCAACTGGTGAGTGCTACATTGCAGGTCAGATTAATGTGTTGTTTTAATTTTTCTTGAATTACTTGCATTTTATAGCAGGAAAACCTTTGTGCGTCTGTTGAAAAACGCAGAGCAGTTTAGGAATGCAAACTGATATTCCAAAATTGTTTTTCTCAAGCAAGCAATCTAATTCTCCACTAAGCTTTATCCCTGGGTCTTGAAATACTGTAATCAATACTAGTTAAACTATCAGGGTTTGGAAATGAATTGATAAGAAAGCTTCAGGAATATTACTAAATTATTGCTACTGATTTAAAAAAATGTCTGCAGTTCTGTTGTTCTGCAACAAACTAACATAAAATAACTCTAAAAGCATACAAACTGTTAGCCCATACAAACTGGTAACACATTTAAAAAAGAAACAGCATGTTTCATCCTTTAAGATTTGCCTGTGTGAAAATGATACCTTTGATCTTGGATTTTACTTAAAATTTAAAACACTCTTTTTGCAAAGCCAGTTTAATGAGCACACCCTAGCTTATTACATACCTGTGGGAAAAGGGAGAAATAAAACAATACATTTTAGGTGATCTTTTTCCATTAATAATACTGTAACAATTTGTACCTCATCTGATTCAAGTTAAAATTTTGTCAGTGGTCTCTTTCTTCTTAGGTTTACCTGCATCCGAATCCCACTGTTTTCTTTCTTTTTAATGTAAATGTGAAAGAATGTTAAGGTTTATTTAGAAAAAATGCATGTGTCCAATGGTAAACTACGTGTATAACAAAATATATCTGTCAGTATACAATGAAACACGCGTACAATCTGTTAGTCTGTGTTAATGGGTATTTTGCTCATATCTGTCTGACATTATGCATGTTACTAAACAAATGTGCAAAACAGTTTGATGCTGTAGATGTATATTGCATTGTATTGTATTGTATTGTGTGTTTTCTCCAGTTACTCTGGTTAAGATATGTAATTTTGATTAATAATCAAAATCTAAATTGATCAGGTGTGAGAGAGACAGTGATACTGAGCAAGTGTCAAAAGTACTGGCAACTTTGTTCAGAATTGGTTCCTGTTTTGACCCAATGCAGTCAGGATGGGGTCTGGTGACCTATGACCCAAAACTTAACTTAAAAATAGATGTACATACTGTAACACAATTGCTGAAGAAAATAGAATACTAGTCTCATGAAGGGAGATACTACGCTGGTACCAGAGTATTTCTCAGCCTATAATGAAGCTAATGAAATAAAACATGCACCATGGGGAGACTGTCAATATTTACTATCTGGGCTTGTCTGTTTGAAATACATAGAAAGCTTTCAAAGGTCCATTAAATGAAAGAAAATTCAATACTACAGTATTTTGTTCCAGAACTAACATAAAACAGAATGACAATACAATGAAAGGAAGCTGTGCCTTATTCTTAAAGGGACTGTTTCCCTAAAGTTCAGAATTTCATAATCCTTTTAATTAAGGTATGGAAAAAGAATAACTGACAGGTTAAATTAATTCATTATATTAGAAACCAGAACCAAGCCTCGGCTCATGTAGTCCAAGGCCTCTGAAATTATGAATTTAACAGATTATTAAACACTTCAAGCAGTATTTTTAAATCCATGTTGTTCAAGACTGTAACCCTAGGTGGGCCTGTAAGGATTACTGAGTTAACCATATGCCAATATAATTTCAATTTAAAAATATAAATTTTACTTTTTTTTTTTAATGGCACACAACTACTATTTTTAATAAGGTTGTAAGATGGTGTTTGATTTGCTGTCAGCATAGATGAAATCATAAAAGTTCATGAAAAGAACTCAACATTCATTTTTCCTCCTCTGATGTATCCATTAGAATACTTTACATCAAAGAATATCTACGGATTTGTGATGTGCTTGCAGTTTTTGTTACAGAAATACTTCCACCTATACACCCCAAACACCATAATCCTCTTTTAGAAAAAAAGCAAATTCTCTTTTCTGCAGGCACTGTGACATTTATCAGCATGAACATAACTATACAATATTACCAAATACCTATTAGCTCTTGGTCTGAGCTGATAAATCCTGGAAATAGTTAAATGTAAATAGGCTTTCATAAATTATATGAGGAAGTTAATTTATAATTTACAAAAACCTAAAAATCAAGGCAAATACCTTTCTAATGAGAATATATAGCATTAATTAGGAATATACAATTTATTTGAATTGTTATAGTATACAGTAGGTCAAGAGACAATTAACAACACTAGTAAGAATTATAAAGCATGTCACTGGAGGTTGTATTCTGGTATTAACTTCAAAGTGTGATTTGAACACCTATAATATTGTAGTGAGTTAGGTGTGCGACCTATTAATAGAATGTTGGAGGGGGAAAAAACTTTCATTTAAATTAATGATTAAGTCAGTTTTTTTGTATATCCTAGGTGAGTGCTGATTCCAAAAGCTACCCTGCAATTGTAGTTGGAAAACTGTACATAGCATAACTATATATAATATAGTGTATCTCCTTCAAAGCACAATAGCTTTCATTTTTAATAAAAGGATGCAATACATAATATATTAGTATTCACTAGATTAGACTGACGCTTGACAGAGATTATATGCAAGGTTGCCCATATCGACTGGAAATATATCAACTGAATGTATAGAACAGCCCTTAGAACTGCTCTCAACTGGGAAACAGGAATTTATGTTCATTACTCTTCTTCTCTTCTTAATGTTTACATTTACAAATTATAAACTATTCATGGATGTTCATGGCATTCTTATATCAGCCATAGATTACCCATTCTCCATACCGACCTCTCACACCAAGCATGCTCTAGCATTTCAAGATCTCTTAGAAGCCTATGGTTTGTTTTTTTTTTTAAACTATCATAAAAAGCATAACCCTTCCAGGATATCACAACTACCCACAAACTGTCTTTTCCTTTACCAACATCATCATACATTTTTCTAAGAAAATTATGCAGCTATCAAGCTGAAAACTCTCATTTGATGGAACTTTCAGATACAAACCAATGCAGCCTTATGCATTTTAGCCCACCATAGCTAACATATAAATGACTACGTTTCCTTGAGATCAATTCCAATGCTGAATTTTTCAAGCACATGCTGTGTTCTGTAGGAATCTTTCAAGGCATAATAATATCTTAACTTTTTTTTTTTTTTAATAAAAGGATGCAATATACTGTATATTCATATTGCCAGACTAGACCGATACTTAATGAAGATTATGCAAGGTACTTCTATACAAATGCTGAACTGCTACTTAAATCATATCATTCACAAAAGAGAACTGGGCAAACAAGTACATAAAAGAGAATTTCCTAATCTCATTAGGAAAATTACTATCATACACACGTAGATCAATAACTATTAAAATAAAGTATTTTAATATTAAGAGGTGGCATAATACTTAGCAGAATCCAATAGTAATTAAGTTTAAATAGTTACTTTGACCGGCCTAACATTTCACATGCAAAAGAAGAAAATATACTGTAGCTACACAGAACAGACAGACATTCTAAAATTTAGGACACTGTAAAATGCTACAGACCATTCTGGATTAAAAAAAAAAAACACACACACTAATGTGATCAAATTTTTAAGAAAACTCACAGGAATTAAGTGATGTCAAAAAAACAAAACTGTATAATTATTTCATGAACCTCGATTGTCATACTAAAATTCCAGTTTGATTTTAGTGTTTTAGATAAGAACCTATTTTAAAAAATAATGAAACTTCTATGTACTAAAATCAAAAGTTTAAAACTCAAGCCCTTTATCTTCAAGACAATCTTAATTTGCCTCCTGCTTTCAAAATACTTCCCATCCACAAGCATCACAAGGAATATTCATTCCTTATAAATCGAGCTTTAAGTATTATTAAATACATTTTAAAGCTAGTAAAACTTGTGCCACATCTAATGTTGCATAGTAGAATGTGTCAAGCACTCACAAATTCATTGCAAACAAACATGCACAAGTCAGGGTCAAAAAAACTACAGAGGACATGCTTTGTAAAAGTAGTGTGTGTTCTTCAACATATATGGATGTACAAATATTTCCTCTTAGTTTTAATCATATTTATAGATAATGGTGATTTAATTTAAAAACAAATAACAAAACTGAGTAATTGCAAGCATTTATTAGACAAAAAAATGTTGGAAAGGTAATTGTCTACTGAAAAAATAAATACACCCATAGCTTCAATAGCTGTGACTTCATTGACAAAAATCACTTCTTGTAGAAGTTTCTTTCAGATTTCTACATCATTTTACCCACTTCCCCTTATAGACCCCTTCAACTATATGATGTTTAGGGGTGTTCCTGCATGTGCTGGTCAGCATCACATTGCTCGAAGGTTAAAATCTAGGCTTTTACTTGGCCATTCCATAACCCTCCATTTCTTTATTCTGTGCCATTCTTTTGTGACTTTGTGTGGCTGTTTTTGATTGCTGCTTTGCTGCACGGTCTACTTAGATTTCAGCACCAAGTTTTTGACAGATGGCCTCACTTTGTATTCAAGTACTTACTGGCACAACATGGCATTCATGGTTGCCTCTATCCTGGATAGGCCCCTAAGGCAGACAAGCAAGCCCCAAGCTATGCTTTACAGTTGGTAGGAGGATCTTTTGGAATTGGAATTGCCTCATCCATCCAGAGCATACTGTTACAAAAGTTCTGTCCTTCACCCAAGTCTTTTCTGGCTTAGTATAGCATTTATATTATTTTTAACAGCAAACGTTTCTTACTTCCTGACCATACACGTAGGGCAAAGACAAAGACAAATTCATTAATGGAGTGAGCGGACTTTTTTGCACCAACTGGAAGATCACTTGAAGACATGAAAATACACTTCAGTAACCTGTATGACATGAAGCACAATAACAGGCACTACTACACTTGCTTTACTATACTGCATTTTTTCCCTTGAAGAAAATGTTATTACATTAGCAGAAGCAAAACAGTGAGACAGCTTTTTAAATGTGTGGTGTGTTATTTATTTTGGTGTAACAAATCCTGAATGATTACTTTGGTATAAATCCTTTAGTAATTCAGAAAATTTTAAAAAATACTCTTCCTGCCCTGTTCTTTATACATCCAAGGTAGAATTTCATTTATTAATCTCAAAACAACTGTGAGCTTATTTCACTCTCCACACCACAGACTTTTTTTTTTTTAAATAATCTGCATCTACTACAAGGAACATGACAAGGAACATTTTAAATTAAACATATCAGCAGACTATTACATCCAGAAAAACATACACATTAAATTTGATTCAAGTAAAAACATCTCAAAATATTGCCAAGCTTATAAGTATATTGTATGTATGTAACATTTTTCAAGTCATAGTAACTTGAATAAATGTATCTTCTAAATGAACTATACTAATACAAGGTGAATGTGGGTAGCAGTTTGCATAAAGTATAGTTTACATCTATAGACCTCCTTTTTAGCAATTTTAGGTGCCTTAGGGCTGCTTGCTTCATTAGCTAAAGAAAAAAATAACTTTCCACTGCACCTTGAACTGCAATCTATGCTGTATTCTTAAAATGACATGGTGCCTGGTCAGCAAAGTAGGCAGTCAGGCTGACATATACTCTACACAAACAAAATAAATTGGACTTACCAGTTCATAGTTGACCAGGGGCAAGCACGGAGTCACCACCTGAAAGAAAACACACGCATGCTGAAGCCCAAAATGTGACTGCTTGGAAAGGGTGAAAGAAAATGGTTCCTTGACAAAAATCGTTTTGACAAGGCCTCAACAGAGCTAGTAAATAAAGGAAGCACATTCCACTAGCAAATTATTAACTTGAAAGGTGTTTCCTGATTAAAAAGACCTTTGTATAACTGAGCATGAGCAAATACACATTTTTCCCCTTGAGCCTGTAGTCACACAAAGTAAATCTTTGCTTTAATGATAATTCCCAGCAAACCTTTGCTATCATTACCACTGGACACGCACAGCAGTTAAACAACACAGGTGAAATGGAGGAAGGAACTAACTAAAAGCATTAATGGTTTAACAGATAATTATACCAAAAAAGTGTCAAGAGCTGCAGAACAATAATCTTTGTGGTGAAAAAAAACCCAAAAAAGACAGTGGTATTACATATGCTTATTCTGTGTCAAGAAATCAGTTAACTAATAATTCTTAGAATTGTCATTCTATGAATATTTTATTATTTTACACAGGAACGTTTTCATGAAGGGCATCCTCCTCATTCTTTCAGCATGTTCCCATTCCCGGTAGCAACCAAATAATGTAAATATTTGCCTAACTTTTCACAGCAGTGTCTAAGTTTTTTGTGTCATAGTATCTCTCTCGGAATACTGAAAATAAAAATGAAAAAAATGAAACAATTTTTTAAATAATTTGTACAAATCCCATGTATCTAAAAATTACTTCTGAAAGAGTACCATGTATGTGTGCAATATAGTATGTGCTATAGTATTGCTAAAAACTATTATACAAGAATAATATTTTTTAAAAATTACATAATTATAAAATGTTTAGTAATATAAGCCTTAACTGTTAATATTCCCTGTAATTTTGAAATTAACAAGAAGACATTAAGTGGTATTTCAAAATATGTAGATAAAGAATGACATAAAGAGCTGACCATAAGCTGTTCACTACAGAAATCTGTTGCTATTTCAGACCATTTTGGACACTTAATGCATCACCAAATACCCAGCACAAACTTCATACAGTATGTGTAATGCATTGTAGAAATGTTTGCCTCTCCAAAAGTTCTTGCAATTCTCATTTCCCATTTGGACACTATTCCCACCTGAACTATGCACTATCTTACAGTACATCAGTCATTATCTGTCAGCTCCTGCATCCTGTGTTTATTTTTGAAAGACAACCATGATAGTGCCTCAACCATTTTCATCAGGTGTAGAAGTGGGGGAATTTGAAGCTCTTCACCAGCAGGGGTGGAAAAAAAACGTAAATTCAGGAGCTTTATTTTTTCTAAGTTTTACAAAATTTCCTTAGGAAGTATAAAATTTGACACATTCCTTTTAAGTTAAAATTTTGATCTTGCAGTTTCCCCAATACACTGTAGATAATCAGCCTGACTACCGACAGACACCAGGACACGCGGAAGTCCAAACACACGCTTTTATTATTTTCTCACAATGCACAGTCCTTAACAGCACACACTATGCATTAACCAACAACACTAGTGCTCACAGATAGTCAGTCCTTTCTTTTTCTTTCCTTTCCTTTCCTTAGTATTCTGCTGCCCCTACTCCTCTCCTCGCAAGCTTTGTCCTCTGCCTTCAGACTCCGGCTCCTCAAATGCAGTGATAGTTAATTAATAGTTCACCTGGATGTGCTCCAGGTGCTCCCTGATGACCTTCCTGCAGCACTTCCTGATGTGGCGGATGTGCTGTATGGGCAACCTGGAAGCACTCCGGGTGTACCTAGTTCCTGTTCCGGCAGCACTCCCTGGTGTGGTGGAAATGATGCAGCCCAGGACTTAGTAAATGTCCAGGCACCCCCTGGCGGTGGCCACAGGCCTCCACAGGGTTGAGCTTCCAGGCTTGGTTCTTGTGGCCCCAACACCCACCACGGTGGTTGCCCTCTCGTGTTCCAGGGGAAATATTGCTCCTCTCCCAGTCCTTCCACTCTGTGGGTGTTCTGGCAGGGTATGAGCCCCGGCCATCCGCTACAACACACATGCTCAAAGTGATATGTGAGAGCTACAGTAGGTATTATATTTTCACATTACCAGTATACAGCACCACATAATCAAAAAAAAGGTAGTAAATGATGAAATAAAGTTTATGTAACCATGAAAAAAAGTTATGAAATAGTTTATTTACTACATGGGTCTACTGCAGTAACTTGTACTTATTTCACAGACAATTATTTATTTAACTAGGGGGCTTCCCCCCAGCTCCCCAACCCTTCCAACACCCCCCCGCCCACCAGTGCTATGCACCATTGTGAAAAAGGAGACTGAACACACCCCAAGGAGACACATTCGCTCCTCCGAAATCCCTCCTATTCAGTGATAAAATTGGAAACAAATACATTTGTTTAACCTTCTCTTAGCTCGATCAGCTGCTGGATTGCTGCTGCTGCTGCTATGCCGTGTGATCTGCACTTTGCTTGCCAACTCCCACCCCCAGCCAGATCTATGTGCCGTTGTAAAGAGGGGGGCTGAACGAACCCCAAGGAGGCGCAGCCATACCTACGAAACCCCTCTTAAACGGTGATACAATGGGAAACAAATACACTTTTTTTAACCTCCTCTTTGCTCGATCAGATGCTGGCTTGCTGCTGCCGCCGTGCCGCGTGATCTGCACTTCGCTCGAGGGCAATAATACAGTTACTGATTAAGGAATATGAACACATTACAATTAAGTGTAACATATTTTGGTATGACATTTTTGCTCTATACATCGTAAGAAAGAGCAAACTGTTCAGGCAAGTCTGGAACCCTTGATTTACAAATTAACTGGTATTTGTTTTAGATCATACCACACCTAGGGCTATCTAGGAACAGAATTACTGCACTCTAGTGTTTAACAAGATATATTTAACCAGACATCCTGAAAACAGATATCAGCTTTCTTGCAGGGTGTTAGCTGTGATAAGATTTTGGGATGATGCTCTAGAGTTGTGAATTATCAGGCAAAAAAAAGGTAATTAGGGAGGAATGCTGAACTGTTAATCAGACTACTCCAACTGTACATGGCAGTTAGGTTCAAAGGGAATAAGTATCTATGATTATGCTTTTCTCTATACTTTGCATATATTTCAGTTTAAGGCAAAAAAAATATTTTTGTAACCTTATCTGTCTGCTTTCATATGTCATTAAGAGACACAGCATGGTTGTTTGTTATTAAGGTCAGGAAAAGAATACAAGATTACATAAAGTGCAGATGAATCAGTCCACACTAAGCACTGCAGTAGATGGGAGATTCAATTTTAAATCATTGAAAAACAGACATATAGGATTTATAATTAAAAATAAATAAATAAATAAAAATTCGTAAGAAAGCACCTTAAGGAATTTAAACATTCCCTGACTTTATTTTTTTTTTTTAATATTAATGTGTCCTTTAAAAGATTAATACACCTTGGTAACTAGCAAGACCTCATCTAAATAAACCCTTAACAGCTGTTTTCAGATCCTAATAAGGCTCTCATTAGAGTAACAATTAAATTCATTTGTAAAAAGCCACGTTCATATTCACTTGATGAAACTGGAATACAACTAAGACTCAGCACAGAATTGATTATAGAATCATTTAATTTGTAGTCAATGCCATGACCACCTGCTGCAGCAGAGGTGCTGGTACTGCATACCAGTGCTTACTGTATCATAGACTACTATCACCACTACTAGACACACAACAATGTGCTGCATCATGGGTTGAATGTTGCTAGGCTACACGCAGCATTGCATTCATCGTCTGTATAGTAGTAGGAATTTGTGCAGGAATTTCTGGCAACTCGCAAAATGCGTTTTTCTCGGTTTTTCTCAACATTTCTGGTGGGACCATGGCTGGGCCACTCAGAGATTGCTTCTGCACCATATGTTGTCTGGGGGCTTCCATTTGAATGGAATAGACCCAAGGTGACACACCCCCCACCTGAACCTGAGAGACCAAAATATATAACAATCTAGACAAAACATTAAAAAAGTGTTTAGTGTATTTATTAAAGCACAAAAATAAAATACAAGTTAAAGACACTAAATGTAAAATAAACAGATGAATGAATATTCTTACAGCATTTTAGCAGTGGTGACACAGATGTAGACTTTACTATCTGTCTTCAAGATGATTTCAATTTTACAAATTTCCTTCCATTTTTATAAGAAAAAAACTGCACAACAATGCTCAAATCTTTCTTTTCTTTGAATACTTTACTTTTGATCTATCCTGGACTTTTCCTTCCCAGATGATGTAACATAAACAATTTCTTTTTTATAGCCACCAGCCCATCAAACATATAATTAGCTTTACGTTATTAATATTTAATTACTTTTGATTACATGCATCTCAAGCTTCACGCTTATTTTAAACAGAACTACTAAAATTTAAAATCTAATATTTCAAAGCATATTATGTGGGAAATAAAGAAGTTTAGGTTTTCTCCAGTCCCACAAAGGAAACTGAAAAAAACACACATTCAACTTTTTCAAGCTATTACCCATAAGAAATTAGAAGATTGCTCAGGTCAAGTCTTAATAGGAGAATGTCAAAAATCCCCAAGGTTCCAAAGAAGAGATTCTTATGCAGAAAGTGACCAGTATTGTACCATTGCCATTATCGCATTCAGCCCCTTATGTAATCGCAAGATACATTAATTTCTCCACTAAGGGCAGCTATTCCTCCCTCACCTGGTGACAGCAATCCACTCTTTTCTGAGACAGTACCATGACTGCAGACTTGGAGATGCTGATGTTCATCGCAGGTGCTTCACACTCAGCAAAATTGCTAAAGTGTGTGCCGAAAGTCACGATCAGGTGAGACAAAGAGGACATCATCATCTGCATAATGTAGCAATGCTACTCTCTGCCTCTTCATCTGGACACTCTGACATCCTTGACTTTACCTTGATAGCCTGTCCATGAAATTCACAAACAGAAGTGGTGACAAGGTTGCATGAAAGGCAAGTAAAGCAGCTTTGGAATGGCAGACTAGTGTGATGGTATCCATATTTAAAAAAAGATGACCAGAGGGTGTGTTCCAACTACAGAGACATAACACTTCTAAGCCACCCAGATAAGGTACATGCATGGGTACTGGAGGGAAGAATCCGATGGTTGAGACAAAGATAGAGGAGGAACAATGTGTATTCCGACCTGGCCCAGAAGCAGTTGACCGGCGTTTCTCCCTGACACAGCTGCTGGAGGCTGCAGGGTAATATGATAACCTAGTCTTCATGTGTCATGTAGATTCAGAAAACGCATATGATCGTGTCCCTTGCCTTGTGTTGTACAAAGTCCTGCAGGAATATGGTGTAACAGGGATAGCTAATGTCAACTATTGTTTTCTATATGAATTTAGTGAAAGCTGTGTCCACATACTTGTTGTTAAGCTCAATTTGTTCACCATGGTTGTTGGACTCCATCAAGGTTGTGTGTAATATAATTACTAATAATTTAAGAATAATTTCTTGATGCACTATGTTCTGTTAGTTACAAGAAAAAGTAAAGGAACATTTTAAGTTATCTGGATTTTTGCAATGGTCCTGTGACAGTTTTTTGGATCAAGGTATGGTTTACACTAACCAGTCTTTCTTGAGGAGAACAGATTAGTCAGTAGTTAGGCTTTGCGTGTCTTTATTTATGGGGTGAAGCACCTCTGAAACCCACACTCCCTATTTCATCTTCTTAACTGAAACACTTTTTTCTAATTAGCTTTAAGAGAAGTTATTAACCCAGAGGTACACTTACTTTCCAAACATGCAATGTGAATGATTACTCATTGTGCTCAATAAAGACATGAAAAGTACAACTGTTGGTGCGTTATTAGTTTAGTCAGATAATGTTTGTCTGAAATTGTGAGTTAAATAATGATCAGACCACAAATCCAGGTTAATTTCAAAGAGTTTCCTTACTTTTTCTTACAAATGTATGACCTGGTATGGAACTTAATCTTTGAACATCTGACATATTTCAGTGTAAAATATGTACTGACTTATAAACTGTTTAAAAAGATTATCACAAATGTTTATGTGCTTACTGCACCACACAGCAGCAGTAACAAGAGGGGAAATGGAATCAGGAGATGGTTGTCAAAACCAGGATAGAAAAAAATTGAATAACAGACCCCAAAATGTGGAACAGAAACAGTGAATTTTTAAAGAAAGACGAAAAATAAAAATAAAAATAAAAAAACAAAGAATTTATACTTAAACAAAATGTAAGTTGAAGATTGTAGTCAATGGGACAGAATCAAGTTTGTAATAAGAATTCAAACAAATATTTACAGAAAATTATTTTATGCTTTTAAGGTTGTATCCACAAACATGGACAAATTAGGAAGTGTTTGATGCTGACCTTTTTATCCCCGTCCCTGTTATATCACACATTGCACATTTCATGCTGAACTTGCCTGGACAACAAAGACCACAAAATGGAGACATCCATAACAAAAACAAAATAGCACCACAGAAAAAAAAATAATTCTTAACATTGTGAAATTCAAAAATAAATGAAACAACTGTATTCCTTCACATCTAAAATCCCTAAAATGATATCTCAAATATTTTTAGAGGCCAAGAGTGACTGAAACAAATTCAAAAACAAAAACCTAGATCATGACAATTTACAATTAAATATTTTTGACCCCAAATGGGAACAAAGACATTACAGAGCACATAAAGATAAACAATAAAAATAGCCAACATATTGACACTTTAAGACAAATATTGAATCGTCATTTGGGAACTGTGGAAACTTAAGAACCTGGTGTGTTTGAATAGAGTAGGCTTTTCTGGCACAGCTGTGCTAAACTAGGTAAAGAAGTCCTAAGTATCAAGGAAAAAAGATGGATTTGAAAAGTTGCTTAGAGGTTTCCTAATTCTTCTACATCTCTCATTAAACCTTAATTATTAAAACATAATACTTTAAGAATAAAAAGGTATATATACTATATATATTTCAATGAACTAGTTAAACATTCTAACCCATAATAGTTTTAATATCCATACAATAGGATGCATTCCACTACACTGACTACATAAGAAGAAGAGCTAACCAAACTGAATGTACCGTTTTACACAAAGTAAGTACAGACAGCTTTATTTACGAATCAAACGAATTCCAGAAAGCCTGTTGCTAAAGAAATTATCTCTAAATTGGTCAAGGAATGTTTGGTTAATGCACAGAAATAGAAGCTTAGAATTAGTGCATACAGCCCATAACTCCTTTAAGGTTTTTCAATAACAGCCACACCAATGTGGTTTACACCACATCCTTGCTATTTAGTTTAATTCTATTTGCTGTAATGATAAATGAAATCTTTAGAATTCTAATTTGTTGCATAAATAAAAATAGCAGATCATACCAAAGCAAGCTGTCATATCAACTCTTACTGAATCTGTATGAATGTCTTAAGCAGTTCTAATCTTAAAGATTAACATTATAAAAAAATACTGTATTTCAATGAACCATTCACAAAAAAGTAAAAACAAGCAAAAATAATGAAGTTAAAATGTTCCATATTACGAAATTCATTTACTAACTACTTTTATTCTCCAGTAAAAAGGGATTCCAGTCTTTATGTACTGTAGTAAATTTCTAACTTTATTTAAGGGACCAGGGGATGGTGTCAAGAGAAATCATTTTTTTCTCATGACAGGCATCACTATATACGGTATGACCTTTGGCCGGCTTGTCATCCCGGCCAATGCCCCCAGGCCGCCAGATGGAGCCCTCCCTGCAGTATGGAGGTGCCCCGAAGACCAGCAGGGAGTCATGGACTATGTAGTTTTTATACAAGACCCTGCTGGATACCACAGGGGCCGCAAGAGGGAGCTGTAGGGAGGACCAAAGACTTATTTGTGCCCTATGACCCGGAAGTTCGTCAAAGGAAGAGCGACAGGCTTCCGGGGTGAAGAAAAGAACTTTTACCTGACCCAGAAGTGATACAGGATCACATGGACTGGGATTGGGAACACTTCCGGGTCAGGGAATATAAAAGGACTGTGACAGCTCCCAAATGGCGAGCTGAGCTGGGTGGAAGGGTGTTATTGGTTATTGTGATTTGTGTATGAGTATAATGGAGGAGAGGGTGCTTTGTGCACTGTGGAGATTTAATAAAGTCAACTTGTGGACTTTTACCTGGTGTCGGGAGTCGTGGACAAGGGTTCAAGGGAGCGATAGCGCCCCCTTTCAGTCACAACGGTAATATTCACAGAATATTTAAGGTTCCTTCACCAATTCTTTAAAAAAGATACAAAATATCTCAGGTGCTTCGCTCAAACAGTTTGTAATTTTCAAGCCACTAAGAGAATAAAAAAAAAAATCAGTGACTGTACACATTAATAAGAATGATTACTTTTTATATTGCTGCTCAGATCCTTCTTCACCACTAGGTAAGTCAACACATTTACTTTGCTTAATTTTTTTGTGGGCTGATGTAGGATGTAAAATTTTATTAGTGAAAATCATCAAAGTACTGTGATATTATCTGCCCAGTACAAAGTGTCATAAGACATAACAATGCCCATTATCAAACTCTTGCACACAATTTTCAAACACTTAAGGTGCTATGGTTCTAGGTTTCTGAATATTTAATCTAAACGCCTGGACAAATTATATTCCATAAAATTATTATTTGTTGGGAAACCAGAAGCAAAGTGTGCAGTATACTATACTGTATATCTAGTGTCAGTGTATTTTACACTTACTCATGAGGTATGCAAAACCAAGGCAGCTGAAAATTCTTAAATTATGAATTGCATAATGAAATGTGTTTAACTTTAATAAACAGCAAATAACGTGGAAGGGTTACACAGTATTTAACACTGCTGCTCCACGCAATTGTACATTCTCATCCATATCATTTTGGAATATTTTGGTTTCCTCCAATATCCACAACACAATAGAAGAACTAGTGTATGGTGGGATGGCAAAGTTCTTCTTCAGGTTCAGAACTGCATGAAAATTAGTTCTTTTACATAGCTAAAATTGAATAGAACTTCAAGATAACTTAGACTGGTTAAAGATTTTTTGCAAAGATAGAGGGTTTGGGTGATACTGTATATTCAACAGAGTAATAAATGTTAACAGAAAAGTGCAGACTTACAAAATTAAACTGTGTTAACATTAAGTGTCTTTGATAACACATTTGCATAAATATTTCACATTATTTTTGTATCAGATTATTTTATGTTATTTATGATAAACATTTAAAAAGAAAACATACACCTTTCTTTGGGGAATTATCCACATTCAAAGCTTCTTAAATTAGTAAATTTCTTAGACTAGATACACAAGCTCAGAAAAAAATTATGGGCTGAATACTATAGTACATTAATTTTGTTTAGAGGTACCTATTGTGAAATTACATATAAATAATCTTTGATTCCACTAATATAAAAACAAATGCTATAAGTATACTGTGAAGATAATTATACCTTCAAGGACACAAATAGTGCAGATGCCACAGGGGGTGTTCATTATGTATGCATGAAGACAGAATATTCTTAAGAATTCAAACCTAAATACTAAACTTTTTTTTTTAAAAACTGTTAAAAACCTGACCTTCTCTGTAACAGAAAACAGCAAGTCAAATCAAATCAAGTTGGGGAGCATGCACTGGTACAGTACGTTGCCGCACCCACTACACGACGAAACAACTTGTGATCCCGGCAACCCCCTAGGCAGACACACGGCCCAGTCCAACCCTCCGGAAATGATCCTCTTTCTGCCACAGCCAGGTGTTACTAGGGCGACCCCTTGGCCTGGTCAAGCCACTCGGGTCCTCAATGATGATGTTACGAGCTGGATCACCCTTGGGAAAACGTGGCACATGGCTGTAGTGCCGTAACTAATGCTCCCTCACAATGCAGGTAATGTACCTCATTCAGGACTCCATGAGCAACCGCTCATTCGACACAAAGTCAAACCACTGGTACCCAAGGATTTTCTGGAGAGACACAGTACCAAAGGATTCCAGTCTTAGTCTCAGGTCACTGGATAGCGTCCATGTCTCGCAACCATATAGTAAGATAGGAAGCACCAGGACTCTAAAGACTTGGACCTTCGTCCTTTAGCATAGATATCGGGAGTGCCACACATCCCTCCATGCTCTCCCAATCCGTCTACTGACTTCATAGGAAGAGTCATCACAGACATGAATGTCACTGCCAAGGTACGTAAAACTCTCGACCAGGTCGACACTCTCTCCGCAAACAGACAAACTGCTGATGGTTATGCTCAAGAGGTCATTAAAGGCCTGGATCTTGGTTTTTATCCAGGACACTCGCAAGCCCAGACACTCAGACTCCTTTCTCAGTCTCTCGAGCACCCCGATCAGAGACTCCATTGCCCCACAGCTGCTAGACCCCACAATCTTGCCCAACACCCAGTCCATACAAGCAATGAACAGAGTAGGAGCAAAAACACACCCCTGACAAACTTCAGAATGAACTGGGAAAAACACAGAGGTTCTGCCTCCACTCTGCACAGCACTCACAGTGCCAGTGTAAAGGCCGGCCATGATATCCAGCAACCTTGAGGGGATCCCACGAACCCTCAGGATGTCCCAAAGGGCAGCTCGATTAACCGAGTTGAACGCTTTATGAAAATCGCCAAAGGCTGCAAAGAAGCTCTGCTGAAATTTGCATTTGCAGGCTACGCTACTGGCTGGGCTGCTGAGACTGGTCAATGGGCAGAACTGACCATCACGAGCAGTAATAGCTTGGATATTTTCATGTAATAGAGCAGGAGATCGACAAGTGGATCAGTGCGGCATCTGCGGTGAGGCGTGCTCTGCATCGGTCTGTTGTGGTGAAAAAGGTGCTGAGCCGAAAGGCAAAGCTTTCAATTTACCGGTCGATCTACGTTACTACCCTCACCTAGGGTCATGAGCTGTGGGCAGTGACCAAAAGAACGAGATCACGAATACAAGCGGCTAAAATGAGTTTCATCCACAGGGTGTCTGGGCTTTCACTTAAAGATAGGGGGAGAAGCTTAGTCATCTGGGAGGAACTCAGAGTACAGCCATTGCTCCTCAGCATCGAGAGGAATCAGATGAGGTGGCTCAGGCATCTGATCACGATGCCTTCTGGACACCTCCCTGGTGAGGTGTTCCAGTCACATCTAACCGGGAGGAGGCCCCGGGGAAGACCCAGGACATGCTGGAGGGATTATGTCTCTCGGCTGGTCTGGGAACACCTCGGGATTCCCCCGGAAGAGCTAGTAGAAGTGGCCAGGGAGAGGGAAGTCTGGGCATCTCTGCTCAAGCTTCTGCCCCCGCAACCCAATCTCGGATAAGCGAAAGAGGATGGATGGATGGATATTTTCACTTGTTTTGCTCTAGTTTTTGCAAGTATTGTAACGAATAGTTAGTGCAGACTATAGCTGAAGATCCGAAGTGGACACGAGAAGTTGGTGAGTTGTTTAACAACAAATTTTTGTGATTTTGAGTTTGTAAAATTAGCGTAGGTCAGGGGGCTTTTTGCAATTGGCTTATTTTACAATATAAACTTTGAAGTAAACTTATTAAAGTAAAATTTGCTTTTTGGAGGATTTGTTTTCCAACTTGAATTACTAAGCAATGAATTCTGTGAGCGTTTTCGTGATTTCAGTTCACATAAACAGGACTTTGCGCTGTTTACCTCACCATACTCTTACAACGGTGAGAATGCGCCTGAGAATATCCAAATGGAATTGATTGAACTGCAGTCAGATTCTACTCTGAAGGCAAAATACAACAAAGTTGGTGTACCAGGCTTGTATGCTTAACTGCCACCCTCGTACTGTATGTGCAGATCTGTAAGGTGGCATCGAGAGTACTGTCTATATTTGGAAGCACTTACCTTTGTGAGCAATTGTTTTCGTTAACGAAAGCTACCAAAACCCCACATCGCTCAAGTCTTACTGTCGAGCACCTTTCACGTATGGCAGTCAAAGCGGCCCACCAATGGTAGCGAGTTTGACATGCTTGGATTAAGCTATTTCAAAAATTAATGGATGGATGAGTGGAGCAAACTAAACCATACTAATTGATATTTTAAGATCTTGCAGAAATGAATTAATATATCAGTATATAGGAAAAACATTTATGACATTAATCTGTATATAAAGAAAAAATAGGGCATAAGAAAATAAACAATATCAAATTAAGCTGCAGCAGTTTTCAGTTATAACTTGTTCAGAAATTATCATCAAATTACAATGTACAGGAAACTTTATCACATCCTTGAATTTTTTTTTTTAAACACTTCAGTGTTAACAGCAAATTGTCTTTATCAAGTGGCAGTTACGAGAATTAATTTAAAGTCATGCAGTTATCTTCTTATCAGGTATTGTGACCGGAATATCCTGTTACCAGAAAAGTTAAATAAGACAAATAATAAAAGTGACTCAAAACACTCTGACAATTTATTTGCATGAATAAAAAAAAAACTATAATTCACTGATAAAACAGGTCATTCTTCCCAAACTAACCATAACACAAATTACAATGCAGTATCTTGTTGAACAGAAATGCAGATCTTTATCATCACAGGTCAGTTTTTCTACATCTTTTAAAGAGAGGGACTGGGTTAATGATCTGCAGCAATCTAACAACTTTGTGGCTTGCTCTCTTCTTGGAAAAGAAGTGCATTTTGTTTGCAAAACCAATGGGAAAACTAACAATTTTACTAAAGTGTAAAACAAAATCCTTAGGTTTTCTATAAATATGCAATGTAGTTTTCAGTAGGAATTTAAAAAATAGATTCAAGCGTCATTGCCTTACCTTTGATTCGCATTTCTTGTGACAAGAAAATCTGCAAACTGAAAAACAAAATTACTTTGTATTAATAAAAGTTGGATGTGTAAAAGGATTTTAAATACAGCACAGGCATCAACACAGGTAAACAGGGAAAAGTCACAATATTGCTTACTTATTTGTTATATTTTCATGAACTTGTGATTCTACAGTAATTCACTTTGAACAAGTGCCTGTAAAAAACGCAAAATATTTTTGTTATGCATGGAGAATTTTAATTTTAAACTCATGCATGTCATAAATACTTTCTGCCTTCTTTCAAGGAAATGTTTATTGAATCTATCTACTATATAATAAAACACTACAGATTGAGTGTCCATTCCAGCTAAGCAATTTTATTGGCTTTGGTGTGATTGGTCAGTTTAGCTTTGGTGATGCAATGAAAGAGGAAGCGCGAGTACAAGACACACAAGAAGGGGTAAAGGCGTATGAGGCATGCTGAAAGAGTCCCCTTCAAAGATGGCAAGTATAAAACCCAGATATGGTATAAGCTATAAGCTGCCTCAAACATACTAGGGTCTGAGAAGCAAGCTTTATGGAAATGCACTTGAGCGAAGGAGTGCTGATTAAGAGGTGTTCACACTTGCAAATACAGGGACAGGCACTGAAGATACACACTGGACAAGAAATAACATTTTTAAATTATTCTATTACCTGTCTTCAAAAGGAACTGTACCTAGTGCACTATAAATAAGCACCTCAGCAGTCAAATAGTATGTGTGACAAGATTAAGAGAATTCCAACATGTATAGTATATTATGTTCAAATGGCAACACTTGTGCATCTCCAGTGCAAACTTCATGATTTACTGTAAATTGTACATTTATTGACAACCATATTGTTTCATCAAAATACACAGTATACTTTAAATTAAATTTAAATGGGCTACACAGAGATTAATGCTGTTAATTCACAGATCCTGAAGATCAGGTTCAAATATCATCAGTTATTCCACCCTGCGTCCTCTTGCTGGGATTTTGGTCTTTTTTCCCTAACTTTCAAAGACGTGCAGCCTAGATTAATTGTGATTTCAAGCTCCCTTTAGGTGTACACAAAAATATCAAGTAATTGACTGTCCCGTGTCAATTCCTGTCTTGTTCATATACTTCTAGAAATGCTCTGCCTCTACAAAGCCATGAATTGGAAAAATCAAGTTCAGGAACTGAATTAAAATAATTAAAATTTTTATATGTTTTCTAAACAATCAAAGGCAATCCACTATAACTTGACATGTTATACTCCGACATGCTATATACAATTTAAAAAATGGAAAGAACACTGAAGTGGGGAATGCTTCCTCTTCTCTAGATACTAAACTAACAAATTATTTTCATTATGACACCCCCATCTTGGTCTGTCTCCAGGCACACAAAAGATCTATAAATATTACGCATGTTTCTTTGTTTTTCTTTATATCAGGATTCTGCTGCTATTTATTAAAGGATGTCTATCCACCTAAGTAACTAAGACCATAAATGTGTAAATGCTTGGAACATATGGAAGTCATCCAATTTAAGTCACTGTTTATGCAAAACAATGACATTTAATTGCTCCATGACATTGCTGCTTTTTTAGGTGAAAACTAGGTAGAACAGTTATCAATGAAAGAACAGCAAGTGTTTGTATGGTGTGAAAGGAAGCCATTTTTAATTTATGATATCAAACAAATACACCTAAAGATGCAATTTATTTTATATCTTGCAATGTTTAGCTATTTAGTTGTGTAGCCATTCAGTGAATGATGGAAAGATACAACTTTGTCAGCATCCTCTTTCTCCTAAACGTTGTCAATTCAATTGAAATTGTCACCAGAGGGAGCACTATGGAAAGAGAACATTACTTTGATTTGAAGCAGAACACATACTATACTCAAATAATACTTCGAAGGATATTCTGTTTCAACAAGAAGACCCATCATAAGCACAAACCCACTTTGGGACTTGACTGAACCCTATATAGCAATGTAGGGGCAATTCCTCCATCATTATTCCTGCCTTGTATTCAGTGCAGCTGGGATAGGCGCTACACAGTCACCCATCAGACAGACATACGTATTTTTTAAACACTGATTACAGTCTGAAGGACTAAACTAAAAATGAGGTTTAATGACAACAATAATATCTTTGTCAATGTTGTGGCAGCTTGGAATAGAGAAGCAAACAGCAATGATCAAAAAAGAAGGAGAAAGAAAGTGAAAGACCTCAGTAGATAGGGAGGTCTACATTTAGCAAAGCAACATTTATATTGTTTATAATCCTGGGCATATTGCCTTTTCTGTGCACATAATTTATAAAACAGAAATAAAATTCCATCCATGAAGCAAAGCTGTGTATACACATAAGAGAACATTATACTATATGATTAATTATGCAGACAATGAAATACCAAGTAGAGGATGCACTATAGTAAGGGGGCTAGGGTGTTGGATTTCGGGTTGGAGTAAATGATCTTATATCCATTAAACTGCTGTCGGGTAAATCACAGCTTTCCACAATATTATATATATATATATATATATATATATATATACATACAGTGTGTATGTATGTATATATATATGTATATATATATATATTATATATATATATATATATATACATATATATAAATATATATATATATACACACACACACACATATATATATTTGTAGTTGGAGATCCACAAAGGGATCATAAAGTAGGAGCCGTCATCAGAGGAAAATGATTAGACATACAAGAATCAAAGGCAATATATAGCAAGATTAGGTGGGGGTGGGGATAATGAGTTGGGGTAGGAGGGTGTTGTCGTGAAGTTTTATTTATAATGAGGGTGTTCTTCTTAAGTTTGCATATGCTGGGTTCATTTCCAAATGTCTTTTAATGCAGTTTTCATTTGATAGCCAAGATTCAGCCAGCTCTCTGGCACTTTAAGTGCTGGCCTTAAATCTGACTTATACATAGTCCCAGTTAAATGTGTCCGGTTGAATTTGTGTGCGTATAAATCAGTGATTGTGAGTCCTTCCTTTTAACAGCATTTTAATGCTCCTGTATACGTGTTGAGATTCTTTTTGACGTTTGTCCTATGTATACAGCTGGGCAAGAACTGAATGGAATGCTATAAACTGCGTTTCGTGTCTCTGCTGCCGATTTCTTGTTTCTTGACAGGCCCCCATGCTCACCTGACCTAAATCCAACAGAACATCTCTGGGACATTATGTTTCGGTCCATCCAATGCCACCAAGTTGCACCTCAGACTGTCCAGGAGCACAGTGATGCCCTGGTCCAGATCTGGAAGTAGATCCCCCAGGACACCATTCGTCATCTCATTAGCAGCATACCACAATGTTGTCAGGCATGCCTACAAGCACGTGGGGGACATACAAACTACCGTGTACGATTTTGAGTTGCTGCAATGAAATTTTGGCAAAATGGACAAATCTGACACCCCGAAAATCAAAGTGAATAAATGATTCGTCTTTGAATTCAGGGCTCTGTAGGTTGATTATTTTCATTTCCATAAAACAATGTGGCATCCTTTCATTCCTAACACATTACCCAGTCCATTTCACTATAGATATCCAGCATGATTTTTTTTTTCTCCCATTCAGATCTGATAGGTTTTCAAAGTGTTTCTTTAAATTTTTGGAGCATTTTTATTATATACTAAATTATATATATATAGAGCAAAGGGTGGCTATTTTGAAGAAACTAGAATATAAAACATGTTTTCAGTTATTTCACCTTTTTTTGTTAAGTACATAACTCCACATGTGTTCATTCATAGTTTAGTTTTGATGCCTTCAGTGAGAATCTACCAATGTAAATGGTCATGAAAATAAAGAAAACACATTGAATGAGGAGGTGTGTCCAAACTTTTGGCCTGTACTGTGTATATATAACATACACTCATTGAAAAACACATTCTAAATCAGGCTGAATACTTGTAATTATTGTATAAAAAGTCACTCAATAGGTCGCAAAAGAAGATTTACGTAAGATGCAGAATCTTAGTCAAGGTGTCACTTTTCAACAACCACACATTTTAGTAAATTTGTTACATTAGTTTGTAAACATGCATATAATAAAATTGTTCTAAAGCTTTTTCAACTTTCTTCAACTTCCAGCATAACATTTATTTTTTTCTTAAGCAATTTTATTTAATAATAGACACTGTATGTGGAGTCATCTGCCTTGTATCCAATCCTGGGAGATCTACTCCAGTTTTTGGTGTCACAGTATTACAGATTTGGAAAAACAACATGGCATGGTCAAATGTGCTGAATCCAATTTAGGGCCCCAAAATAGGTGGGGTCTATGCTGGTAGCATCAAGCAAAAGAAAGGACCAACCCTGAAAAGGACACTAAGCTACTGCATAGCCTACACATGGGGACAATAAGGAGTCACCAAACAAGATAAAGTTTATGTACTAAAGAAAAAGGAAAAGCAGGATTACAAAATAATTATATGGCTCTTTCATTTAAGTCACATCAAACTCTATCACCTTCTCCAATGTTGCTTCCTGCAGAGACAAGAGTACCATCTCATCCATAATACATCATATAATTAAATTAGATATGACTGCATTATTATTGGTTGCTCATACTAAAGTTTTGTGACTTTGCTCATTTTCACATTAAATAACTACAGCAAAAAATGTTGTATATAAACCTTATAAAGCACACTTGTCCGCACATCTACCAAGCAAAATGAAATTATGCCATGGTCCAAGTTCACGGGAGAGTTTAGATTATCCAAAAAAATTATAAAACATGTAAAAAGAAGAATGTTCCCTAAGAAATCCCTAGTCTCTTGGGTCCCTTCATAATGTCCTAGTGTGTATGGCATTCAACTAGTGAATCATTCTTCTCTTCCAATTTCAGGGGATGTCTTAGAATTCTATAATTGCGTGCTTTAGAACCCTGATCTTACATACTATTCCCTTTGGGACAAAGCCATGAAAATAAAGTTACCATTAGTTAGCTACATTTTACATTTGAAGAAACGGAGGTTAAAGGTAAAGTTGACAAACAGCAGACTGCTCCTAAGCTTCCAACAATCCCCCTTTTACTTTTTTAAAAAAATATGTATGTTACTTGTTTTGATAAAAGCACATTTTCATAGTCTCACAGATAAAAAGCAGATATAGTAATTGCATACTATTTGAGTAGAGGTCGAAGACAAATGGCCTAGAGGGCTGTACACTTAAGAAGAGATGTATTTGTTCCAAATTTAAACTTGACATTTGGGAAGTGAGATAGTAAACAGGCTTAATAAGGCAGTAGTTTAAGAACTTAGGCACAACATAGTGTGCAAATTAAATCTTTTACAGTTGTACTTTAAAAAAGTTGATTTACGTTTTAGCATAAAGGGAAACGTCTAAAGATTGAGGAAAACAACTTGATTATAAGAGCCATAAAAGATGGAACAGTAGAGAAGTCCCCATAACAGATTGTGCATGATTGTGCTATAATGTCTAATTATGCCCAAAGGTACAGGTAAGGTTTTGATTTAATTGTTATTGTATAGCTGATAGCAGTTATTCCAACTGCAGCCATGTGGACTTTTGTGAAAATGTTTGCTGCTCTGATCAATCTGCAACAATATGAAATAACAAATCAACTGAATGGTACATCATGAGTGCATCATAGCATTTTTGAAATAATGTTTTCAACACCTTGCATACCTACATATAGCAGAAAGAGATGATGGGTGAACTTAGTTTAGAAAAACACCAGAGAATACTATGAACTGAATTTACAGGCTAAATGCATTTAGGATTGTTGAACACTTCAGCAATTGGTGACAGATTATAATGATGCTGGGTGGACATCTGGCAACACATTTTCTGAACAGGCAATTATAATGGTTCCCTTTTAAATGAATTAAATGCAGAACTTTGCAAAAATCAAGTTATTAATACAGTGAAGTCCCTGCTCTAACCTAGGAGAAACTGAATCTCTCCCCCAAAAATATGCCAAATGGTATCAACATAACTAATACAACATAACAAACACTTAAATAATTGTCTCTGTCATTCACTGTCATATTATTTAATACACACTCAAATATGGGAGACCAGCTAGGGATGCTGGTAGAAGATGAGTGGGTTAGGCCATCAGGGAGAGCTTACGCCCTGTTCTGAGTGTGCATTCCAATGCCCCAGTGCAGTGATGGTGACACTGTGCTGTAGAAAACTGTCTCAACTCTTTGTAAGTCATTAAAGAGCATCTTTCGAAAAGAGTAGAGTGTTTCCTAATGTCCTGGCTATATTGCACACTACAGATATTCTACATTCTGGTACCCTTGTTATTCCCGATCCCTTAATGCAGGAGTGGCCAACCCACAGCTCTTTGCCTGGTTTCATGTGGCTCTTACGTTCATATTGAAGTTTGTGGGGTTTTTTTTAATGTTCGTGTTCGCTTCGCTTGAGTTCAATACGGTATTTTCGTCAAATGCTCATGTGCGTGAGATGAAAATACCGTAAAGTTTCCTAGTAGGGCCAAGATCATTTAAGTAAACAATTTGTGTCAAGTTCGCTCTCAAAATGGCAGGGAAAAACTGCACAGCAAAACGAAAATATGAAGATGAACACAGGATGTTTTTAACAGAGTGGGAGAGTTTATAATTTTTTGTTGAACGTAATGGCAAGCCATTCTGCCTTATATGTCAGGCGTCATTAGCGCATTTCAAAGATTCAAATCTTCAGCGCCACTTCAGCTCACTCCATGCTAACATCGACCAGGAATTTCCAAAAGGGACTGAACTGCAGAAGCACAAGTTGGTCACTTTGAAAACTCAAACAGAAAAGCAGATACAGTTTTTCCGAAAATTTACGAAGCGCTCAGACACCGTAACGCTCGCATCATATCAACTGGCTTGGAACACTGCACGGGCTAAAAAGCCATACAATGAAGGGGAGTTTGTTAAAAAATGCGTCAGTGACATTGTTGAAATCTTGTCTCCTGAAAACGAAAAACTAAAACGCATGGTATCAGACGTCCAACTGTCCCGCCACACTGTTGAACACAGAATATTGGACATTAACACAGCTATTGAATCACCGTTGCACTCTGACCTTCAAGCATGTGAGTATTTTTGTGTCGCATTGGATGAGAGTTGTGACATACAAGACAAGCCTCAGTTGGCAATATTTGCACGGTCTATGTCAAACGATTGTGTGATCAAAGAAGAACTACTTGATATTGTGCCATTAAAAGAGAACCCGTGGCATAGATGTGAAAGAAACAATGATGGCTGTATTTGCGAAAGCAAATCTGCCCATACCGAAACTAACTGCAACAGCCACGGATGGAGCGCCAGCCATGATCGGATCTGTGAACGGGCTTGTGAGGCTGTGCAAAGCTGACCAAACATTTCACGAGTTTTGGAATTTCCACTGCATCATCCACAGGGAGCAACTCGCGTCTAAATCATTGAATTTAGACAACATCATGAAGCCTGTGATGGAAATTGTCAACTACATCCGCACACATGCACTTAACCACAGGCATTTCAAGAATCTCATCGCTGAGCTGGACCAAAGGCTTCCAGGTGCACTGTGAGGTGGCTGTCAAAAGGCCAAGTACTCTCTCGCTTCTTTGAGCTTTTGGATGCCGTGAAAGTGTTAATGGAAGAGAAAGACAAGGACTATCCCGAGCTCTCTGACATCAAGTGGATTATGGATCTGGCCTTTTTGGTTGACATGCTGTGACCCTGCAGGGTAAGTTAAAAATGCTGCCTGACCTTGTGCAAAGTGTGTTTGCTTTTGTCAACAAAATGAAGCTGTTCAAGGCGCATATTCAAAAGGGAGATTTAACACATTTTCCCACTCTTCTAAAAGCCAGCGGGCAAGTCACCAGCGCCACCCTGAATAAGCAAAAAGCCAGATATGCAACACTGGTTGAAAACCTGCATGAAAGCTTTGTGACCAGGTTCCGTGATCTACAATTGAAAAGGCAACAGATTACGTTCCTCGTTGACCCATTTAATGCGGAGACTGACTGTTTGAAAGCCCCGCTAGTCACAGATGAGGCTGCGGCTGAGTTGGAGATGATCAATCTTTGTGAGGAGGACCAACTGAAACCTGCTTTAAGGGAAGGGACCATTGAGTTCTGGAAAAGTGTGCCAATGGAAAAATACCCCAATGTAAAACGGGCTGCGCTTAAGATACTGTCAATGTTTGGGTCAACATACGTCTGCGAGTCTGTGTTTTCTACTCTGAATCACATGAAATCAAAGCATCGATCTGTTCTGACTGACACCCATGTGAAGGAATTTCTTCGAGTGGCAACAACGGAATACAAGCCAGATTTGAAGAGGCAAGGAATACCAGAAGTTCCACTAAGCAAAATGCATAGTAAAAGAAAAATGCTATTGTAAATTATTATATTTTTGTTTGTGGACTTGGTTGAACTGAGAGTTTGTGTGTGTGAGACAGTACACACAATGTTCATTGTTGAAAATGACTGGCCTGTGGTTTTAGTACTGTAGGAGTCAATTTCTGTCATTATCATGTTGGTGTGTGACATTTACAATAAATCTGGCTGAGCAGAGGTGTGTGTGTGAGGAAGGGATGGGTGATGCTCATTTGAGCCCATGTGTATGATGTGGCTCTTTGCGGTAACACAGTAAAAAATGTGGCTCTTGGTCTCCGACTGGTTGGCCACCCCTGCCTTAATGGCTCTCTCTCTCTCTCTCTCCTTCACCACTTAATAACTAATGTGTGGTAAGCATACTGGCATTGGTGGTGGTTAAAATGGTTCCCCACTGTCTATGTAAAACACTTTGAGAAGTTTAGAAAACTGCTAAATAAATTCAAATATTTATTTACGTCTTTGTTTTTTTCTTTCTAAAATATTGTTGGTTCATTTGTAATCACTACAAAGCAAGTCATAACCCATCACGATAGTTAAAAGGCAGTGTGAGAAGGCTTTCAGTATACAGCATGGACCAAAGACATTGCCCTGAATGACACTCCAATGATTGCTGTTGACTGCAAAGGGGCAACAATGTGCAATGCAGAACCTGTTGACACTAAGGCTTGGCTGCTGAATAATGCACTGCTCTGTGTGACATCTCTATGGAAAAATATGAATTTGATCAGGATAGTAACTTGCCTTTCCAGTCCTCCATTTAAAAGATCCAGATTTACTCTTTTTGAGAGTGGCATACGTTTTCCACAACAGCTGTGACAGTAGTTCTAGTATAGACATTCAACTACAGTTGGAATGCTTGTGAACAAACAATACTTACCAGTGCTGTGGCATACTGGTATCATTAGACAGCAATCAACTTTAAAGCTTTACTTTCCTTAACCTTTCATCACTGCCTAATGTCATTAGTGACAGTATTTGCTATGAGATTCAGTAAAGAAAAAGCATTATTTTATTACTTTTTATCTCTTTATATTGCAGTGCTATTGTGTATAATATATACCTGTAGGATCTTTTCACAGATACCTTCATTCCAAAATGGACAACAAAAAGTTACTACACATGACTCGCTTGAAGGCCTTAGGTTTGACACCAGGACATCTGCTAAAGCACTGCCCCGCTCCTAACCCCCCATACCCGATTTAAAAAAAAAAATATATATATATATATATATATATATATATATATATATATATATATATATATATATATATAGAATGTGTTCATCCATCCACCAATTTTCTGCCACTTATCCAGCTCGTGGTCACAGGTGTAGCAGTCCAAGCAAAGATGCCCATACATTTCTTTTTCCTGCAACATTCTTCAGCTCCTTCAGGGGAGCAGGGGACACTGAGGCATTCCTAAGCCAGCCAAAAGAAAAATATCTCCAGTGTGTCCTGGGTCTGCCATAAGGTCTCCTCCCAGTTGGACTTGCCTGAAACACCTCCTGAGAAAGACATCCACCTCAAATTTCTCCTTCTCATTTCAATGAAGAGGAGCAGTGGCTCCACATTGTGCTCCTCGTGAATATCCACACTTAGAGTGCCCAGGTACATTTCTGCCACTTGTACCCATGATCTAGTTCTTTTGGTCACTACCTACAGTTTGTGACCATAGCTGAGAGTAGGAACATAGCTTGACCAATAAATAAAGAGCTTTGGTAAAATGTCAGTACGACTGTGGATGCTACTCTAATCTGCCTGTTATCTTGTTTCCTTCTTCCCTCTCTTGTGAACAAAATCCTGAAATACTTAAATTCTTCTGCTTGAGGCAGCACCTCTTCCTTAACCCGGAGAGGGCACTCCACCCTTTTCCGCCAGAGATGTGACCTTGAACTTAGAGGGGCTGATCCTCATCCTGGCTGCTTCACACTCGGCTGCAAACTGGCCCAGTATGTGCTCCTTCCACCACCCGCCTTTATCCCCAGAAGAGGTCAGAAGCACTGCATCCCCGTTATGAACCACATGGGCGAAGCACTACTTCTTTCTCCAAAGATGCCTGACAATTCACTAGAATCACTTCAAGGACGACTGAAAATAATTTTTCATGGCCTCATGGAATCATTCCCACACTAGAGTTTCTGCTTATGTACTGTGATCTGCTTTCCTGTCAATACTTGACTACTGCCTCTTGATTCCCACAAGCCATTCAAGCTCAAAAGGGTTCCTTCTTCAGTTTGACAGCTACCAGCATCCAGCACTCCCCCCAAGGTCTACAGACAAGACCAAATACTCTAAACTAACTGTAGGCACAGAAGCACAAACAACAGACAAAGCACTCACCGCAAATGGACATCACACAGAGGTAACCTTCTCATTCACTGGGGTAAACTCCAATGTACACACACCAGCTGGGGGTTATAAGTAAGCCCACACCCAGCCAATGTCACTTACTCGGGGAAACTCCAGCGTGGAATAGAGTCCAGACCCTATCCCTGAGTTTGGTACCAGAGCCCATGCTGTATGTTGAGGTGAGCCCAACTTCACGGTACCTCTCTACCTCCTGTACTAGCCTGGGTTCTTTCATCATCAGAGAGGTCACATTCCATATCCCTTGAGTCAGTTTCGGTAGTTGGGGAAATCAATCCACTAAGGCTATATTGCCTGTTGTGTAAAGTAAAATTTTCACTTCTTGTGATAAAACAGCCTAATATCTTTATTTTATTTCTATTATATTGTCTCATCATAGCTCTAGGGACAGTAATGCTTTTTCCCAATGGAAATTTCCATTACTTTCTTCTTTTACAGAACTAGGTAAAGCATCCAAAGATAGAGAAATCAAAGGCAACTTTACTGAAACAGCTAATAAATATTTGCATGATTTTAAAATTGCACGAGACCAAGAATTTGAAATTAGTAATTTTGAGCATGTGTTTAACGTTTGGCTTAAGTGCTTCCTTGTCTCAGTATTGCTGGACATCATGCAGGGTTTTAACAGAGGCTTAAAAATAGGGTCCAAGGAAGCACTAAGGGTTCTTTTCTTACACTTTGCATCTTTACCAGGTACTTATAATAAGAATAGCTTCAATGCTGGTACAAAGTTATATGTGAATATCTAATATTTACTATACATTGATCATTTTAATGTGGGGCACTAAAGGGGACATTGATGAAATTCACAATTATACGTTCTTGCTTCAGCCTTATGCCTACCCTAAAATTCTAAATTTGTATTACACTGGGGTAAAGCAACGTTGCTTTCTGCCATAAACATGAAACTATTTCCGGTTTTCCACCCAACAACATCCTCACAAAAATACAGTAGGCTAGTCAGAGGCCTTGCCCATGACTGTTGCCTGGTTCTCCACACAAAAGGCAGATTTCTAGTAGGCAGATAAAGTGTTTGTCCTTGAATGAAAGACAGATAAGCTTCTAAGTCTCTTTTAAATACTTTATCCATTCTAAATCTTACAAAAGTCAAGAAAAGATTTTAATCAATGTGCTTCAGCAAAGCATAATCCAAAGGGTAAAGCAGCAGCAATGTGAAGAACTTACTGATTCAGACTTGGGAGTGACTAAAACATGTTTTCTACAATCTGACAATTCCCCTGGGTCTCACTTGAAAAGGAACAAGAAACAAGACCAGTTTAACTCTTTTGTCAAAAAAGGATGGCATTCTTTTCATTTGTGTTTTGAAATAGTGTCAAGAGATTAAAGAATGTCAATAGATAGAAAATGCCAAGAGAAGCAAAGCAGGATTTAAACTTTCTTTAAGACAGTACTTGACACTTGGCCGCAACTCCTCCATTCTTTATTTTTAATGAAGTTGATTTAAGAGGTTATTAAACAAATGTAAAATACTTTATTGTCACAGCAATGCCAGTTAAATGGAATTTGATTTGATGAAGTCCACATTTGTAAAGTATCACCAGAAACAAAATGCCTAAGGACAGTAAACATCATAAATACACCAACCCCAACACAAACTGTTAAAAAAAAAAAATCAAAAAATAAATTTCATCATCATAGAAGACTCTTGAGATCAAAATATTTATGCTTTTCACAGAATTGATATAGATTCTTTTATGAATACTGGTAGCCCTTGTCTTCATTTTTTTTTTCTTTATAGAGAAGTAGAGTTTTTCCAAACCCACACTGACCCCACAGTGGAGTGATGACATCCAAAAACATTTGTAGCAGTATTCACTGCTTTGTCTTGCTGCTCCCTGTCCTCAGCAGAGGTATAGTGTTGTGATATTAAATTGTAACTGAGACTGTCAAAACGTTTTTAATCAAACCTGTAGAAAATGGAATTTGCTTCCTGCGACACTTCAACTGCCTCAGAAGAAACAGAATTTGGAGAGCTTTCATATAATGGTGAGAAGTGACCACATATAGCTAATATAAACTGATATAAGCTCAAAAAAGATCTTCAGTGCAAAAAGTCAGCATTGACCCTCTTAAAAGGGAACTAAAGTAAAGTACAGTTTCTATATTATAGTTATCACTTTTGAGGTTTAATATGTTTGGCATTTCAACACACATTCTTATAACAGCTTGATGATAGGATTACAAGCATGAATCATCATTTGTTCCATACATATGCGTCAAGCTACTGTAAATATATGCACTTTTTCCCGACAAGTTTTGTTTTATAAATCCAGATGTTTGTTTAGAAAGCTGCATACACAAGTTTTATAAATCTGACCCCAGGTCATAGTCTGTGTTGACTTTGGTCTAACCAACAAGCATGCCTTCACCATGTAAAATATATGCTATTTATTAAGACAGGGGTGACAAAGTTTAGAAGTTTATATCAGAAATCAGTGAACAACAAAGTCTGAGCAATTGTGCAAAAAGGACAAAAAAATAAAAATCAGTGGCAGAATAGACTGGAAATCAATACTTTTATTTTGATTTAAACTTCCAATAGGGAGCAACCACACTCCCTTGAACTTAAAATGGAGACTGCCATATCAGAAACTGGAAAATATGAAGCAGCACTGGCAGAACATAAAATTGTTCTTGTAAATAGGTTCACAGATGTAAAATAACATACATTTTTTTCCAAGAAATACAGACATGGACAGCAATACATGTACTAAAAACATACAAAATGTCAATATTCTCAAACATCTTTAGAATCTGACATCTTCACAGGGTTCTCCCCATGTTAGATTCCCTCCCAAGATTAGACTGCCCTGCAATGAACTATTGCATTGCCCAGAACTGGTTCCAACAATGTGTATCACATTGTTGGGATCAGATATGGATCCCCACAACGCTGAACTGAAAAAAGATTTTTCACAAAAATGCAGGGGTAGGTTTTGTTTATTTATGCATGTGTGATTTATATATTACTGACAAGGGGATCAATTGATTTGACCACTGTGACTTGCACAGAAGACGGTGGCAACCAGCTGTTTTGCTTTTTACTTTTTAAATTATACTGCCCCAACAGTTCCCTGTTTAAGGCAGAATAATAGACAAAGATGAGCAATATTAAATCAAGTGATAAAATACACTACCTACCAATGGGGCATAGGCTGACATTCTATCATGTGAGGCAGATTTAATTCTTACCGACCTTGTACAATTGTTGGGCCTCTCCTAATATTTCTTCAGAGGTCCTAGTTGTTATGGCTGTATTTGGGATACTACTCATTAATTATTCTCCATACAACATTTAGGGTGTTCAGGACTCCCCTGGGGGCTGCAATGAACAACTCATATGCCATATCTTGAACTTTCTTCTGTAGGGGAGACCTGAGAGTACAGATTCTAAATATATAAAACCATCAATTTAGCTCCTTCATCTTCTGTTGTTATGAATTTACAAACTTTGATGCTTTATAAGATGAATGTTAAATGTCTATTTGTATGTGATGTTAAACAGCCTCTAAATTATTAAAATTATTTATAAATTACATTAATTATACATTTAATTTAAATACACACACAAGAGAAGACTGTAAGATCATGGCCTCACAACTCATAAAGACTGGGGATGAATTCTGGTCCAGCCACTCTCTTTGTTCCAATGTATGTGTCAGGAATTTCTGCCCTATTCTAAACACACGTGATATAGGTAAGTTGGTGACTCTAAATTGGTTCAGTGGACATGAAGCTATGCCCTGTAATGGATGGGTGTCTTGTCCAGCATAGGCTATTGCTTCATACCATATTCAGAAAGGATTGGCTCTGGAAACCTATAAGGCTAAGACGGATTAAGGTATGGAAATCAATGAATGAGTAAAAAAATTTGAAAGGTCAATGCAAACACACATGTGCATCTCCTACTGCACCATTCATATGCATTGAATGCAGAAGGGGGAGGTCGTGTTTTACTAACATGTTGGAATTCTATGAGGAGGCAACAAAAGGATACGATCAAAGTGGAGCTTATGATATTATTTATCTGGACTTTCAGAAAGCATTTGATAAGGTGCCACATGAGAGGTTGGGCATCAAGTTAAAAGAAGTGGGAATTCAGGGTGATGTTTTTAGATGGGTGCAGAATTGGCTCAGACACAGGAAGCAGAGGGTGATGGTGCGAGGAACCTCATCAGAACTGGCTGATGTTAAGAGTGGTGTTCCACAGGGGTCAGTGCTAGGGCCGCTGCTATTTTTAATATATATAAATGATTTAGATAGGAATATAAGTAACAAGCTGGTTAAGTTTGCAGATGATACCAAGATAGGTGGATTAGCAGATAATTTGGAATCCGTTATATCATTACAGAAGGACTTGGATAGCATACAGGCTTGGGCAGATTTGTGGCAGATGAAATTTGATGTCAGTAAATGTAAAGTATTACACATAGGAAGTAAAAATATTAGGTTTGAATACACAATGGGCGGTCGAAAAATCGAGAGTACACCTTATGAGAAGGATTTAGGAGTCATAGTGGACTCCAAGCTATCAACTTCCAAACAGTGTTCAGAAGCCATTAAGAAGGCTAACAGAATGTTAGGTTATATAGCACGATCTGTGGAGTACAAGTCCAAGGAGGTTATGCTCAACCTTTATAATGCACTGGTGAGGCCTCATCTTGAGTACTGTGTGCAGTTTTGGTCTCCAGGCTACAAAAAGGACATAGCAGCACTAGAAAAGGTCCAGAGAAGAGCGACTAGGCTGATTCCAGGTCTACAGGGGTTGAATTATGAGGAAAGATTAAAAGAGCTGGGCCTTTACAGTTTAAGCAAAAGAAGATTAAGAGGTGACATGATTGAAGTGTTTAAAATTATGAAGGGAATTAGTACAGTGGATCGAGACTTGTATTTTAAAATGAGCTCATCAAGAACACGGGGACACAGTTGGAAACTTGTTAAGGGTAAATTTCGCACAAACATTAGGAAGTTTTTCTTTACACAAAGAACGATAGACACTTGGAATAAGTTACCAAGTAGTGTGGTAGACAGTAAGACGTTAGGGACTTTCAAAACTCGACTTGATGTTTTCTTGGAGGAAGCAAGTGAATAGGACTGGCGAGCTTTGTTGGGCTGAATGGCCTGTTCTCGTCTAGATTGTTCTAATTGCTGACAACCCTATAAAACCTCCAACTCTCAGAGCTTTCCTTGACATTACTCACCTCTACATGAAACACCCTCTTTGGTGATGACCTGTTTGCAGGTAACACACGTTTTAGGTTTCTTGAAGGTCTTGGTCTTGAAAGTGTGGGAACTTGAAGCTAATCCCTCAGGCTGCAATAAAAGTAAAACCAAAGACATAATGTTAGCAAGGGTGGAAAGTGTTATGTTGAAGGAGATATGTAAAAACAAATCTAAAACGGCTTTTCCCCCTCTTCTTCAGGCAATGATAAAGATAACCCAAGCAAAAAATAAGATGGTGCTTCTTTTACACTACTATTACTATAAATATTACATCACTTAAATATTGTACTTTTTGGATGCTTCTTCTCAGACTTCCTTTATTTCTGCTCTGTGGCTACAACTTTTTTTTTCCTTCTTCACTGCAAACTCAGAGCCAAGAAAAAACTTTGACGAAAATAAACACTAGCATGCATTTGGGTAATTTTAACACACTTTTAAATTGTCCTCAATATTTGAACATTTTTAGGACATACCAATTTAAAAAAAGTTGACAACCCATGTTTTTCACGAGTATATTTTTGAATACTGTTTTAAGATTTGACATATGCAGAACACAAAACAATACACCACACTATTTTGTTTTACTTTTCTAAAGAAGGCATGCACTTTAGATTCCATATAAGCATGGGAGTTAACATGAATACAACCGCAGTGCAGCAAAAAAAATCTGAGGTCAGTAAATTAGTCAACAAAATTCCTTTGTGATTAGAAACTCATGCACTACTTTAAAACCTGGCAATGACTTTTGCTCAGTGGGTAAAAGAGTAAATTAGTTTATATATGTATACATACTGTGTTTATGTATGTATGTATGCATATAGAACAATGATATATTTTTAAATAGGTGTTTGTAGACATCTGTGTTATGAAGACATAAGGCGGGTATGCTATATTTAGGAAGAAAAAACACACTCAGGTTCTTATAATCTTATAGGCCTACTCAATGCAGAGAAGCTGTTCAGCTAGTCACAGGCGTCATTCATATTTTGCTATGGGCGAGCAGTCTTCAACCTATGCCAATAGTCAACACATTTAATGCTGCAAAATTATAAGATGACACTCATTGCTAAAAGTAGACATTTTTGTAATATGTGAGTAGAATAATTTATCAGCTACATATTTACCAGCTTACGCACAAAGCTAAAAATATATTAATTTGAACAAACAACTGTACATTATTTGAACAACATTGATGGAGGAGTATCAAGTCCACCTTTTATTAATTTATTTTTATTTGAGGTGGGTTTGCCTAGTTGTGATGTACTAAATACACATTCAAACAGAACAATTGATTTGAGCTCTCTGGATTGATACCATGCTGCTCATCTAGATCTCTAAATGAAATACATTTAGGTCTGAAATCAATACTTAAAAAAGACAAGAGAATGAACATCTCAGTTAATTTCTCCTCTTATATACTGAGTCATTAAAGAAAAAAAATCATCAAAAATCTACAAGCACAAATGCACACTGTTATTATTAATAATGATTATTTCTTAATCTACTGAGTAACTGTGAAAAGCTAAATTTCCCAATTGGGATAAATAAAGTGCTACCTACTATTATATATAACATCTGAACTGGCTGTTTAAATACACTTTATAAATTCATCTAAATTGTTTTGCAAAAGTAAATTTAGTAGCACATTAAATATTTAGCCTTTTAATATTTTACAATTCCCCTCCCAAAAAAACAGCATACACAGTCTTTAGGTCAAGTGTAATATGTAATATGCTACCATGGTTGTCCGTTTGTCTGTCCAGGATTTTAAACCATCTGTAGCCCGCAAACCGTTTGAACTATTGACCTAAAATTTGGTACACATATACTACGTGATATCTGCCATTCACTTTCGGTGTGATGATTGATCTCCAAGGTTATTCCTCTTTTTATTTTTATTTTATTTTATTGTTGAATTAACTCTCAGTAGAGGCCAGGAGGGCGGCCATGCAGTGCATGTGTACAGGCGCCGTTCTCATCCTTACCACCTTCGCCTACCTCTTCATATCTTAAATCATTCTTGACGCAGATTGAATGCTTAAGTGAAAAATTAAGGAAAATGTACTAATGTAGTAATTGCAACACAAACACTGACTTAATCAGTTTTAACATGAAAAGATGCCAACGGAAGAAGGGAAGAAGCGGGCCGCTAGGATGGAGAAAAGATCAACCTCTGAGCAAACAAATGCTAAACGTACAGAGAAAGAGGATGAAAACTATTACTGGTATTAATGTAATAATATGAAACTAGTTGATACATGCTGTTCAAACAAAAAAGGATTTTTATTCCCATTTTGTACCATTCTAATACACTTTATTGAGAGAGTTTATGTCCAGTGTTTCCATGCAGGTTAAGTGAAGTACTCAGGGTAGTTCTGTCAGTGAGACAGTCAATTTGAATTTAACCACCAATAATATACATTACTGTCCAAAAATGTGGCCACCATATATTACTGCACCACAGGTCTCATCAGTTTAAAAATAAATTGACTCAAGTCATGAATATCTCTATATCTGCACAAGAGTACTGGTTTCATTGATAATATTTACAATAACTGGGAACAATGTCACTTTTCATTTTTCTCATGTCTGTATTAATAAAGGCAAATATGTTTTAGTAATGAAGACAATGGTCCTGAAAAGACACAAATGAGAAAATGTATTTGCAGTCTTCATACTGAAATAGCAAATAGATTCTTGAGTCAAAAGTATGCTGATCCTAAGAGATTACTTGTTCATAAACTCATTTCTGCACTGTGCCATGAACAAGACATTCTTTCAGTTTGTAGTGTTCTTCTGCAACAATAAATAATAGTTCAATAATAGCACATTTTACCATTTTCACCATTTGTAAATGCAAGCTCTTATTTTACAACATTAATATGTGATGAGGAAGAAGTTTAAAAAAAATGGTTATTTTAACATAAAGAATGTACAAATTAAAATGTAAAATTAACCGTGATCCAAATATTTAGAGTTTAAATTGGTCCACTTAAACAAACTGGAAGCCTTGGCTTTCTTGATTATCAAGTTAAACCTTTTCAGAAATTAACCACACAGAAGAGAATAACAGAAACTGTCAATGTATCAGTTCAGTTTCTGATGCGCTGCTCTTAACATCTGCTGTCTGCAAGTGAAGTTCAAAAATCTAGTGATATAAAGTGGGAGGCTTGGATGATACTGTCAGAATAGGAGACTAACAATGTTGCCTTTGCACAATCTCTAGTCATTCAGTACCCAATTTGGGAAACCACTACACTTGGTAAGAACACCTATAACACAATTGCCTTCAACCACTTCTAATAAGCTAGTTTTTCCCATTTCATTTCTTCTGGATTGGTCTTGCTTGTCTACTAGTTTCTTTTTCATGGCGATAAGCTCTGCTTTCAGAAGACCAAATTCAATGTTGTTGCACCCCACAGTTCGTTAAAAAGCTGAAACAGCTCCTTGTGAATCAACTTGCTTGTGCTTAGTATTCAACAGTCTGCACACTTCTCAGAACCTTGGTTTGTATTCAGTCTTAAAGTATTGTAGTTTGCTGTCAGATTAGCTCTGCATCAGTGCTGGGAACTAACCCTAGACCCATAATTTGTAATGCTATTCATTGTTTTTTGAAGGTAAAACTATAAATACTGTACATTAAGTATATTCATCCATCTATTCCTCCATTTTGTAATGCCAACTGGAGTCCTTTACAGGATGCTTCATCGCAAAGCACACTTAGTGACACCAGGCTAATTTACAACTACCAATCAACCTAAGTCATGCAGACATCGGGAGAATGAACAAAGTGTACTTGGGACTTCAACTATTTTGTTGAATAGAAGAAGCATTAACTAATCAACATTATGTCAAACATACAGAATATATACTTTAATAATTGTAGGAATAATATATTATACACTACATTACTTAATATAAAATGTGAAAATCCAAAAAAAAAAAAAAAACTCAAAGTGAACTTTGTTAGCATACAGATTTCCACAGTGAAGGCTATCAGAAAATATTTTGCTGCTGATTTCTCTATTATATTGTAACAGTACGGGCAAGCAATATCAGTGTGTAAGTGACTTCATCATTGAATCAGCGACAGTATAAGCTGGCATTCTGGCATTTAATTGAGCAGCTTCAGCGCAAGCTGCAGGGCAGTCCATAACAACAATGATTCTACCACAGTCACAGAGTCTTTAACTAGTGCATTTAAGTGAGCTATTCTTCTAAAGACAACAAGCTACATAAAAGAGCAAAAATCCACTGGGTTAGCAAAGGCATACCACAGTGCAAAGATATATTTTTGAGAGTGAACACAAATATTATTTGAACAACAAACAAAATACTAAAAACTTATAAGAAATTGGAACCATGAATGCTTGAATTATTACTATACACCCCACATTTCATGCATAAAGAGATTTGTCACATATTTCAAGCTGCACCCAAATACTATTTATGTACTATATTCTTTAAATTCATTACAGAGGTGTTACACAGCAAAATTCTACAAAAAAGTTCTGTACTAATGGTGTGTATACTTTTTTTACATTATAGGTTTTCATAATTTTCTCAACAATAGGCTCAACACAACCAAGAACTACACAACTGCACTTTTAGCATTGCAAGTTTTGTAAATGTTAAAAAGAAAATCTATTAGAATTAATAACAAAGAAGTTCAATTAGAAGCACTAACTGGTAGAAATAAAAACCTGTGACCCTCCAGGATCTGAGTTTGACACCTGCGGTCTAATGCTATAGTACACATGTTTAATACATGTTTTCAATGCTGTGAGCAGACCAGAAACCTAGTGTTGGGGAGAAGCCTATTGTGTCTGTCAGTACATTGTTTATCATTTGTCTACTGATATACAGTGAAACTGCAAACTGTCTAAGGTTAAATATTCATCCATCCATTTCTAAACCCGTTTATCCAGAGTAAGGTCATAGAGAAGCAGGACCCTATCATAAAGTCTTAAAGTTTGCCAAATAAAAGGCAAAAGGTCTAGGTAATAAAGACTAAATTCCAGCTTCCTGGAGTTTAACAGTCTCTTGAATTGCATATAAAGTTTAAGCTCTAACACTTCAACTGTTTTTACAAATTTAAGTTTAAAAGAAGGTGAACAGAATTATTAAAGAGGGTCCTCTAAAAAATCAAAACAGCATCCTCAGTTTTTTGCATGATCGCTAATAACACACTAAATACTGTATATTTGCATAAATAAAGAGATGAATACAATAAGCATGAGACCAACTACCAATATAAAAAATGGCAGGAAGATATGAAACTGCAAATATCCTTTAACTTGAGGTCAAAAAAAAAAAAAGTTACCAAAGTGTTTAAATCTGTAATGAATAATATAGTTTAGTGTATCTGTGTTTAAAAATTCCTAATGAAATGGAAAAATTGGTGCCCGTGACTATTAGTCATTGAAGCTTTGCAGTTACTGACGCAACATGTTCCTTAATACATTTTGTTACATACTTTGTTTACAGGCTCTCTATTGCCAAATTCCTGAAAAAGAAGTTGTTTCCTCACAATCAGCACAAATGGTAGGGTGGGTACTTGCAGATGTTTCCTTCATTTCATTGCAAGAAATGATTAAACATGCAAACTGCTATAGAAGGAAAAGTATGTATACAAACAAAATGCTAAAAAAACATTTTATGGACAGAATAAACAATTTCAGTACAGCATATGGATACGTTATAGGTATGATAACACCACTGTACTGTACACCACTTCAGCTCTTAAGGATTAAATGGGAACACTATAAGCTAACTAGTATCACCTCTCCTTACGTAATGCTTTCAGTATACCATAGTCAAAAAATGTGATCTTAGGTGGCAAATAACCTTTGTTAAGCTGCTTTCTCATCTTTCAATAAATGTGAATCACCAAAAAACACGTGAGGTTCCAGTGTTCTTTTAACCTATTCAGGATTGTGGCAGGGAGGCAGAGCCTTTCTCAGCAAAATCAGGCACAAGGTAGGAATCAGTTGCGGTCAGAGCACTATTCCATCAGATGGCACATTCAGAAAGACACCCACAGTCATGCTCAGAGAAATGAAGAATTGACAAATAAGCTAACACCAGTCTTTATAATATGTAAACATGTAAAAAAAAATTATAACTCCACATTATTATTGTTAGTACATGGTTTTATATACTTTTTAATTACCTAACCAGACAAATGATACCATAAAAACTCAAACAGAAGCTTGTTTTGAAGTACATAAAGTTGCACTTTCTGACTGAGTTAAGCTACCTGCACATATTGATACAGTACACATTTGACAGATAAGAATCTATGTACTGTGTAAGTATTGTGTGTGGTGCAAGTCTTAGGTACGGTTAGGTGAATATTGGAAAGGACAAATGATTGGGAAAGGGGGATGGGTTGCAATAAACGCGCATCCAGCTCAATAAATGCAAAAAGCTTTGGCATTAACAAATTAAGAAACAGTAAATAAATGACAGATATGTGATGCTTTTAGCAGTAAGGTCTGCAGGATGCAACTTCACACTGTGGGAGCAGGTGCCAGTACAAAAGGATGTGATCCAAATCTTCATGAATATATTGCAATGTTCTGAATAAACAGAGGTTACATATATACTGTAAAATATAAAGTGTAGTGCATATAGGGCCTTTTTCAGCGAGTTTATTATAGTATCTTTTAAAATATATATATATATGAATAAAGAGTAGTGCATAATACCTTTGAACCACTTACAAAGTTCTAAGGAAGAGCAAAAACTCCACCACATCCATCCAGCACTGACTCCATATCACTGCGTAGGTGGAAATAGTGAACAAAGCAGTGTGATATGAATGTCCTAAAGGGAAAGGGTACAACCACATGACATGTTTTTTTATAAAAATTTGTGTTTTTTTTTTATTTAAAAATTATTTATACAACGAATCATTGTTGGTCGAAAAAATATGTACTGTATAATAAAAATGAGGGATAGACAATAAGGGGATTTCCAAGAAGATGCTAAAGATAATTGTGTCCAAAGAGAGGAGTCTCTGCTGGATAGAGGAAAGGAAGACAACAGAAAGAACCAGGAGAAGGAAGACTTCAGGAGTAAAAGGGACTTCACAAGAGAAAACAGATGAAAGAATCTGCAACACTGATTGCAATATGTTTTTTGCTTTACTACAACTGAGATTGTCATTATTTAAAGTTTAAAAATGTTGTTTAGTCGAAACAGCAGTTAAAGATGTGGTTTCAATTTTAATCAAAATTCGAAAAAAAAAATGATTTACTGTTTTCTACTTACTTTAATCAAGCTAACTGTTTATTAATCATATAAGCAGTGGTTTAATATTAGAGACTTAAAGAATAAACAATGCAAAGTATACAATCAAATGCATTAAAATCAAATACAGATCTAAAATAAAATGTTTAATGCATACCTTCATGCATGTTGTACTATTCGCATATTACATTCATTTAGAGCTGTATACTGTGTCAAGGACAAGCACATCCTTAAGGCTGTGAGAAGGTTGACAATACCACCCTGACAAGATGTGGGTACTGTCTTTAACCTCACTTTCGGTTTCACCCACATTTCAGAGGCTCTCTAACCAGAGGCTGAGTAACACAGTTTCTGCTTCTACACACAAAGCTCCACCCCTTCACAGTTGGTGTTATAAAAAAAATGACAGGGAAAAAGCCACCAGAATTCACTATTCAATAAGATTGTGCAGCTGAGAAAAACAGAGCTTTCCTCCAGCGTGATTATTTTTAAACAAAATGATGCCTCTATTTTTCATACCCGCTAGATAATTTTTCAATTCCATGTACTGTATTTATCCTATATATTAAACTGGACTACGGGTTTGTTTTGATCCTGGCCATTTAATTTTCCTCTGCAATTCATACTAATTATTGAATATTACAAAGACAATAAAGTATAACAGTGCCCACTCACTCCTTTAAATGAGACAAATAATCACACATTGCTCAGGGTTTGCCAAAGAATACAATTTTAAGATATTTGATAGATTTTTTATGAGTACCCACCATTGAATTGACTGTATCAAGATCACAAAAGGCACATGACATGCTTGTCATTGGCATGAATGATGGAATATTATTTTTAAAAATTGTAGTTGTGCATAGTCAATAAATGGCTGTCAGATCAAACAGGATTGAAGGAATGCTATTTATTGTGTATGTTTTGTTATGATTCACAAACTTGCTCAGGCAGACAGCTCTGTGGTTTTTGCCACGAAGACAATTAGCTGGCCTGTATCCAACAATAGAAAACCCTCTGCTTAAAATATGGGCCAGTAATAGAGAGATGAAAAATGATTTTAAAACCATATATTCATATATGACCTCATAAACTTAATATGCTTACTGAAGAACAATGATTTCAGAGAAATGTGAAAAGAAAATTAAGCACCTTTCCAATGTCTTAATGTCTCCTATATTCCCCCTCTCATTGTTATATTTGAATATTCTCCCAGGGTTTGTTAGTTTATAAACTTGAATGAAGACAGATCTTGAGTTTATGTGATAAAAAGTCTCACAAATCACAAAGACTTCAAATATGAATATATTTGCAAGGCAAACTCAAACTGCTTGTAAGGAACTGTATTGCAACATCACAACAATTTCACTTTTTTACATCTTTCCTTTTAATGAGGATTGCACGGGCAACTAGACAAATAGGGTAAACTAGACTTCCTTTTCCCTTTGTTATATTTCAGCCATGGTTCCAACCCCAGGTGGGGTTTAAATGAAGTTTTTATGTTTATTTTGTTCTTATTCTATGTTAACAGTGCTGATTCTTTAGCCTCTTTATTTCAATATGTATTCTACTGTGTTCCCTGTGTTTTGTGGGTGATTCTCGAAGAAGCAGAGACACCTGCCCATCACCATCAAGGAACTACCCTCAGCCCAATAGAGACTTAGGATTGCCTTTTGCGCCCTTTGACAGATTTAATTATTACAGATCATTTTTGTAAAATAAATCTTATTATTATTAAACATTCTTTGTTGCCCTTTTTTGTGACTGTGGTCAAGTTGACTGTTCAACCTCTACTGGGACTTGCATACTTGAGAACTCTGTAAACCAAAATACCCAAGCAATAGCTTTTCCCAAAGAATCTCTGAATGTTTCCAGGCCTGCACAGAAGTCAACATGACCTAAACATTACTTAAACAGTATTAATAAGGCTATATATACTGTCAAAATATGGATATTTTGCTACTATGGATATTTGTGGTTTAACACTCACTAAAATATTCTTATAGCAATGATACATTCTAATTTGGAAGAAAAAGATAGATACTGACAAGTTGATGCACAATTTCAGTAAGGGAAAATCTAAGAAGCTGCTTTCATGGTATGTATATAGCACTTTAAAATAAGAGACTTCAACACTTCTAAAGGCACAGAATAGTGTATTCTATATTTTTGAAATCAAAAACAGCAGACAGCCAATTAGAGAACTGAAAAGGCTTGCAGCTTTTCCATCTGTTGCGTGAGCATTAGAGGTGTATATAATTTGTATGAAAGGGATGCAGATATTATTCAGCATTTCTTAGCACCACTTAATCTGGCTGGGCTTACAATGATGAAAAATGAAGACAGCCAAAACAGCATCTGTTCTAAAATATCTGAATACTGCTTCAGAGGTAGTAGATGGAATGAGTTTTTAGGAATCCTACTAATAATTTTTTTATTTGCAAATACGGACATACATTAATTTTAATAGAGCAGTTCTGTTTCTTTCAAGTTCAGCAGACCAAACTTAAATTCTGGGGCAGTTGCAGAGTCTACATTTTGTTCATGTGGCTACGCAGATTTTTTATAAAAATGTCTGCATGTTAATTGTACATTGCGCCACCCTTAAATTTAAACAAGGTCTAGTCGCATTAGTTACATTTTTAAATTCATGGAGCTCCTGCCCATTGTAACAGCAGACATTGGTCTCACAAGAACTCTCCACCAACAGAGCAGCAAGAAATCTAAAATATACAAAATGTTCCCTTTATTAAACTATTAGAATGGACGGTTACAGAAAACAGAGAAAAATAAGGACAAAAGTACAACAGGAAAACATACCCTGTTGCCACTCTCGCGCATCTCTAGAAGGTCTTAAAATACTATCTTACAAAAGGTGGTAGGCTGATCATTTACCAGCCTTACAGTATTACCAAAGCACTCCATTTCTCTCACCCCTGGCTCCTTCTTCTTGACAGTTGAACTTTACCCCTATTTCTCCTCCTGATTCTAGATTCAAAGTAATCTCTGCTGCAAAATGGATTTAATACACTTGTTGGGGTCAGTTCCATCCGAGACACAAAACCAATTCAAAGGGTGGGGTGACTTTCATTTTCCTATAGGGATACCAGGCAACAGCTCCTTCTAGCTGTCTTTTATAACCTTGCACCCTGACTCTTCCGATGCCCTCTTTCTGAACAATGGGGCAAGAATCTGCATCAAGGGCTACATTCCCCACTCTATAGCTTGTTGTGGGGATATTGTATCCCTATCAAGTGCTATATCACCTGCTCTATAGCTTGTTGCTGGGGCATTGTATATTTCCACCCAGGGTTCAAATCACTTATTCTTGCAGGGCATTTAGCCAAAACCAATCACCCAAACATACCCTAGAGTTTTAGTAGACCGGTACGCTAATCTACCTCCTCTCTGTGACATTTCATGTGGGACCTCAACTTGCTCTGCACTATGAAGGTTAATCTATATCTGTATCAACCTGCTTCACTGTACCAGTAATACAAACAACTTAAGTACAAAATAAACACCTCTGTAGAATTATATCTCACCTGTCACGATTCAGTGAGTCTTGCTGGGTTAACCATAAGTGGGGGGTTAGGTTCATGCTGCATCTTTATAAATGAATATTATTTTAATAAATCTGAGAAATGTAATCACACTAGTGAGTAACCGTCTATATATGTGTGACCTGTCTGTTCAGGATAAGCAGGTTTGGGAAATAGATACAATGTTGGATAGATTAATGGATGTCTGACCTCAAAAGATTGTCTTGCAGTGTCTAAAGGCATCAAACACATGAGCTGACCTTGACTTACAAAGTGATATGATTTCATATAAAACAAGTAAGCGTAAAAGTTATGTAGATGGTTAATGCAATGTGACATACATCACCATAGACGGTGAAAAGAAGTAATGGTCAGAGGAACACAAAGGTCAACCTTTGACCTTGAACACAAAGAACTTATCTTTATCTGTATTTAGACCATTAAATATCACTTTAATATTTGCATTGAATGGTTTGTAATTATTTAGTAAATTTAATAAATGGTGATACTTTTTTGGATTGCATGTCAGTGCTATGCTGTCATTACTTGTGTTCTCATAAACTGTTATAAAATAAAAAATACAAATACTTGTGGTAATGTGGTGATCACATCTATAAAAGCTTTTCATCTGTGCATCAAGGATATGGTTTCACTTAGACTAGCCTATTTTTGTCCCCATATGAAATAAGGCTGTTGATACACATACACACTCTCCAGGCATTCATTTTAGGCTGAACAGAAAAATATAGGCACACAATAAACCCAATGCCACCTGTTGGTCATGCAGCATTGTCCCCCTACAATATAAAAAAAGATCATGGTGGCAGTACTATGCTATGAACACATGTCTTTTCAATGGAACAGAATTCACCAGAAAAGGACACAGAAAACAGCAGACAGATACTGCTGAAAACGTCCAGTAAAAGACTGGAAAAAAACTTCATTCAGCAGAACAACAGTTTAAAGCATCAATGTAGCACAACAATAATAAAATGCATTTTCTCAAGATGACCAGTTAAAGTACTCATGTCATCCTCACTAATCTCACAAGTTTGCAATCGTGCACAAGCAGACCTGGAGCAAATCTGTTAAGAATAAGGTGCGTAAATTATTTCCAGAGTACAGATTTAATATACGTTATATGGTTAGTAAACAATGTCATTACAGTCTCAACCAAATCAAAACATGAAGAATTTGGTAAATGAAATATGTAGCCATATAATTTGACAGGACAAGTTATGTTATTACCCACATCAATAAAACTAAATTTCTTCTGCCAAGTAAAATAAACCACAATGAACCTAGTATTTCTTGGTTACTCTCCATATCGCCAAACATGTTAACCAAGAATAATTCATTATTGCATACTTCGCAAAAAAAGTTTAACTGTTGGATATATATTTACTTAGAGTATATCATGATTGTGAGCTTGTACTTTTATTTTGAAATAAGTCATTTTCAAGTTTTTTTTTTATGCCTTTCTTTTAAGATTTCTTTGCTGCTGATATAATAAGCATATTTAAAACTAAACTTCTTTAAGTGATTCTGGCTAAACTTGTTTTCATGTGATAAATGGCAACAGTAAGTATAATGCCCAGCTATGTTATTTTCTGGTTGAATACACAGTAAATGCTGAATATTCAGACATTATGCTAGCCATATTGTGAATAGTTAAGAAATGTTTTTGTTATGTGGTATTAAAAACCACAGTTGTATTATTTATGCATTAAAAAATATTCCTGTATATTTTATTAATGTAGACTGAAACCACAGAGAGTCTGTTAAACCTGGACTGAACACGCTAAAATTGTGGGGAAGTTGGCTTAATGAGATTCCTCCTATTGATTCTGTGGTTCAGTCTCTGAGCTAGGGTCTTGAAGAATCTTGGAAAAGAGATGCAACCACTTATTTTTTCTGGAAAAAAAATGTTCAGCAAAAACTGAAAAGTGGCGACCTTTATTATTTTTAGACTCCATCACCTATTAAAGCATCCTTAAAACACTGGAATCAGTCTCAGAAGTGTATATATTCACAAATATGAAGATACAATATTGTTCTGGGGTACACTAATGTTCTAACAGAATTTAAAGTACTTTATATTTCTATGAACATACTGAAAAATGTTTTTGTGTTAAGAGTATGTGCCTGTGTTCTACTGAATGGTGTTGTGGATCTTTATAGAAGTGTAGTATTTTAATACATTTCTCCTTAAAACAACCTCTTCAATTATTTATAGTAGAACATCTAACACAGGCATTTGGCAAAAGCAACATAGTATGGTGTGAATAAATGTTGGCACTCATGGAATAGACAGAATCAGAAACAGTGCATATCTGAGCAAGGTTAGCATTAGTTTAATTTCCTTCTGGGACTCTCCCTCCTGAATACCCCATGCCGGGAAAAAATTAAAAAAGTGTAGTGTATTTCACTATGTTGCTTTAAAACTGCCTAAGCTCGTTCAGGTCACTAATCCACTCTGAGAGTAGTGGCATTGGGCACGGTAGTTATCTCTGCTTTCTTACATTTTCAGAAAACAAGTTTCAAATCCTGACCCAAGATACTGCCTGTGAATAGGATAAGCAGATTCAGTAAAAGCACACAAAGATAAATATTTAATTGTGTGCTTTATTCATCACAACAGCAAACATCTCCATTCATTGAGTAGTCTATACATATTATTGTATAGGAACCACATGTTTTTATATATAAATATATTTCAAATATATATACACACACTAATGAATACAAAAAGTGTGATAATTTCTATTCAGTTAAGGATTTTCAATCTGTGATAAAAAGGACTGCTGTTTATATCTTTTTCCTCTCTTATTTGATTACGTAACTTCATAGATCATCCCCAGAAAGCAAACCAGGCTGTCTGAAAATGCCCAGAAGAGCCTAGTGCACAAATGCATGTACAAGGCCGTTAAAAGTTACTAATCAACATAAACTATGTGTTTTTGACTATAGGAGAAACCAGAAATTCACAGGAAAAAATGCAAGAAAAACTGCACTGGCACAAGAGTGAATACTGAAATGTTATCGGGATGCCTAGAGATGACAACATTAAACTCTTCTCTAAACGTTTCAATGCACATTTTAAAAGTATTCAGTGCTATGTAAAAAATGTATATTTTTGTTAAAAAAAACCTATAATAAAATCAATAAGCCTATTTTATGCTGAAATTGACATATTAGATATTTATTCTAAAAACAAAATTTGCACTCAAGTAATTGTTTCAGGGTTAGCCTTTGTGCTTTTAAATTAATTTAAGCTCATATAGGGGACTTTGCTTCTGCTGAAATAAACTGAAAACTGATTTTGGTGTGGGAGGATCCTCAACAACTTCACAAATTTGTCAATTTTTTTCTTAAAAGTGTTACTATATTGAAGGATTACTTTTACTAAAAACTCAATATATTTCTATATTTGTGTGCAATATGTATATGAGCATGCATGGGCCAAACAAAGTGCCCAGTGTTGCCAGGGTAGGCCCCAGCACCCATGGGACTCTTAACTGGATTGAGCCAGTCTTAGAATTATTGTATGAATTAGAGCATAGAACAGGCTGCCAAACTAACACATCTATGTATATCTTTTACATCCTGTAGTCTTCTCAATGTTTTGTACTAGAGAACTACCAAAATGTAATGCTATACTATGTTGTACTTAGTGCATAAAACTGTTTGGAAAAAATAAATAAATAAAAACAACACTACACATATACTGCCAGCTTTGCTCTAATTGTTACTGAATGGAAAAAGCAGAAAAGAATCCTTACTTCCTCATCCAACTGCATTTTCTATTTGCTATGTTTCTGTTTAACTACACACATTATCTACTATATATTCAAATAAATATACTTTTACTTACTGAATTTATATTTAAGAATGTTTTATGACAGGTGTATAAACAAGCAAGTTGGTCACAAATTACTGATATAATAGTGAAAATAGGGTGGGTGGGCAGGTGGCCACAAGATCTGCAGGCCAAACAGCGGGTTTCAACAAGCTGAGGACAGGGCGCCCATTCTAGGGCAATCCAGAGATGACGTACTTTGTTCATAATATGAGCTGTATGAAACTTTATTGGCTGATGCTTATACATAAATAATGCATCAATATAAGTTTAAATGGAAGAACTGACTGATAAGCGGGTTTGGAAAATGGATGGGTGGATGAAGGAGTGTGCTGGAGGGAAGGGCTGAGGTCATGAGAGACACACAGAGAGAAAGATGGGAATAGTCAAAAATGAAGTGCTTGTTGGTAATTCTGAGGTGGGCAAGTGGAAGAGCCAACTCATTGATAGACAGGGTCTTCAAAATCATTTAGGCAAGCCTGGAGTAGCAGCAGTGGATAATATCAAGTACAGGTATCACTTGTTCTGTCTTAAATTCTGTTTTGGTCATTGACTCAAGAAAGTGTGATCTAAGACTCTTTATTTCAAACACCAGTCTATGAAAAGTAGCAAACAACATAATACAATATTGAGAGCCTTTTTTAAAGAATGTCTTTGCTGAATGGGCTATAATATTTTTTTTATAGAATCAGAAGATAAATCTGTAGTGTGAGACTGAAAAAAGCTTCACTCTGCAATAAAATTACTGTATAACAACCACTTATTAATTTAATGGCTTTTAATGTGACATCATCATAATGCAACTCTTTTGAGCACTGTCTAATTTTAAATCACATAAATATAACTCCACTGTTTGTGTCAATAAAATGCATGCTTTCTTAGAGTATTTACTTTTCCTGTCAAGTTCAGGAATATATTATAGAATGATTATACCAAGATAAAGTGTAGAAAGCATTTTGGGAATTAATGCAATATTTTCTGTATTTTTTGAAATTATTATTATTACTTATTGTTACATTTCTAATGGGCATTATACAATTACCTTTCTTTTAGCATTTTTTCCTTAGTCATCTTCTTCACATATAGATTACCATTTCTATGACTTCTATTCATGCTTCAACTGTTTTTAATAAATTTTATTTCATATTGATACCTTTGCTTCTCAGACATTCCTAAAACTGTTCAAAAACTTGCCCTACTGAGATTAAAATAATTTTGTAGCATTAGATTTTGCTGATTTGCACTTCCAAAAACCTAATGGGTTAATATACTCTCAATTTTAAGATGTTTTTCCCCTAATTGAACTGCACAGAAAACCATTTTCTTTCATCTACGGCTCACCTTTTAAATCCAACAATCATTCTGAGATTTGCTGTTATTTCATAGACTGAAACTGCACTAATGGAGCTCCTTAGACCAGCCTCCATTACATTTTTTGGTTCAAAGATTTTATCCCCATGTTCTTTGTACTGAACTTGAGACATCTGCAGGGTGTTCTCCGGACATCCTCACAATCCAACTACAGAAAGCTATTGTCCAAACCCTATAATCTAACTGTCCACCAAGTATGAAGAACATATAGTATCATATCAGATGACATATTACATTCAATCGGTGACATTTGACTCAAGTCTAAATTGCAACTAGTAGGATTAAATGAGTGTGTAGCAAATATTATTAATAATTATTACATCATTGTGATTCTGGATTGATAGCGGTATACAGACATGTATAAATTTTGTTATTTTTACACCTAGATTTAGCCTGCATTAAGCCACACTCCAAGAAAGTATTTTAGATTTTACTAGAAAGAACAGACATTAATATGGAGCTTTAATCAAGGCCCCATTTAAATATAAGCAAACTTTAAGACAATACAGGTCACTTTTACTTTTTTTTTTTTTTTAACATAATGAACAACTTGATGGAACAAGACACATATATGGAATTGTAGAATTTTGTTACCTTAATAAAATGATAAAAAGTAACCACCACATCTGCTATTTGTTCACTGTATACCTTGTCTATTGCAATGGTTTAACTTTTGCTTTTCTAAAAGTCATCGGCCCATCTACCCTTCTGACCTTTTCTTCAAACCAAGCCACCTGGACACAGATGAAGAGCCAACATCTCACATCCACTGACAAGAAAATAATCCATGTTACTGTTATAGCAGAAACTCTTCTTCTGACAAGGTGGCTGACTTCCTGTGCCTTAGCAGCTGGAAGGAAGTATCCTCAGTATTAAACTGAATTTAGGTATCATGTTGCTCTAATGTTCAAGGCTTTTTCCTTTGCTACCTCATTTAAGATGTGTGTGTGTGTGTGTGTGTGTGTGTTGGGCTAGAAATAGGCTGCAAGATTAAAAAAGTAATCTTTCAAGGAATGTGTGTGCCCTATAAAATATAACTATTATCATCACAGTTCTTGGGTCATGTTTATTTTGTAATTTTGCTGTGTTATGTGATATAATAAGGTGAATAAAACTCTAATAACATTTTGTCAATCAATCTGAATTTAAATTAATTCATTTCCCTGCACCCAAAAATGTGTCAATCTTTCACACTTCAAAAATAACAGTCTTCACTCAACTCGTTCTGCTTAAAATTTTTTAAATGGTTTTAAGTATTCCAGCAGTTTCCACAGTACGACAGGGAATACTCTGAGTATACAAGACATATATTGGTATATCATATAACAAATTTCAGTGCTTGTGAGATAAGACCTTATATTACCCTTTTCACTACATACTTTTTGTTTAAGTGTTATACAATAGAAAAGTATATTATACAACTTGTGCATTGCTGAAATTTTGGGAATGAAAAAGATGGCAAAAATATAGCCATGCTATTGTATGTCAGATTTTGTTTTTTTAAAGGCAAATCTATTTATAAACATGGATTCAAACTCTGATGGTATTGAGTGATTGTAGTATAGATTTAAAAAAATATCAATATGATAAAAATTAGTTGAAAACTTGCAAACACTTTTAAATGTAAAACTCATCCTATAAAATCTGTGTATGCAAAATGAATCCTGAAAATGTCTTAAAAGTAGTATATCTTTTTGTATGGATTTGTATAACACCATTGTGTGATAAGTGATTCTTCTCGCAGGTACTCTACATTGGATTAACTGTGTTTAACAGTGTACATATATTCATAACCATTGATTTGAAATTGGGAAAACAAAAAAGAAATAGCTGTATCTTGTGCTCGTGTTTGCTCCCCAGAGGAGGCATACAGTAACTGATTGTGAAGAACGTTGTGCTTTTTTCTGTTCAAGTGAGAAAGGTGAAAATCTGCTGTCAAATCCACTCGAGGAGTAAAACATTAACCAGCTTTTTCGATGCATAAGTGGCATGCCTGAGTTCCCAAACAATCTTAAATATATATATTATACAGGTACATACACACATCACCATTAGTCTAATTTAGACATTTTTGACATTACAGGTACCATCTTCTGCATATTACTGCAAAATGTTACTAGGCTCACAAACTGTTCTAACTTCCTCTCTGAAATTTATACTCTCATTGGAACAACTCTGTCATCCACAAGCACAAACTCCAGCTGCACAACATCAAATTGAAATGTTCAAATGGGATATCTCCAGTGGAGGACAGCGATTCTATAAACCTCAGATCAATGAGATAAGCAGGTGGAGCCCACACAGTAGCTCCACACAGTCAGACCACCAAGTGATTATCAGGAAACCCAACCCTAGCCCTGAATCCCAGTATCACTGATCTGAGACAAGTGTCTTTTATTACATATAACACACATTAAAAAAATAAAGATAAATATGAAACAAAAGCCTCAAAATACTGCACATTAATCTTACAAGCTTCCAGAGTTTCACATTAACACGATACATTCCTGGGCTGTCATCACCAGACTCAAATGTTATTGCCTAAGAACACTTCTCACACATTCAGAGATGTGCTACAAGTACCACTAATCACTGTTCTTGACGTATGCAGGCTGGCATTTTTTTTTCCATGAAAAGGATTTTTCATCCATTTTGAAATCACCCCTTTCTTAACACCTATGAGCTAAAAATGAGGGAAAAGCATTTCCTGAAAACAAGATTGAGCAGTGTCAGGTAAATGTTTTAAAGCCCACACAAGGGCTCTATAATCACCCAACTTGAAAAAGGAACTTGCCGCAGTGAACTGACAAGCTCCAACAGGCCACTCGGCAGATGTCGAGGATCAAAGTGTCTCACTTGATTTACTTCCAAATGAATACCCTCTGGCAGTATGTTTTTTGTTCCCTTTTTTGTATGCACAATAACAGCAGAAGCCAAGTATGCATTAAACTCACTCATTAAAAATGATATATCCAGAAGGCACCACACCCCTGCTCTCTGGGAGGATTACATGCTATCTTACAACTTTTCTGTCGTAAGTCGTTACACTGGTGTTCCTTGATAGGTCCATGTTCAATCTTATTCTTAAAATCAGACATAAGCAACTATGCTCTTAGAAGGTTCACAAAATATTTCATGCTATCTAATACCTGTCAGTCACTTTTATTCTTAGACAGTAAAGAACACAAAGAGTGCGGAATGTGCAACGTATAAAGAAGTGAGCAAACTATATAAAAGCACACAAACAATTGGGCGCCATGCTAAACAACAAGACTGGCAAACACAATTTTAAATGGAAGACTAAACCTAAAAGATGCACAGCCTACACAAAGAAGGTAATTTCAGGGTCATGCTCACATGAGTCTGTTTCATAAGAAAAGGGCAAAAAAGTGTGTGCATTTTTGTTATCACATAAAGAAAATACCTATAAAATGCGTGCTACTATACAGGTATTGTAATAAGAATAATAGAGGATTTTTTCTTCATTCATTTGAGAAGCTTGTAAAACTAGATACTTCCTATATATTAATCACCCACATTACTTTCATTACAGGAAAGCAAAAATATTTTTGACGCAATGGTGCGGAGATTGGCCTTACAACTACAAAGATTTGGACTCCATTCCTGGGTTGGCCAAAGCCTTGGTGAAGTTAGCTTGTTTTCCCATTATTCAGACCGTCTTTCCTGTGGTAATTTAGTTTTGTTAGGATTTTGTCAGAGTTTCAACACTAGTATTAGTCATTTTAACCCTCATTTATTTATTTTGCTGTGTTTTGTGAATTATTTTGATGTAGTTGTCCATTTCTTTCTTTTTGTGTTTAGATGCTTTCATTAACTATTTTTCTGCTTTCAAATATTGTGTACCTTTGTTTCTTCCCTTTACTAATGATTTATTATTTAGTTTGTTCTATGTCTTTTTATATATTGAGTCAAAGGGAGATGGGCCTCAGAGACTGCAGCTGTGACTACACTTGGCTTATTTGAAGGCAATCTAGTGCTGAGGCATTAGCTCCAGCTTGTGTTGCTTGGCTCACATTTTTGTTTCTCTTTACCTGTAGTGATTTTCCTATTTTATGGAAAGTGTGCTTTAGAGGTTCATTGCCAGGCCTACTTTGTATTTCACAGTGCAAAAAATGAAATTTAAGCAAGTGAAAAGTTTTTATATCAAGCTATTAAATCTTGTTTTCTTTATGGTAGAATTTATTGACTTACCAAGAAATTGTATTTAAGAATATTTATCTTATTTTATTTTTTACCAAGTAAATTTTGCTTACCCCATTGCTTAAAAAGAAGTAAAATTACCCATTTGAAATTCTGTATATTCAGTACAGGCCTTCCTCGAGTTTTATGGCCTAGTTTTTTTTTTTTTTGTTTTTTTTTATTCAAGCCTGCTTTTGAGGTTTGTGGACCTGAGCATCATAACAGTTTCCTCCCACATCCCAAAGGAGTTAATAAACATTATCTGCTTAAAAGCAAATTAACCTAGTTGGAGCAGGTATGACTGTATGTTCTATATATTTATCTATGATGTATACATGACTGCCTACGGATTTATTTAGAGTTGATTTTTGCCTTGCTCCTAATGCTGCTGGCTCACCATTAAACTGTAATGGACTATTTAGATTCAGAAAATGGGCAGAAAGTTGAATATAAAAACTTCTTATGACTATTTATGACAAAATGTCTGCATAAAAGACACATTCATACAGTATATTTAACACAGTATATAAGTGGGCTTAGAAAATGGTATGGCATATGCAATAAATGTTATATCCATTGCAATTATTACATTTATTAAACCAAAAGGTGATCAAGTATGTCTGCAATAACAAATGTCATTGTCCACATTTTAGGCCATGGGAAATGCATATCAGAATCCAAACACAATAAATGGCCCAATTGTTATTATCCATTATATGTTTATAGTGTTATTTTTGTGTTTACAGAATATAGCATTGACTGTAATGAAAAAAATATATTTTGCCTTTCTAGAGAGCATTTAAAACTATGCTGCACACTAATCATGTAAGATCTGCAATCAATACTAAACTTTTGTGATATTATTTTGTCAATATTACCTTTATGTATATATATATAATATAGCATCATCCCTAGTTCTAATTGGTTTAAGTTGCAATCAAATTTAACATATTCAATACATAATTTGATTTTGCTAAATAAAATAAATAATGAACACACAATAGCAAATGTATGCCCCTTCAAAAAAGCATTAATTTCACGAAAAATAATAGAGTCAGCTGGTCAAAAGTGATTAATGCTAAAACGAGCTTATCAAGAATACAGGACAGGCAGGTTAGAGAGCACAGGAAAGGCCTTTCAAGGCCTTCTGAGACATGTCATGGAATTTTCTCTAATAGGCGCCTTCAGCAAAAGACAGGGCTTATTCCTAGTTTACAGTCTGGAGGGGGTGAACTTTTCCCATCTTTTCCCAGGTACAAACAGTCCTTTATGGCTCTTGTCCTATTTCACACTGTACTGAGTGCCATAGCATGCTTTCTATATGAAATGAAAAAGAGGAGAAAACTTTGCTTTTTCAAAGTCTGGAGACACAGTTAGCCAATATAGAGAGAACAGTCTGGATTTGATTTGATTTAAATGATTCTTTCAATTAATGCACACAGTTCAATAGTGAAATTAGATTTTTTTTTTTAATTAAAACTAATTCTGAGCCAAAGTATAAATTTATCTGGTAATCAACATGCATTAACATATATAAGACAACTGACACTATAAATGTACAGTATTGCCTTGTGTTTCTTGCAGCAGGTACAATTTTTCAAGAGTTATTCCCCACTTTTAGCTAAATGTTGTTGTGCTTGACCAGTCCTGTTATACCTGAGAAGAACTCACCATTCCTTTTGTGATGCTTCATGAGCTGCATGCCTCATCTTGCTCACCAGTGAAACTTGCACTCCCACCTTTCACGGATGTGAATTTAATGCATTTTAAAAGGGGCCTGGTATGGCTTTATTGACCACCTATTCTAGCCTGTTCCTAGCAGCAGTTAGATAAGCATGAATGCTAGGATGCATAAGGTGAGCTATTTACATTGCAGTTCAACTGTTGCTACGCTCTGGATTTGTTTACTACAGAAGCACTCTGTTGCTAAAGTTTTCTCTCTGTTTCATCTAGATCTGGTCTAGCCACTCATCAACACACTGTGGGAAAGTCCAGGACACCAGGTCAGGCACTACTATCCTATTAGACTTTCAACAAGCACATTAACTCCAATGTATTTTCTTCACTATATGAGCTTATGCTGTCAGGTGGAGAACATCAGAAGCAAACTAACACAGGGCCGGACAATGTATTTAAAAACCACTGAGGTTTATGATTTTGTTTGCATACTCTTTTCATTACTGTAAGTCTTAGGTACCTAAGGATTTTATAAGGTAATTATGAGTGATCTATAACAATGTAAAAATAGGTGTAAGGCCAGAAAAAATGACAAGATGTCTGGAGAAATAAATGGCAAATAACCATGATCCTTAAAACTAAAAATACACTGCTTAAAAATACAATAACTAGAAGGGACACATATTGAAATTTTGAAACCTTTGCATTTGCTAGCACACATACACAAAGCAGAATGTAATTGTAATTGGAAGAAAGAATCAAGACACAAGCTTATAACTGTATAGATATTTAGTCCTTTCTGTCTATTTGTGCTTATGTCAGTCATTGTTGTCACCTTTAAAGTGAATTATAAAACCCCAACAGAATGCATCTACCTTGTGATACGAACTCAGGACTCTGAAGCATTACTCCTAAAATGACCCGTACTGCACCACCATGCCACTTTATAGGAGTGCAAAATCCATCTACCTCTAGCAGAAATATTTATATTTAATACACCTTGGAAAATTTCAAGGTTCAACCCACCTAAAGGACAAAGGATAAGCCCTACCATATGAAAACAGCAGAAAGCTGGGTTCACTATCCAAACTCGATCACAGCCTATGTGGAATTTCTATATTTTCTTAATCTATGGTACATGTGGACTTGTCTGAATACAACAGTTTTCCACTCACATTCCAAAAATATGCCAGTTACATTAAGTGTTGACTTTACTCTAAATTACAAATATATGTGTTTAGATAAGTGTGTTCTGTGATACACTGGATTCCAATCTAAGGATGGTTCCTACCTTATGCCCAATGCTACTGGCACAGGTTCTATCCTCTTTATACCTGGACCAAGTTATTCTAAGAATTGTAGTTTTCAGCTTCAGTTCTAGTTACACAATAGCTGTTGACATTCATAAAGTGCATTCGGTTTAGGACAATTTTTTAACTATAGATTCAAGCTGACTGAGAGCTGGGCTAATCAATTCTGTTGAAAATGGTTTGCATGGCAAGCCTCTGTTCTACTTTCGGGTCAACCCCATATGACCTCTAATCAGTTCAGAAGAGTTCTTTACAAAAGAGTGCTCAACTTCCACAAAAGTAGTAGTAGTAGAGCGTCTTTATAAACTGTTCTCCCTTTAGGCTAGAAAATTCTTTACTAGAAATTTGTGTTTTCAGTTGTTAGTAGCCATAACAGTTTCTGACTGGAATGAAAGTGAGAGCTTAGGTTCCCCAAGGTGCATGTGCTCCACTGTATTTAGCCCTATATAGTAAAATGAATCAAACAAAGGAATTATTTTCCCTTTATTATATCAAAATATATAAGGCAAGGATGCTCTGCTGTATTTAACATTAAACCTACTTCTATCATTTTATCAATTAACTATTTTTTGTGAGCTGAAACATGAGTCAACACAAACTGTTCAAACTTTGAAACAACATATCTGCCTAACCAGCATTGACATTTAAGCATGGCTACTTATATTGTTTTCACAATAATGACAACATTTGCAATAATTCATTGGTATTAAGCCTTTCACTTCTTTTTTCCTTCCAGAGGTGTCAAACACAGCTCCTGGAAGGCTGCAATGGCTACTTGTTTTCTTTCCAGCTTCTTTTGCCTTAATTTTAACAGACATGTTTGTAAAGATTGATTCTGAATGTTTATTTTTTCCTAAATGAGCAGCCAAACAATAAAAAAAAATAAGGCACCAGATGACAAAGGGTTAACTCGGGGTTATAGTTGAAAACAAAAGATTGATTTTCATTCTTATGAAAGCATCATCAATACTTTTTTGCCCCTAACGTATCAGCATTTCTCAGATCAACATTTTTTGTATATTCATTACTTTTTTGAAACAAATATTGTATAATGGATACATAGGTGCAAAAGGGATCAAGTTACCTGGCCATTCATCGGTTGGTTCACTTTGCATGTGATTATTGTTCTGTAGCTCAAAACAACTAAGGTTTCTAAATTTTATAAAGCAAGCCACTTAAAATGAATGCAATAAAAAGTGTTTTCTATTATCAACAGTAATTGTTTACTGGTAAAGAAAGTGTTTAGAAAGAAAACATGCAGTCACTGAAACGTATGCTCTACATTATTATGTGGATTTCCAAGTGGATGGAGAACACTAAGGACAGATCTAGCATCAGGCCTTCAATGTATATGAGCAAAATTATGTATACTTTATTTAGATATAAAGCTGCAGAAAGTAATTCATATTAATAGTCTACAGGAATGTGTATGTACTATATGGTGTTATCTTTAGCCTCATTCTAATAACAGCAGTGTACCATATATTTCTACCTTTCCCAAGAAATTTACCTTTCTACATCTTGCCTGAAGAAGGGGCTGGAGTTGCCTCGAAAGCTTGCATATTATAATCTTTTTAGTTAGCCAATAAAATGTGTCATTTTGCTTGACTTCTCATTACATCCATAAGGACTAACACGGTACAACAACCTAGTACTACTTTCCCAAATACTGGAAAAAGCTCTCAACTAGGGAATCTGGAATTCCCGGACATTTTTCATTCCCGGGAAACCGGGAACGGCCAAGCTTGCATATATAGCATGTAAAAGTGTAAAAATCGATCAAGAAATAACAGAGTTATAGTTGAAAACTGAAGACTTCACTGACGTCTGTCAGACAACAGCTTTGAACAGCAACTTGAAATTGCAATGCGTCAGTCTGTTGCATCCGCATCATCTGTGCCAAGAAACTTGCCATCGCAGAATGATGACAAGAAACTGGATGCATCAGTAAAAGCTGAAATGTCAGTGTTTCAGAGCAAAGGCAAGCGCGGGCGTTGTTTACAACAATTATATCTCTATCTGATGAGTGTGCTGCCTACTTCAATGGAGGCAGAGCGTGCTTTTGTAGCGGTTGGCGTACTCTGCACAAAGTACACTCTTGCCTGGACGACCGCACGCTGGACACGTTATGCTTTCTATGCTCTTATTACCGCAACTAACTAGATTAGGGGTGCCCACAGTTTTTCGCCTTGCGAGCTACTTTTAAAATGACCAGGTCGCAATGATCAACCTACATTTAAAAGTATATATAACTTAATAATCTTTATGGCACAATAACAATTCAATACATTTACGGTCACTACAGTATTTGGATTTAATAATTGTCATGTGGGAAAAGACTGACTCGCATAAATAAGTAGAGCCAAATAATGCAGTCAAGGAGCTTTTGAATTCAGCTGAGTGAAAAATGACGGCTGTCCGACTAACTGCGATTTTAGTTCCCTCTCCTTTTTCTTTCTCAGATTGCTTTTCAGAAGGAAGTCAGTTTCGTAGTTTTTTATGAACAGTTCGAAAGTGCCTTTCCACATTTTCCTTCTTTGGAATAGCAATGACAGATTGACAAATCAGGCAGATGCACTTCGATTGCATTGTGAGAAAAAAAAATCCTCTTCCAATTCCACATCGAGCCCATACCCTCCCCAAACATTTTTTTTAATCCCTTCTTTAGTCGATATAAATTGGAAGGCTAACTAGATCACTTAGATAGCCGGAGTTTTGCAATAGCTCGCGCGTTTGATCGTGCATGCGGGATGACAAGTGTGTTAGAAGAGAAGAGATCTCAGACTGGCCGCCCTGTATATCAATCAAGTGGCAAATGCCATAGGGAGGATATATGATAGACTAATGTGTAAAAAAATTTTTTTGGAATGCAACACGATCTACCTGCACTACCTTTGTGATTTACCTGTCGATCGCGATCGATGCATTGGGCACCCCTGAACTAGATACATGTACTTATATGACAGCATGAACTGCTTGTAGATAAGGTTAGTCTTTTATTGGTGTCAACATATTACAGTAGTTTAATCAATAATAACTGCCAGTTTTTCTAAAACCATTCATATGTGAGATGCCAGTGCACTGTGTCATCCCCGGGAGCCCGGGAATGACATGCGGGATTCCCGAATTCCCGGGAATGGATAAACCCGTCCCGGAATGGATTCCATGCTCTCAACTTCCTACTCCTCCATGGACATAAAGGTATACCATTTTGTATATTTTTGTCTAGAATTTACTTTCTTTTTCAGTCATATTCTGAGCCAACGTTTTACATTACAAGGTTTAAGGAAATCAGATCCTGTCCAAGAGGCTTTGAGCAAAACGCAGTAACTTGAGTTACTGAAGATGCTATTACAACACAGAGCAACCACTCCAACAAAGTTCCAATTTCAAGTCTTGTGTCACTTTCTCTCGCAGATTTTTGTGTTGTGTGACGAAACAGAAACAGAAATGTGAAGAACACAAAAACTCCACACAGATAGTGCCCAGTCCAAGATCTGAACCCAGGCGTCTGGAGAAATGAGCCACAAGGAGCAGATTACAAAGCAAAATGCTACTAAACTGGAAAGCCATCCTGCTGTATTATAGGCATCACCATAATGTCTTAATGCTTCATTACCAAAAAATCAAAACCGAAAAGAAAAAAAAAAAAAAATGAAAAGTGACAGTTTGTGACACACCATTAATCCTTCAAACTATGGATTTCTTCAAACTACGGAATTTCTAGTATCAAATTACTGAAAGCATAGCTGGAAATATGCCTCATTTAAACTTCACATTTTAACAAAGAATTCATTGTACCCACACTTTATCACAAAGTTTTCATAAACATTAGGCAGGAGTTTCATATTATTCCAAACATTTTGACTCTAAATTGTGTGTCTGTCTTTTGACATAAATCATACCTGATGCAGTTAACACTTTACTTCCTAGACAGAATTTGAAAGTGTAATTATGAATGTGACATAATTTTAGGTGACATTTCTCAAATAGGAGAAACTCAAAAATGTTGATTGTAATGCTAGCCAGGTTTTAACATCCAGAATACCCGTTGCTTTATTAAAATAAAGCTTCAATTGTTAGATTAAGAATTTGGAATAACTGTTGTTTTGGGGTCTGACAAGTCAAACGGAACAATGTGAGTGAGGTTACAATTTACTCAGTGTGAAGTTTATTGCTAACATACACGGAGCATCTTGTCAAAGATTTAACCAACTTGAAATGTCTGCTGATATTTTAGTACACTAGTAAATCTTTACATTAATTCTCTCCTAACTGGACACTGCTTCTAAAAGTTTTCATGCAGCTCTATACATATTTTGTTCCTGTTGGTAGTATAATCTTTCAGAATAGCTAAAAGTTCTAGAAATTTAGCCCTTATTTATTTATCTGGGTTTTTCTCAAGGTACACTGTGGGCAAGAGTGGGCCTTTTGATGGATTGGCACCTCCGCCAGTGTTGGTTCATGCTCTGATGCTGCTGGGTTAGGCACCACAAGCACGTTTGAGAAGGTTATGTTATGCATTTTATTTGCCATAAAAAATTAAAATACTGTGCCCAACTCTTCCCACATGTAAGGTCCTTGAACACACAAACCATCTTTTTATTTAGGAATATCATATTAAATATTAGTATCCTTTCTTAATGATATATTCTCACTATTTCTCTGCTTATGACAGTCACTGGAGCCAGATGCATGTTTATTCAGTTATGACAAGACAGGGTATTTTTTTATAACTCTATATTACGTTTGAGTATTTCTCTTGCCAAAGATTTTCACTAATTCTATTCTGTGTTTATGTATGAGCAGTCTGTGGCATGTCTGCACCAAGGTCAACAGTTATTTTGAGGATATTATCCATAATTAGTCTCTTGGTGGGAAAGGTTCCAAAGCTGAGAACTTCACTGGTCAGCCTCAGAGCTGAAAGATGTCGCCCATGACGCTACCAGCAGTCCTAATGTGTGCTGAAAAGCCAGTGGTGGATGCTGGCCTTTTTATATCACAAAATGCATTCTTCTTCCTCTTCATCCTTTTCCACTTCTATGTGAGATTGACGTACTTGATCAACCTTCTCCAAAATGCTCGATCCTTCACCTCACAGTTACTTTTCCTTCAAATCTTCTTTAACTCGATTCATTCACCTCTTTGGCCTCCCTCACTTTCTCTTTCCCTGTACTTCCATTCCCATCACTCTTTTTCCCTCATATTCATGGTCTCTCCTCATCACATGACCATACCACTTCAATCTATTTCTGTACTTTCATAGTTATCTCTCACACCTCTGTTGTGCCTCTTATTGTTTCATGCATAAGGATGGATTAGTGTTGGAATATAACCTATTTATAGTTCAAAAGTAGCAAAAAGTAGTATTCTCTAAAGTCATCTTAGAATTTTGACTGTTTCCCCACTAGAAAGAAGATTCTTCAAGAAGTGCCAAACATATTTTAAAAGCAAGCTTCTAAACATGAATTTGTGATTTAATAGCTTGTGACATAATATACATTCTGTGAGAAACATTAAGTCCTTTTAACAAGGCACAAAGTAATGCAAAATGACAAAATATTTCAAGAATCCCAGTTTTCGTATAATCCAGCACCATTCGTAAAATTTTAATATAGTGTCAACAGCTGCTTAGAAGTATGTATAACATTACTGAATATTTGATTCATGTGACACTATCCAAACTGTTTACTTAAAGATAAAATTAACTATAAAATTAAAGAATTAAAAAAAAAATAAGTGTCATTAGGCCTATTAACATGGAAACATAACAGCTGTATTTGAACATGCTGTCCTCCCCATTAGAGGTACTGTGTTGATCTCTCCTTACACAATAATCTATCTTTGTCTGTTAATGTAAGCTGCAAAGAACGTAAAAGTTAATGGAAAACTTGGTTGCCTTTGGGCAAAAAAACAAGTACAGCTAGCCTTCATAGTGCAAGACAAACAATGGACATCTGTGCATTAATTAGAAGCAAGCTTGGAGAGGATTTCATACTGAATGTTCCAAAAAAAAAAAAAAAAAGAAAAACACCACAATAGGATAAAATTCATGTGCTGAGACTGATTATGTCAATGCTATGTTCAGTTTATTTTTAGAATATGTTTAAACTGCCATACATAAAATTACTCTTTCAAAGATTATAGACAAGAGACATCCAAAAACAATTCAAATTCATAATATGGCTGTGCACAGTCAAAGCAGTAGTTAGTGTGGTTAAGAACAGGGCTTTAGCCATGAAGGTCTATAGCTGAAATACTCACTGAAGACTCCTTTTCTGATCAAATTTCATGTGAAATTCCTTAAATCCATTTGCAAGATGCCTTTCAATAGCCATAGTGTTTCAATGTTAAATGAAACAATGAACCCTTTGCAATGTTAATGTCAAATATACTCTTCAAAAAATTTTAAATACCTTACAAGTAAACAAAAACTGAAAAGATGCTACTTCTAAAACTAGCATTGCCCCCTAAGCTCACAAATTCCTCCAATTTAAATGAAAATGGATGGATGGAAATAAACATTCTGTATAATGATTTACAGGAAGGTGTGATGTACTGATGTCTAATAGGTACACCATTAACTGCAGTGTATGCTCAATTTAATGAGAATGAATTAAAATTACACCATAAGTGTAATGCTAAGATGCATTCAAAACATTCAACATGGATGTAACTATATTGTCCTGTATTACTAGTATACAATTGTGTACATATGCTGTTTCACAAAGGGGTCTTAAATTATGCACAAACAAGTTGAAAAGAAAAAAGCTACCTGCTTGATAACAGTACATACAACAAATTTATTTTCAAACACTGGTGGGGCACAGGGAGCGGACAGGATGTATCACCAATTTTGTTTTAATTGTGAAGGCATATATTTTAGCTACTGTAGGGGAAAATACAGTGCCTTAAAAGATTACTCTGCTTGCAGTACGAAATAAATCTCGGAGTAATTCAAGTGCACAGGTAAACATCAAGAGTTAAAAGTTTTAAGTTGTCTCGGGAACAGTTTGAAAAATTACTCCGATGTGATCATGCACTAGAGGTAATCGGGTTTGTCAGTGAACACAAATGTTAGTATGAAAGATTAGAGTGCAGCTGAATAAAAACCTCTTCAGCACTTTAGGGATGTTGATAAGCATCTCTGAGATGGCAATAACTTTGCATTGCTGGATGCAATAGCATGAAACGCTGGCAATAACACCTTTGTCACAAGTAAAATGGAAGTATGACAGTAAAGTGTATCAGGCTTTACATTAAGTTGCTCTTACATGTATGTTGCTCTCCACTTCTAAGGAAATACAGCAGGGGTCTCTACCCAAAATAATATAATATAATAGGATATAGCAGGTTGGATAATGTATAATATAATATAATATAATATAATATAATATAATAACCTGTTTCCCCTGACTAGTCTGTGGATAGCTGAAGAACAAAACATGTTTGCAGCTGTACTCCACCACAGACAACTTCGATATTAGTGTTTTCAGAATTATTTAGACTTTTTAGTGTTTGAGAATATTATGAATTATTATAAATAATTTAAAGATACATCGCATTTAAAACAGTATGGGAAGCTTTAATACTGCTTTCTGAGATCAAGTAGTAAAAACTATGTCTTATTTAGAAATCTGGTTTACTCCAGATCTCTTGTGAAAGAAGCCATTATACATAACTTACACTCGTAACAGTGCACTGTTCCTGAAGGGAGCACCTGCATTTTCTTTGCCTTCAAAAGTTTGTTAGTCACTAATAACTGGTAGGTTTTTAACATATTAGTCAGTAAGCATTTTCATTAGTCACTCCTTAAAAGCGGAAACAAATGAAACCATAAATAGCTAAGAGTGCTTAAAACACTATCATACAAATTTTAGTTAGCTAACATAATACTTTAGCTAATTAGTATTCTCTAAGAGAAGTAAGCAACCTCCCATAAAATTTTGCAAGAATACTTAATTTATCATTAAGAAAATATGATTCACTTAAAATTTAGACCACTCTCTGCTAGACAATAATATGATCTGTTAGCCTGCATCATCTCTTTCCGCTGAAGTAATTGCTGAAAACATGTTTGGAGCATCAACATTCACTGCAGCTACGTGATCTTTCATGCACCATTCTTAAATTTATCTTCCACAATACCTTCATACCATTTGTGAGTAAATTGCATATACTTAGTACTAAATCATAGTTGCTTATCATTACAGATCTTTCTTTACCACAAAAACATCATTCAATTAACACTAGGATTATGCTAATAAATACCTAAGAAATAATTTTTCTATTTCCAAGAACAGTGGACACGACATATCCCAACAATCAAAGATATTAGAAACATTTTTTAAACAAGGCTCAAAAGAAGCAAGTCTATTAGAAAAAAACAAATAAACACTCAAAACTTAATGCCTATACTAATCATTTAGGCAAAATGCAATATCCTTTGCCTAAACTGGCTAAGGTCATTGTATTACATTGATCATCATGCTGAGCTCACACCCAAGAGCCCCATCACTTTACAAAGCAACTGACAGTGTGTGTGCCCGCCACATTAAATGAACCCTGTCTCTTTTAAGGATGGAAACATTATATACTGCAAGGATTTTGATGTTGTCATAAAAACAAAATAACATCAAAAAAAATTTATTAAAACCCACTTTTCAAACCATTTTCTTACATTCGATATACAAGAACATTACTAATTCACCTCAGAAAGTACCTTTATTGTACTTACTTTTTTTTTTTTTAGTCCAGTTCTGCTTTTATGATTTTGATTCATTACCTATATGGAGCTCTTGATTTTTTTAATTTGTTAATAACTATTTTCATTAACTGATAATTTCAACATTCATCATTAAAATCCTGATAATCTACACACATTCCAAGTTAATACCTGGTGAAGAGCAATGCCAACCAACACCAGGCAACATTTTCACCAATTACCTGAAAAACAAGTACAGGAGGAAACCAGCACACAGGAAAATTAAAGCCAATGGAGGCATGGGGAGAATGTGCATATGGTGACCAGGGCAGGATAAAAACCAAGCTGTGCTGAATCTGTGATGCAGCAGCAGAACTCATTACATTACCGTGTTGCAAATAAAAGTAAATTAAAATAAATGTGTAAACGACATAGCAATGAAGTACAACTAGGAATAACATCATACAAATAATAGTCAGACAAGTCTGACATACAGATGAAGCCAACCATATTAAAACAATGGTGCATTCTGAATCTGTAAATGCTATTTTAATATCAGTATATTTCAGTAATTAAAAAATTAAAATAATGATTATGTAACAAGCACCCAATGAATAAGGAAAAGTACATTCCTCAATGTATTTTATACTTCTGTGACAAGCAGGTTTTGTGCACTGTGTAGATATGCTTGCTGTACACAGACTACAGAACTGCTGTTTATTCCAAAGCAGGAATGTGATATGAAAACAGAGGTCACACAAGAAAAGACTGAGACCTCAGGTTGGCTGACATCTCAGAAAGCTATAATTTTCAACAGGAATTTCGGCTGCTGGGGAAAAAAAGAAGGTTGATGCATGCAGCAATTTCTGTCTTCTCTAAAACTGACCAGACAGTATAGCCCTCTTCAAAGTCTCTCCCGCCATTTGCACTTCTGACACCATGTTTCACAGGATAAAAATCATAAAAATCATCCTCCTCATCTCTAGTGCAAGAATTATGGTATCTTTGCTTTATTCATTATTTCTAGTAATGTAATTTTTTTGTTTTTGTAGCACAGAATCAAAGTATTTCTCAATTTTTCTTTGAGGTTGGCTTTAAAAGCAACCAAAAGCTACTATAGCTTGAATCTACATGTATAGCCAAGTGAGGGGGTAAACAGTATGATAAAAAATTGCAATAATTTAATAAAGTGGCAGATGTCTTTCACACTCTACTGTAAGCTTTTATAATAGAATTTCCATAGATCTACACCAGCTTGGCTACATCATATTTGGCAGCAGAATGTGGCCTTGATAGCTTTTAAAACAATACATGAACTGTTAACAGCCTGTGAGCCAACTGCATCTGGCACTTTAAAGTAATTTTGGATCAAAAAAATGGGCATAGTTTAGATAAAAAAAGACTTCCTTTAAGTAGCATCTATTTAATTGTGCTCAAAGATGTGAAAACCAAAGTTCTTACATTTTCTTAATAGAGTGGGGGAAAAAAAAGAAGGATTCAATGGCCTTTCAGACTGTTCTTTGAAATATGATAAACAATGATAATTCCCACCAAAAAATATGGACTCACTGTACAGGGGATGCTGTTCTTTCAGTATTCATGCATGAACCCAGATAAAAGTCTTAATGTTAAAAGAAATGTAAAATATTCAGTTGTGCAATGTATGGAACAAGTGGTAGTCTCTCTGATTTTTCATGCAAAAACTAGTACAACTGACTTTTATCTTTTATACAAATGAATCAACTGAACACTGATTTCATTGATAAATAGTAGGTATTTAAATCATATACTGTACTGACAAACAGCATATCAGAAGAGAAACAATGTGGTACATCAAGTATGTTATGTGGCTTAATTTCACAAGAAAAATAGTCTTTCCAGAGATGGCATCAAGCCAACCTTTTATATTACAATTTGCTTACTCGAATCCTGGAACTAATTATTAAAACTTTTTTTTGACAGATGCTTGTATCTAATTTTTCAATATGATGCTTGGCCACCAAGCTGTTCTGATGACCGCTCTCTTTAGACGGACATTGACAGTGATAGCATGCAATGTTTCTGTATTTCTTATCTTAATGACTTCTTGTAGTAAATTAGAAAAGTTCTGCCCATGCATTGTATAGGTAAACCTTGTATTTGCCTATAAAACATACAGTATATGTAAACAAAATGTATATATATATATATATATATATATATCTGTAAAACTTCAAAATTATCACTTACATTTTACTTAAAATACTAGAGTTCTGTTGAAGTTGTTGATTGATATTTTATATATTTGCAGCCATGCCCAGTGCTAGTCTAGAAGTGTGATATAACTGGAAACCTCAGGAATTGTATTTTATATTGTATATGGAGGTATCTGGACTAGTGAAGGATGAAAAAAAGGGAGGGGGAGTGGAGGACACTAAAATGTATGACTGAAATAAGTACCCTGTGATTGTGAAAAAATGGCAAATGAAAAACACATTCTATTTAGAGTTCATTGAGTCTATGTTGTTTTGTGTATTTCATATTCTATATAGATTTGACAATCTTCACATTGTGGTGTGTTCAGCTCAGTGAACTGATATTAGTGAAAAATTAAAAGTGAATAGAGCCAAGGAGAAAGGAATGCAATAAGAAGATTAGAGGTAGAAGTGTCCAAGATGGTGAGCATGAAGCGAAGTATTTTACCATTTTTTGGTGCTCCTAAGACTTTATCACAACAAGCACAGAAAACAAATAATCCAAGTATGTCACAAGTAGCATCAGCTAGTGCCCATGTGGTTTTCTTCTGAATGTTGCAATTTATTATCTGCATAGATGTAAATTACACACAACAAGTATTTCCAAAATCAGAACCCATACATTTTTTTTTATTATTTTTCCACTTATACATAATCAATGATGTCTATTTATATTTCTACAGTTGTAATACTAGTGTACCTTTGAATTAGTAACAGGAACTAGTGCATTGAACTGAACTGGAATTTCATTTGTTTGTAGTAGTAGTGAGAGAATGAAATGTGATCATTTAACAAAAGACTGAGCAGAGAAGCCATTTCCAAATTTGGCAGATTACTGGGAAAGTGCTTCAATGATGAAAATGTTACAATTTCCATGTCATAAAAAATTACTAAATTGCTGTATATAAAACACAACAAATACATGATTTTTTTCTAAACTTAATCATTCTGAATATAAGTGTTAAGGAAGTGGGAGCCTAATCTGGTAATTTCCATTAAAAGACATGCACAGCAATCTATTGCAGACTCAGGGATAGTATAGAGTCATTGGTTTACCAAATATTTAGGTCTTTGATGTGGGAGAAAGCTGGAATTCACTAAGAACCAAATCAGTGGACAGACAGGGAAAAACATGAAAATCCACAAACACTGTCACTAGCCCAGGAATCTAAAATGACATGATGCTTGAAAATACAAATGCTGTTACTACCTTCAAAAACCTTGTTTACAAGGATTTTGAGGATGATGTATTGGAAAATTTAGCTGTAAGCTATTTAAAGGAGGTCCGTGAATTGAACAGTTCTTTCCCCAAGTATAATATATAATTTCTTATTGACTCCAATAAGCAATGGTTTGGTTGGGAATGATTAACATTAAGTCAATTGCTTTAAAAATATTTAGAGGAAAGAAAGGGTCAACAGGATGTCAGACATCAAAAGGTAAGGAAAAACCTGTGAATTGTCTGAAACCTACATACTCATCAGCAGGTTGCACCAATATAAAGCCCACAAAAATCCAATTTTCTATCAAAGGCTTAATATCCTTCAGTTTAGTTTCAAGTACAATAGGTCACAGCTGGCACGATTAATTTAAATACTTCTTTTGTAGCCTAAACATATACCTGGCGCCCTGACTTTCACATGTGTATTCATTTATTCATTCTTATTGTCTCACCATTAACCAACGTCTTTTTTGAAAAAATCTTTTGTTTAATGTTCTTTATAGTAGGGTTGAAAGGTAACATATACTTTTAAGTATGAGTCAGCTTTATGCTAACTTTTCCACTGCCGCATGGAATGAAAGCCTTAAAATAGCCATGTTCCAAACAAATAAAGTTAAACAAGTTAACACAAGTCACTGTAGTCTACAGATTCTTTGTAAATTGTTACCCCACTCAGTGCAGTGAATCTTTAGCTTTCATTTATTTACATTTTGATATACAAACATCTACTATTGCCTTACACCTGGTATTGATACAGCATAACATCCTGTTCAATTTAGGTATTCTTTAATGCATTTATTGTACACATTACGTATGTAATAAAGATAAAGTGATTATAGTCACATGCAATCTGAATAATATAAAACAAAGATTTTGAAATAAATGGAAATGGTTTATAATTCTACCACACTGGATTTTCTGATCAATTAATCATAAAGTGTGTTTGTAAATTCTAAATGAAATATGTTAGTATCTTGGAGAAAGATAGGGTACCCTTAAAAAAAAAAAAACTGGACTGACTTTAGATGAGGATATGAGAGGTAAGCTTGTGTACCAGGAGAAAAAAAATAAGATTTTATTAACAGCTAAAAACTGTGCTACTGAGCAGGCATGTGTATACAAACACACATACTGTACACATATAAATGTATAAATAAATATTTCATACAATGTGTGTATCTTATATATGTCCTACAAGAAAAACAGCAGCAATAAAGCTGTAGAAAACATCATTATTAAGTAGGTCTGTTGCTTTCTGATAACACTATCATGCCAAAGTGACTTTTTTCCAGGTCTTCCCAACATTTTACATAATTGTTCAGAAAAATACTTTCCCTCAAAGACTTGTTTAAAGCAGGAAATGTTTCTGCTACATACTGATAAGGCAATAATTTAAAAATCTGGGTTCTCAATGGCTTTTAAGCATTATCATTCAGATAGTAAAAGATACCACACAGTTAAGATAATCAGTATGTAGCAATTCAAAACCCTGTGTTTTCTTGCATGTCTCATGTTAATCCAGACACATCCCTAGATAAAGTATGAGGAGTTTTCCTATAAACAGTGACTGTTTCAGGTCTCTAATAAGGCAATGACACAAAAACACCTGTTTCTCTAATAAAGTTCACTTGCGCTGAAAAAAAAGCTTTATGCCTATCCATCAGTTCTCTCATTGCTATATCCATTATAGGACTACAGGGTGCTAAAAGCTACCTTAGTAGCATCAAGCACAAAGCAGGAACCAATCCTAGATGATACACAAATCGATCACATAGAATACCTGCAAACAAATCCACACTCATATCATGAAAAATTAGTGTCATCACTTAATTGATCATGTGCATCAGTGGCTTATGGAAGAAAACTAGGGAAAAAAAAAAATCATGGAAACTTCAGGCCCTTGGAACAGTAAGACTGTAGCACTTACTGTATCACTGCACCACTATGAGCACTGTATGTTAACTGAATCACTGACGATCAGAGTGGCATAACATTAAAATGTTGCAAAAATAAAACTTATCCATGTATGGTTGCATTCAAAAACCTTCACTCATACTGGGACATTGCTGGCTAAGCTAACATTTGTGACAGAGGTGGGAAAAAAAAGAAGAATACAGGAAAGTACCAGAAACATTTCTCACACCAACATGGGGAAAACATTAATTGCATATAGACAGTAACAAAGCTGCGATTAAAATCCAGTTTCCCGGAGCTGTTTAAACAGCTTGACTTTAAAATACTGCTTATGGTTTATAAAGCCTTAAATAATCTCGCTCCATCTTATATATCGGAATGCCTGACGCGTTATATTCCAAATCGTAACCTTAGATCCTCAAATGAGTGTCTCCTTATAATTCCAAAAGCTAAACTTAAAAGAAGTGGTGAGGCGGCCTTCTGCTGTTATGCACCCAAAATCTGGAATAGCCTGCCAATAGGAATTCGCCAGGCAAATACAGTAGAGCACTTTAAAACACTGCTGAAAACACATTACTTTAACATGGCCTTTTTATAACTTCACTTTAACTTAATACTGATACTCTGTATGTTCAATTCTTCATAATAATTATTCACAGTGGCTCCAAAATCCATACTGACCCCTACTCTCTCTTCTGTTTCTTTTCCGGTTTCTTTGTGGTGGCGGCCTGCGCCACCACCACTTACTCAAAGCATCATGATGCACCAACATTGATGGACTGAAAGCCAGAAGTCTACGTGACCATCATCATCAGGTCCTTCCATGAAAACCCTAAATACAAAGAGGACTGTTTGACTTATGTTAGGTAGATTGCCCAGAGGGGACTGGGCGGTCTCTTGGTCTGGAACCCCTACAGATTTTATTTTTTCTCCAGCTTTTGGAGTTTTTTTTTGTTTTTTCTGTCCACCCTGGCCATCGGACCTTACTCTTATTCTATGTTAATTAATGTTGACTTATGTTTATCTTTTATTGTGTCTTCTATTTCTCTATTCATTTTGTAAAGCACTTTGAGCTACACTTTTTTGTATGAATATGTGCTATATAAATAAATGTTGATTGATTGATTGATTGAATACTAGCCACTAACTCACAATGCCTTCCACAAACAAAATCTAGATAAATGTAAAGATGTATTTCACATATTTAATAAACTAAAATTGGGGCAAAATCTTTAGATTTAGTAAAACCTATATGTAATGGTTTCTTTTGCCTATATCTTTTAAATGAAATACTGCTGAAGGTAAAAAGAAATGGAAACAGATATTTGAATAAATGTGATTATAAAGCAATTAAAAATGTCACTGAGGACTACAGCCACAAACTGTAGACATTCCTATATAAGCGCAACACTTATTATTGATAACCATTTGACATCACCATACAAAAAGAAAGATAAATTGATGAAGACATTACGCATTTCGTTTGGTCTAAAAATGAAACCTAAAGGCTAGTGATTAGCGGATATCTTTCAAAAATCAGAAGAGTAAAGTGTCATCTGTTTAGGAATCATGGTTTAGTCTGTTTTTCAAAAAAAAGAGTTGGCTTTTAAACTGGAGAAGTAAGCCAATTTTGTTAATACTGTTTGGATTAAAAAAGATGTTATAGTTTCTATTAAAGATTTTTACTTATATATTGTTGAGTCAAGATTATTCATACTATGCTGTGGTACATACAAGAATTAAATTTCATTAACTATAGTATGGGTTGGATAATGGATGGATGGCTAGTATGAAAATAAAAACAATGCCAGCTGTGCTATTGAGGCTTCGCTACTGTTTGTTCGTCTACTGATCTCGAGAGGGTGGTGTGTAAAGAATGAATGGATGGAAAGGAGGGATGAATAGCTGAAACTTGACTATAGAGGCATTTAAAGACAGCAAATTATATATTTCATGAAACTGCATATACTGTAAACAAACAAAAATCCTGTAATAAACAAACAGGTGTTTAAAAGGAAAGAATGAAACAGATGCATCAAAATAATGAAAAAAAAATCTTAACAATCATAACAAATGGTTTTTAACTGAAGTGAACTTAAATTTGTTTGCATGGCAACAGAGTAGCAAAACTGCATGCAAAGTCAACTTGTCTGAATACTACAGTATACGTTTTGAGGTGTTTTCCTGGAACCTCAGGCTAGCTTGCTTGCAAAAGAGGTTACATTCATGTTCCTTAATCAGACCCATATCCAACAAAGTGGGCACATGTTCATTGCTATATATTTGGGTGAACATCTTTTACAAGAGGAAAGTGTCAATAGTGTCTAAAACACACAAACGAATGTTTCCAAAAAGAGTATAAAGTAAATATTGCAAAAATAAAAATAATCATCTTTTCCCAACACACACACATTCTCTTAGTGCACAGCTTTGTGAACAATGACCACATATCATTAATGAGGGAATGGTGCAACCCACTACATATGTCTGAAGATAGATGTTGATGTGAATATTGTTTGACTCCTAACTTGCACTTAGGGATGCACTTCAATTTCAGCCACCAATGACTTTTGGCTATAAACAGGAAAGCAATGACACATTTAGTATTCATCTGAATGAGCAAAAAAAAAAAAAAAAACTTTGGCCAAATGAGGTACAATGTTTCTGTTGCCCACCTGTGCAGGTTATGGATGACACTTTTAAACGGTGCCTCCTGTTATACAGGGAATGAGTGGTAAGCCACATTGCATTGCACTAATGCCATCTTTACATGATTCTATTTGTTTGCTTAAAACAAGGAATGAGTAGTAATGACAAAGTCTGAGAAACCACAACACTTTTAGAAAAGTAAAAGTAAATGGACAGAAGGAGAAGTGATAAACCATCTATAACCAGTAGAAAACTGGTATGGATAATGCATAAACTGATAAGAAAACACATGGCCTTTTTAGTATGTACATATTTAGGGGTAATCATCTGATAAAAGTTTAGCATTCCAAATTTTGTTTCAGCTCGATATGTTAACTGATTTTTCTCTTGAAATGATGCACATTAACACAATCTGCCTCTATCTCATTTGAAAATACCAACACTCTAAAGAATAATACATTTGTGAATTGTTAAGTCAGATTGACCTAAACGAAGAAAGAGACCAAAACATGATCAGGTAACAGTTTTTTCCAAGAAAGAGTACAAGCCGCACCGGAAACTTAATTAAAACACACTCATACACGCACACACACACGCACGTAGAGAGCCTGTGTCAGTGTTATGAGGGTCAAGGCAAGAAAATAATACGTTCTGTCATTTACCTCAGCTTACGCCAAAAAGCAGCATGTGGCATGCAGACTGAAATGTTTGCTTAAATAGATGCAATTTACCAAGAATGACACTGAATGACTTAATTGACAACCTTTACAGGAAGCTGCATTTCTCAAAACAATCTGATACGTTCATTCAAAAAAGCTACTCTGGGCTGCAGTGTTTGCAGCCTGAGTCCACAATCATGCACCTACTTCAAAAATTCAAGAAAATCAGTCACCTTATAGTTAGTAATTTTTTTCTACATAACAGAAAGTCAAATGTTATTTACCAAGCTCCTGCCATCTGATTTGGGAAATACAATGAATGTGTATGTGTGTACCTTGGGGCTAGGATCTTTTAAAATTCTTTGGCATTAATAATAATTGTATTTGGCAGCAATGCCTCACTAACCTTTAGCAAACTGCACGCAACTTCTTTTATAAATAGGATACTATGGTAACCAAAGAGCAGCATGGAGTAGCATTGAAATTAACATGCAGTCTTCCAAAGTGCCCCGGAATGTCACTAGAAATTTTTGTTAAAAGTATTCTTGAAAGATGTCCTAAATACTATTATGTGTTTTGTCTGCTATGTATGAAGTCATCTAGTCTTGATTTGACCTTGCACGGCAAGGCAAGAGAGAGCATGTTAGAGACCTACACATAATGCATTTTAGCCTAAGAATTCAGTGAAAGTGCAAACACTCATTAAGGACCCAAAAAACATTATCTAATAAAACAGAGTGAATACTGGAAGAGATCTTTGCACTATTCAGTCTAAAAGCTGCCTTTACCTGAGAACTTAGGCCCTAAACTTCTGTTCTCTATAAACACTCAGTACAAAATAATGGCCTCATATGAATATTCTTACGGTTTTAAATTACTATGTACAATGCAGGCAATGCTCAACTAAGTATACAATTTTGTGAAGATCCTATGAAATTCTAAACGATAAAAGATCCTGCATACAATAAAGACTGACCAGTTTAAAGAAGCTATTTTGCCTGTTGCTGCAGTGACAACTAGTACTGCAAAACTATGACCAACAGAGAGATTTTTCTTTTTTGCCCACTTCTTTGCTTATGGGGTTTCCCATTAAACATATGAAAACATGGTATATCAGTAACAATTGCTAAACTGGTACAAGCATCCCCTAGGCAGGCTTTGCCCATTTGGTGACCTTGAGAACATTTATCATTCTTTAATTATCGACACAGGAAGATCGTTCTTGGCAGCAGACCTCCCCTCTCTGCATACTGCCTATGATCACACCAGTAAACTGACATCCGTTACCAAAACGTAGGCACAATTATCAGGCAGTTGGCAATGGAAAATTACACACATCTCTGAAGTCAATAAAACAGCCAGGTGAGTTACCAGGCTATACAATCTGCTTAATTGCAGGAGAAGGCATAAGGCCCACCAGGGGAGAAGTGGGATGTTTCTTTCCTTTTGTATCTTCCTGCAATTGAAGAGGTTAACCTGGAGATATAGCAGGAAACACATGAGAGCCTGTACTTTTCTTCCACTCGAAGAATGAGCCGTATGGACAAACAATACTTCATTATCTGCCACTTTCCCAAGGATGCAAAGGAATGCAATCCAAAATGGATTAGGTATTTTTTTTTCTTTCCATCCTTTACACAGCCCCCCTTTTGTTTAGTGTAGTGCACATGTTTCTGGAAGCAGATACCAGCTAAATTCTGTTGCTTAGGTGTTCTAAAACTTTCAGTTGGGTGGTGGTGGTAAGACAGAATTACACACACCTACAATATATGTGTAAAACACTTAATAAATCTGCTGACTTTCATGTCAATCAATTTTTTGTCTCTTTTGAGTACTTATGATTAAAGAAGCACAAAGTAAGGGCAATTTGATAAACTAAAATACATGAAAGAAACAAAAGAAAATACCATAGTGCTGAAGTGTAAAGTAAATGCCACGCACTCTACTTTTCATTAACAATGGTTGGCTACTTCAGGGCCTTGAGGCAACAAAATACCAAAAGCTGACTTGCAAATCACCACTACCCTCCCACCCCCCAACAGCACACACACCCGCAGTCAAACAAGCTGGCTCCTTGATTGATATTGTTCTGCTTGCTTAAGGGAAATGAAAACCAGTGCCTGTACTAAAAAAATGAATAAAACTTATAGCCTTCAGGTCCAACAAGAGTAAGTCTTGGATTATGCCCCTGTAAATAACTCACGCAGACACTGTGTTTTTGAAAAAATGTTTCCTGATCTTAACCTGTAATAATTTATCACAGCAAAGAACCTCACCATCTCCTTTCTTTCTTGCATTTGAAAACAAACACATATTTGAGTTTTAACAGTTACATTATTAACTCTTATGAAGCTCCTTCCAATGGAAAAGAACACTAAAGATGAAGTACAAGACTGCTTACCTTTCCTTTCATTAAGGAATCCGTTTCTTAGTTATTCCTCAAAAAGAAAAAAAAAGACAGAACGACAAAAAGATAACTCCAAAACAAGCTCCTTTAAAGTTTGCAACTTTACACAGCCTGCGTACGACTGAGAACTATCAGACGCCAAAAGTCTGTATCCTACAAGTATAAGGATAGCAAAATGAGAGCGTATTATGTGCAAACTTCTTGGCTCTCAGTGCTTCCCTACTGCTCAGCAAAGTAGCTCTTCCCAGCCTGCAGAGCCCTGCCTCTTTGTGCTATGCATTTTGGAGCCCCTCCCTCCACACAGATGAGATTCACCCAATGCACTGTAGGGAATGAAAGCATCAAAGGGAAAAATGAAAATGTATGGTGCAATTAAAATTACTTAAGTAATGTTTATTCATCACATAAGGCTTTTTTTTTCCTAATACCCTATATCAATGCCAAGATAATTGATGTTAAAATGTAAAAAGGATAAATGATAAAACATTTTACTACATGACATAGTAAATTTTATGTGATGTTGTTCTCTTTTTAATAGTAATTTTGAGAGATCTCCCACTACACAATGGCATTTGTCATTGGTTTACCTATCCCATCCCATTTAAATAAAATAAACTGCAAATTGTTGCCCTAACCATTTTAATTTGACACCAGCCTTTATAACAGTTACAAATGCTTTTTACAATTCCTTTATACTGCTAATCAAAATATTTGACAAATGAATAAAAAGGGAAATATAACAATTATAGTTAGCATTAATAACAATCATTTTACAAATCATGTTTGGTGTTGTGGGTTTGATTCTTTGCCTACTGCCCACTGTCTATATGGTGTTTTAATTTTTCTCCATATGTCAAGTACATTGGTTCTCTTCTCACATCCCACAGATGTGTGTGCTAGGTTAACTGGCAGATCTGAATTGGTTCAGCATGACTATGCCCAGGACTTGCTCCTGTTAGGCACCCCATTCTACCAGGATGGAGTCCAAAAAATGGATAGTAGAATATTACAGTAGAAATTCACTGACGCAGTGACACAGTATATTAGATGGCACACTCACAACAGAAGAATTTAGGGCTACCAACTTCTTTGGTAGAACTTGTTTACACTCAAGGGAAAAAAAAATCAAATCCCAGTTGAAATCTTAGACTATCATTTTTTTAAGTGTGCAATTAAAAGTAATGGATTATGCGTATAAATTTCTTTCAAAACTAATATTTGTAATAACTGAAAATCACCTCAATTTAGGTTAACATATTAGAATGTTCAGTGTACAGAAGCCCACAAACAGTGGTAAAGAACTTGCAATTAAAAAGTGAGGTGAAATATCCAACACAACATAATGTTGCCAGCATAAGCTCTATGAGAACCTCTATGAGGTTTACAAAGTGTACCTGTCAAAAATTAGGCAAGGGAAGGTTTCACGTGACTGGTATCAGATGGACAAACTTTGTAGCACTACTTTTTAATGTTAAAAACTAACTCTTGTGAAGTTTATTGGATATATTTGATTTCATGTGCATGCATATAACTGAATCAAAAACCTGGCTTCTTGACCAGGAATAGTCTGTTTCATAGAGTCAATGGAGGCTGTAATCGGGGGTTCTCAAGAGACTGAGCGAGGAGTTTGAGTGTGCTTGTGAGTGTCCAGGAAAAAAAACCAAGATCTAGGCTGTAATGACCTCTTGGGCACAGCCATCTGTTGGTCTGTCTGTGGAAAGAATTTCTACCTCATTGAGAGGTTTACTTATCTCGGCAGTGACATTCATGTCTCTGGTGACTCTTCCTATGAAGTCAGACAGACTGGGAGAACATGTTTGGTTCAAGAAGTCATTGAAAAGGGGTGTGTGGCACTCCCGATATTTTTGCAAAAGGATGAAGATTCCAAGTCTTTAGAGTCCTGGTGCTTACTGTTTTGCTATATAGATGCATGACATGAACACTATCCAATGATCTGAGATGAAGAAATCTTCCTTGGATACTGCTGGTTTGTCTTTGTGTCAAACAAGCACTTGCTCACAGTCCCGAATGAGGCATATTACCTGCATTGTGAGGGAGTGTCAGCTACGGCACTACAGCCATGTGGCACGATTTCCCATGGGTGATCATGTTCACAGGATCCTCATTGTTGAGGACTAGGGTAGCTGGACCAGTGGAGGCCCACATGACACCTGTCTGCAGCAGGTAAATGGTCAATTCCAGGAAGTGGGACTAGACAGCTTGTCTGCCTGGGAGGGCTGCCAACCAGGATCCCAAACTGTTTCGTTGTGCGGTGGGTGTGGCAACGTGCTGCACCAGTTCATGCTCCCCAACATTGATCTGACCAGAGAGTACTCCAAAATATGTACTGTATAACAACTGAGATCTCATATGGAAAAAGGTCTTCAGGACAACACTACATACTTAATGGTGGCTGGAAACTCATCAACCAACAGAAAGTGTGGCATTGTGGATCAAGGTGTTTTCGTCATCAAACATTACTAGGTTTTCTAACTATGGCACTGGCAAAGACATTTATCCTCAATGGTCATTACCTAAATCTTTCATAGACTGCACTACCAGTCAGAGGTCATTCTAAGTCTCATTACAGCTACAGGCTTTAAAGATTCCTGTTGTTGTGCCTCTCTTTACTTTCTCAACCTCAGTCTGTTACAACTCCTCTTCATTAGTGTATACAAACTAAAATAAATAAGGTTCACCAACAAGACTGCATATATTGGTCACTGTCGCTTTTGTTTTAGTAATGACAGCTAATTAAAAAATAAATTAATAAAAAAATCAGTGTTGCCATTAATCATATATTTACTGATAAACGGAAAGGACAAACATGTAACCCACTCTTTCAATAATGGTCAAGACTCAAAAAAGTAGTAGGAGTAAACTCTTTTAGGCACTAATTTAATATGTGCACATTATCAAGAGGTGAATCAATACTCAAGAATATTCTCCACTTCAAAACACAACACATTACATACTAAAACTGTTATTTAATATTTATATAAAGTTGGTTTTTTTTTTTTAAACACCACATTATTACTGGATGCACCTCCATTTAACAAACCAAGTATATGCAGCATATGAAATAACAGCTTTGGCAGAAAAATACTCTGAACAGAACTTTGATATTTCTAAGGAGAAGGTTGCTCATAAGTGTCTCACTACCTTATGTCAAAGGTCATCAATTAAATCTGTAGCTATTCTATCAGATGTAAGGCTGTCTAATCTGTGAAGTCAAGCAAAGTGTTCAGCTGCCAACAGATTAATAAATAGTAAAGAGCTAGCTCTGATGTCCAAAACATCCACAGTAAATGCCCTGAAGACCCAGAAAGGTAGTATGGTTTATCAGTAACACCTAATAAATGATTTGGGATGAATTTTAGTTTCACATTTGGAAGAATAAGGAACGTACATTCAGTTAATTCTGTAGTACTGTCCCCAAATTTCACACAGTATTGTAACTGATATTGACATCTAGGCCTCTCCTTTGGCCACCCCTGCAACTGGAGGTGGTGTCCGTGAAGTTCTATAGATCCTCATGATCAATTTTTTTTTCTTTAAATTAACTGTTTTCTACATCTTTTGTGTACACTAATGAATCTTACTATTCCCCTCATGATAATGCCTCAGACACAAGTCTTTGCAGATTTCTCTCCTACTTAACAAGGCACTTCAAGCTTTTAAAAAAATAGGATGTTAGAGTTTGCTTTATTTGTCAAGTGATGACACTCTCCTAGCTCTTTGTCCAAAATCTCTGCCAGTGTGCTATAATAACGTAATATGGGGCACACAATATGTTTGCGGTGAAATATGAACTTGTAATCTTATGGTTTCCATTACAGTTGCTTAAACCTCTGTGTACATAAGAACATAAGGCTTAGGCAAAGACCATTGGCTTCAAAAGATTAACTTGTAAAATATTGTGCTCAAACCAATTGACATGCACATGTAAATCATGCATTCCAAACATAAATGTTATTCACGTAATGGAAGAGAGTTCTGGGAAAAAAAAAAAAAATGACAAATGATCAAAGACATGATTTCTGTCATTCTATGACTGTCTCAGGGATAAGCAACTTAAAAATAAAATATTCTAATTTGAGATCTGTTTCAGTCATTACGATTCATTTGTGAATACTGTGTCTCAATGAAAATGTTCATTAGCAGAATAAAGAAGGAAAAAAAAAAGCATAATACTGTAGTATAAAATAATATACAAAAGACAATAGCACATCTTCTCTTTGTTCTAAAAAAATACAGCTACTATACAGTTGTCTTTTGGTGAAGATCATCAGATTGCTCAGCAATTTAGAACATCTGAAAGATTTAGACGAGAACAGGCCATTCACCTCAACAAAGCTTGCCTGTCCTATCCACTTAATTTTTCCAAAATAACATCAAGTCTAGTTTTGAAGGTCCCTAAAATCCTACTGGCTACCACACAGCTTGGTAACTTACTCTGTTTGGCTATGGTTTATTGTGTGAAGAAAAACTTCCTAACGCTTGTGCAAAATTTACCCATGACAGGTTTCCAACTGTGTCCCCCAGTACTTGAACTCATTTTAATGTAACAGTCTTGATCCACTGTACTAATTCCCGTTATAATTTTGAACATTTTCATCATGCCACCTCTTAATCTCCATTTGCTTAAATTGAAACTCTCAGTTGTTTTTTTAATCTTTCCTCATAACTAATGTCCTCTATTCCTGGAATCAGTCTAGTCACTCTTCTTTGGACTTTTTTTTTTTTTTAAGCATTTCTATGTCTTTTTTGTAGCATGGAGACCAAAACAGTACACAGTACTCCAGATGAGGTCTAACCAGTGCCTTATAAAGCTTTACCATAACCTCCTTTAACTTGTACTCTACACATTGTACTATATAACCTAATCTTCCATTAGCACTTCTTAATGTTTTCTGAATACTGTCTGGAAGTTCATAGTGATGAGCCAATGTTGTGAAGTATAGGCAAGCGTTGGCCTATATGTATTTTTAAACAGATAAAATAGCTGAAGCAGTAAAATGTGCTACTAATTAAGATCTGCCTAAAACATTCTTTATAACAACAATGTGAGTTCAAATTATTAAAAAATTAACTGGCTCCACCATGTTATGTAATTTGCTTGGCATGCACATTAATCACTATGTTTCATACAGTACAAGTGAAAAAGGCACAGATTTTGCAAATGATGGAAGTGTAACTGAAAAAGGACCACGAAAGCATACGGTAGATAGAGGTTGAGCCCCGTATTTGTTTTTCACAAATGCAAGGCTGCTCTACCCCTTGTATCCAGTGTTATCCTCCCACTTCAAGGTCAAGCACAGTTCTTAAGGCAGACTAAAGGACTCCTACTGGCCCACAGGAATGAACAAAAGTCTGTCATCAGATTATTCAATGTGGCTACGGAGTATTAAGAAAGACAGAAAACGTCAAGGAGTATGTTTTACAGTGTGATGAATAACTCTTGGAACCCAGATTCCACCAAATATAAAACAAATCATTTGCAAGGTTGCCTGTCAAAAACTGTAGGAAGAAGCCAAATTAAATATATAATTTTATTATGTCTCCTTCCTCCTTTTAAGTATAGATGATAAGTGAAAATGGAGTCTGTTGTGATGAAAGCTCAGATTAGGGAAGAATGACAAAATTATGAAACACCAGAGCATCTATGCTCAGAAGTAGCATTTTTGACAAATGTTTCATGTTAAAATTTTAGGCAGTCATTATCCAAATCAAAATAAAAACTCTTGTAGGTTTACTTGAAATTATCTTGTTTTATTTTCATCTCAGGCAGTAGAGTGACGTTCTACACCAATCTGTAACACACATCTTTTAATATGGGATGAAGTATCATTATAAGCCCCCCTTTTTTGATGAAGTTATTGGTAGTTCAGTAATTTGCAGGAAGGTGCTGGTAGATTATATGCATAGAAATAAAATGCTCCGCTTGCACATTTACAGCTTTAGATCTGTTTAAGTGAATTCAAAAGAGAATATTGATAAATGCTCTGCAAGCAATTATTTAGATGTTGTGACGCTTGAGTCACTGTTTTGCATCCCAAAATATGATGCTGAGTCTCAGTACTTTAGGAAAACCAGTTTTATTCAACTTGAAAAAGGAACAGCAGTGTTATTTACTGCAGTAGGAGCTACCACTCTCCTATACACAGACACAGAAAATGGGCATAGTCAGGGCCAGGTCAGTGGCCAAGTTATACTGTTCTCTTTCCCTTGCATCAGCCATCGGCGATAGGATCTTATAGCATGATCTTGATTGACTCATACTTGTTTCCATGGTGCTCTGCTGCGAACCTGTGGTTGTCTCGACAATGAATAAGCAGTCCTCCACAGAAGCGGCAGTTGCGCTTCTGCATGCTGTCCTAAAAGAGTCCAGAAACCTCACAACGTATTCTACAGCAATGCTGGAAAACTAAAAATAATAACCTTTTTTAAAAAGGACTGCGATCTGTCTCTGTAGTTTATACACTAATTTTCAATACAGAAATAAACTCCTTTACTTCCAATTAAATCAGCCTCAAAATAATTCAATCAATCACAATGAAATGGGAGAAAAATAGGATGGGTTATAAACATTGAAAACATAATTATTAAAGGGAAATACACTAGTGGGCATTCCTTTTTTTTCCTGTGGTATAGGCAAGTATTTTTTTTTCAAATGCTCGGTCTAACGTAATGGAACATTTGTGAAATACTAAAAAAATGAGGTTGCATGGCTCCAGCCCCCAATGAACCTTGAATTGAGTTAAGCAGGCTCAGTGATGGGTGAATGGATGGAAAACGTTATGTGGTTATGAAAACAATTTCTAGACAAATTACCTTTGTATTTGTTCCATAAACTTGGTAGGCATTGCTACAAATTGGATGTTATGTTAATTTCATATTTGATTTTAGTTTAAAGAAGATTCTACTTCACTGGAGAGATTGTATAATCATTAAAAGATTTTTTTTTCCTTGAGTGGTGGCAGTTAGCAAAAAGCTACCAGGACTTTGATTTTGAAGATCAAATTTGAATGTACAGAGAAAACCAACTAACAAAATGTAAATTCAATTTAAAAATATGGATCATGTGGTTTTGAGAAATTATTTAGCACTTCCTTAACAAACCTATTTCAGTCACCCCACAGATGGGGTCTGTAAGCTCCTCTATCTTTTTACATGTTATGTCTTGATAAATTGTGCAGTTCTCTTCAAATGATAATGACGTTACTACACCACACCATGCAATGGGTTAACTCCCTTATTTCTGTTATAACACCAACTAGGAAACCTGCAATAACAGATAAGATAGCATCACACCTTTGAGGAAAATCTTCTTTTTCAAAACTCAATTTTATGATATATTGCGGTGATTGGTGTTGTTTTAAGGCTATGGCTGGACAGATTACCAGCTCTGTGTACTTGTAGTCTAGTGAGAATTTATGCTGCACTTTCAACTTGGATAAAACTGATAAATGCTTTTTTCTATTTAAATTTTTCCCTTTGAGGGTATTAATAGAGTACACATTTATATATACATCCATCCCCTGAAACTGTCTTTTCTATTACAAAGATGCTGAAGGCAGGAGGCTATTTCAGCAGTTTCAGGTGCAAGCCAGGAACCAGCAATAAATGGAATGCCTGTCAATTACAGGGCATACCAAAGTATGCACATATTGTTATCAGGGCAGTACTGAACAGCATGAATGTAACAAGATGATATATGGAACACAGAAGAAAATTGGTCATGAGTCAAATCCAATACTGTCATAAAGAAAACAAAGACGGTGCCATAATTAATTGATTTAGAAAAAAACATTTTTTCATTCCCATATTACAGAGCAATACCATGAAAAGATCTGTATGACATGAATCTATAATATGAATGATCTGTGATCCATTTCAACTACCAAAACAACATACAATTTAAGTTCGCAAAAATAATATAATATATTCATGGTGGTCCCTTGTGACCCTAATTTGCATTTGGAAGAATTTATAAAGATAAGAGAACATGTTTTATATTAATTAAAATTAAGATATAAAATAAAATTGACGATTTCTGCAAGTACCTTTATAATGTTTCCAAATATATTATACTGACTGTGATGGAATATTACAAAATAAACTTTCCATAATATAGAGATTTCAACATTAAGATACACATACATTTAGACACAAATACAGTATAAAAAAAATAACGGTGTTGCTATGGCTTAATAAAAGTTGAAAACAGTTAAAAATAACTATTCCAAAATAGAATTCACATCAAAATTAAGCTTTAACCCACTAGTTTTCAAATGCAGTATTTTGCCTTAAGCGTGTGTGTCTGTGTGTTTGTGTATGAGTAGGTCTGGTTTCTTGCCTTGCATCAAGTGCTGCTAGGATGGGTTTTGGTACCCTTGAATTGTAAGGTGGGTCTCAGAACATTTTACCTGGTAGGTTAGCCTCCCTACTTTTAGCATCTCTTTTTCTCTCCAGGCCATTTTTTTTACACATCTCCTCATTAAAATACTAACCAACTAACTAGTAGTCTATAATACTTCAAAATATTTGTATATTTTACTTTGGGTCTTCAGCAGAGGCTGACCTATTACAGTATGAAGCAAATGAAGCAAATGATGCTTAAACCTCAGGGCCCCTAATCCCAGAAGGGCCTCAAAAGTGAGTTTAGTCCACATTGCTTAAAAATTTTGAGTGTCTACTGTATGAGAAGTTTAATAAAATAATAAATTTAAAAATAGTGTAATTTAGTACAAAAATGTACACCCTTTAAAACATCATCACAAGATAATTCCAGTTGTAACCCCTGATCAAGAAATGTGTCAAAGGTATTCTGTTAAGCTTTAAATGCACTAGCTGCTAGCTAGAACAAAAACAGGAGGGAAAAAACACAGGAAAAAACACCATCTTTGAGGATTGAGTGGAATGTTGAAATAGGTAAGCAGCAAGGGTTCCAGCTTCAGTATCTCTCCTAACAGCTATCATTACAAAGCAACCACACTGACCTCCATTCTGATCTTCATGACCTTTGGTTAGTAGATGTCCTCTAGCATCCTGAGTGAGAATATTACAGGCTTCATCCTAGTTTGTTACTTTTCCAGAACAGGTATTCCACACAATCGTAGTCTATAGTGTTCTCTAGATTCCACTTCTCCTCTGTGCTTTGGACAATTTCACGATCCAGTCAATCAATAGAAAAAAATGAGACATTCTGACTCTAGTCTTTACTTCAAATGCATCTGTAAGTTGCTCTCCATGTATAACTCTACAGGTTAAAATCTCAGACGAGTCCTTGATGTTGATTAAGGGCAAAACTGCCACAACATGCCAGGGAACTTTCCATTGGGTTATCCTGTCCTTGCTGTTGAATGCCTTGTCATAGTCAACTAAGAAGAATTCCATTTCATAGACTGCTCAGCAATGATAATAGGCTTGCGATATGATCTATGCAAGATCTGTTCTTTTGACAGCCTGCTAGCTGGTCTTGAACTAGAGTGTCAATATGTTGTTTCATTTTGTTCAGAATTATCACATTAAATTCTTTCCCTAGTATGGTTAGGAGTGTGATGTGTCTATAATTCACACAATTACATAGTCACTTTTTTTTAGGATCTTGATAAGATATTCCCCTATTCTGCTATGGAAAATCATCATGCCTTTCAATCAATTTCTTAATCAGATGCCACATTTTATCCTTAACTAAATCCTCATTTCATGAAACATGTTTTTTTTTTTTTATTTGGAAATCTCTCATGTATATTTATATTTTTTAAGAAAATTAGCATTAGGAATAGTATCACGGCAACATACTTTGTAGGGTTATAGCCAGAAAATGGGTATTGGTAGATAATGATCTATTTCAAGCCAAAACTGCACAATAAATAAGCAAAAACTGTATTGCAGTAGGGTACAAGCCAAGGATTCAGTCCAAATGTATGGACAAGAGAAGCAGGCACTTGAAGGCATCTGACAAAGCTAGATTCATATCCTGTTGTTAATGTTTACACATTTTAACTATTTTGAACTTAGTCAATGTCTATAATAGATTATGCAAGGGTGGATTCCAAGGTAGACATGCTGTCTGAGAATCGAACTGTAAAACCCAGTTCCCAAAAACAGTTACTGAGGAGCATGTTGCTATGAAGGGACTAATGTAATTGTAGCATGTTTCATTATTCATTGCTGCTTCTTCATTATAAGCTTCAGTTGCAAACTATAAAGAAGTACACAGTCTCAAAATGTCTCTAACTTGCACATAATGAAAGTTTTTTTTTTTATCTTTACTATATTTAAAAGAAGCTTATTTGAAAAATCAAAACATATTGTCCTCTCTGCATCCGCTAAAGAAACACATAGACTAATTGAAAGTGACATAGATGAAATCATTTTATTATTTTTCCCAACTAAAAACATGCGACTAAAGGACTAGCTCATAAGATATTGTTTAATAACCATCCAGAAGATTGTTTAAATTTAATTTGATTAAGCACTAAGTGGATTTAAGATAAGTATATACAATTATCTAAAATAGTGGAGAAAGAGAAATGTTCAATTTTAGATTTGTTAAAAGGGAAAAATAAACCTATGTTTGGAGGTTGGGAGCATGCGTTGATGTTACAGCGCGGTGCCACATTCACCACGCGACGAACCACCCAGACTGGGACTCGAGTGCAGCCGTGCCTAAATCATTTAAATTCAGAAATCTTACGGATTTCATAAACACAAAATACAACAAACATAGGTCAGAGTGATGTGTTCAGATTCTATACTTATACAGAGCAGTGAAGCATCAGTGCCAAACACACCTTTTGGTCTAATCCATCCTTTACAATTTCCACAATCTATGGTTGGTTGTGCAAATAAATAAGAAGTAGCTGGATCACGATAGCAAAAGAACTTGGGAAGAAAGGTTGCCTTGTTGGAAACCACATTTTAGGGTAAACTAACCACATTTATATTATGTATGAACGGAAGGTTCACAGCTAGAATGTAACAATGTAAGCTGCGTGGCTCAAACTCATTTCTGTAACTTTCAAATAAAGAGTCACATTCAATACCATTGGATACCTTTTCTACATGTAACAGCAAAAGCTTAGGAGATTATATATAACCACCTGTATATGATACAGCATATAAAATACTGACAGACATTATAGAGTAATGAGTTGGTGTGTTAATAACAATTAAGATTGATCTGCAAGATTCACAATTTCAAAGATTTGTATTACCTTTTCAAAAAATGGATATGGATGCTTGACATGGAGTTTTAGAGATGAGCTCTTTTGTATAGCACTGAGGAACGTAGATAACATTAATTATGATGGCTTTATAATAATAAAAAATATTGCACAGTACCCACCTAGACTTTGTAATGTTCATCACTGTGGATCGGAGTAATAGAAATTAAAATTTGATTGTTTGCATTTCAAAGCACTGGAGTAGACAGGAAGTATTGATTACTTTATCAAAAAAAATGATAATTGCTTTTAAGTAACAGGTGATTCAACATTTTCCCTTTTTAATTAAGGTGCACAGTACTTGGTTAATATATATTGCCATGTCCTGCTAGTTTTTATATATAGGAATGCATATAATTACTTTTTAATATCAAGCTGCCTACAAATACTGTTATGAGATATAAGCAGTATAAAAAGGGAAACAATAACCAAAATAAAATCCATAATTTTAAAAGAAACTACCCTTTTTATTTACTACTTTGAGATGATACATAAAACACAGCAATATAAAAGGAGAAAAATATATCTTCAAAAGCAAGCAGCTTCTTCTTCTATCTAGCAATAGCTAAAACATTAAAAATGAGAAGAATCATAAAGTAACTACTAATTTATAGCAGGGTTTAGTCATAAAAGAAAAATGAATAAAATTTAAAACATCACTACAAAGGGGGACACAGAAGAAGAAAGATTGCTTACAGAAAGAATTTCAAACTGTCGAGACTAGTGGCACAAAATACCCATCGGCAGAGTTGTACAACCATAACACACAGCAAGGATCATTTTATCTAATCTCAAACCATTCTAATTATTCAAATGATCGTAAGGACTTTTCAAGGTAGCTCTATAGAATTCCTTACAGTTTTCATATTCCTGAGTAGGTTGTCCTTATCCAGGAAGGTAGGTGTGGCTGCAGACTTGTGTTCCGAACAAATTCTTAACTATCTATTTCTGGAAGTAACATGACATCTATTTAGATATTATGCTCTTCTGTACTTTACATTTGTGGAAAACTCAATAATGGAACCAAGCAGGATTATAGCCCTCCCATCTTTATTCTGTTCTGATCTACAAAATGTTTTTTCTTCTTTGAAAATGAGCTACTTACAGTAATCAGCACAAATAGCTGAACATAGCACCAGTTTATCCCTAGTTAATTTGCAACTTATAGTAAATTGTCTTCTGGTAATTAAAACAAACATGCAATTTAATTACGTATTCTGCTCCTTGTACATCTTATCACTCTGCTATATCAGAGGTTTCTTCCAGATTACTGTACTTTTGTAGGACAAATCAACAAATGAAGGATTAGACTCCTCCATCCCTCAACAGATGAAAATGGGCACAATTAAGCTATTGTTTCCCTTGTGGTTTGTAACACATGCTTAATTGCCTTCTTCTTAAAAAAATAAAAAATAAAAAACAAACTTTTTGACAAGCAAGTGAGTTAAAATGTTAATACAAGTCAAACATTTCCAAGATTCCAGTGCACTAAGAGTCATGAAGGCAAATAGTAGTCCTTCTGAATTATTTCACTCTGGCATAGTGGTGGTGGAATTAGATTCAAAGCCAGAATGTTGCCAATTCATTTTCTGCTTCCAATTCCCAGTGTCACCCTTAGAAGCGACAGCGCATGGAGATAGGGTACCAGATGGCATTTTGATAAGTGTAACATTTATAAAGAAAAAAAAAACTATATATATATATATTTTTCGTAATGTTTATATATATATATATACACTAATTATATATACTAATAAAAGGCAAAGCCCTCACTGACTCACTCACT